>NW_026047645.1:971074-1294765 GCF_023864345.2 Schistocerca serialis cubense | reverse complement strand
GAGAACGACCATAAGGTGCCCGAGGCAGCAATAGACCCTTGGAGACAAGTGGGCTGGAGGACGATGTATTGGATCGCGACGCAATTTGAGTCTTCTATCGTCATTAGGAGGCGCTGAACGTTACAATTAACTATCATTTTTGCGTCGGATTCGATAATCTAGACTCACAGGAGAACAACCATAAGGTGCCCGAGGCAGCAATAGACCCTTGGAGACAAGTCGGCTTGAGGACGATGTATTGGATCGCGACGCAATTTGAGTCTTCTATCGTCATTAGGAGGCGCTGAACGTTACAATTCACTATCATTTTTGCGTCGGATTCGAAAATCTAGACTCACAGGAGAACGACCATAAGGTGCCCGAGGCAGCAATAGACCCTTGGAGACAAGTCGGCTGGAGGCCGATGTATTGAATCTCGACGCAATTTGAGTGTTCCATCGGCATTACAAGGCCCTGAACGTTACAATTAACTATCATTTTTGCGTCGGATTCGATAATCTAGACTCACAGGAGAACGACCATAAGGTGCCCGAGGCAGCAATAGACCCTTGGAGACAAGTCGGCTGGAGGACGATGTATTGGATCGCGACGCAATTTGAGTCTTCTATCGTCATTAGGAGGCGCTGAACGTTACAATTCACTATCATTTTTGCGTCGGATTCGAAAATCTAGACTCACAGGAGAACGACCATAAGGTGCCCGAGGCAGCAATAGACCCTTGGAGACAAGTCGGCTGGAGGACGATGTATTGGATCGCGACGCAATTTGAGTCTTCTATCGTCATTAGGAGGCCCTGAACGTTATAATTAACTATCATTTTTGCGTCGGATTCGATAATCTAAACTCACAGGAGAACGACCATAAGGTGCCCGAGGCAGCAATAGACCCTTGGAGACAAGTAGGCTGGAGGCCGATGTATTGAATCTCGACGCAATTTGAGTGTTCCATCGGCATTAGGAGGCCCTGAACGTTACAATTAACTATCATTTTTGCGTCGGGTTCGAAAATCTAGACTCACAGGAGAACGACCATAAGGTGCCCGAGGCAGCAATAGACCCTTGGAGACAAGTCGGCTGGAGGACGATGTATTGGATCGCGACGCAATTTGAGTCTTCTATCGTCATTAGGAGGCGCTGAACGTTACAATTCACTATCATTTTTGCGTCGGATTCGAAAATCTAAACTCACAGGAGAAGGATCATATTGTGCCCGAGACAGCAATATCCCCTTGGAGACAAGTCGGCTGGAGGACGATGTATTGAATCTCGACGCAATTTGAGTGTCCCATCGTCATTAGAAGGCCCTGAACGTTACAATTAACTATCATTTTTGCGTCGGATTCGATAATCTAGACTCACAGCATAACGACCATAAGGTGCCCGAGGCAGCAATAGACCCTTGGAGACAAGTCGGCTGGAGGACGATGTATTGTATCTCGACGCAATTTGAGTGTTCCATCGTCATTACAAGGCCCTGAACGTTACAATTAACTATCATTTTTGCGTCGGATTCGAAAATCTAGACTCACAGAAGAAAGACCATAAGGTGCCCGAGGCAGCAATAGACCCTTGGAGACAAGTCGGCTGGAGGACGATGTATTGGATCGCGACGCAATTTGAGTCTTCTATCGTCATTAGGAGGCGCTGAACGATCCAATTCACTATCATTTTTGCGTCGGATTCGAAAATCTAGACTCACAGGAGAAGGATCATATTGTGCCCGAGACAGCAATATCCCCTTGGAGACAAGTCGGCTGGAGGACGATGTATTGGATCGCGACGCAATTTGAGTCTTCTATCGTCATTAGGAGGCCCTGAACGTTACAATTAACTATCATTTTAGCGTCGGGTTCGAAAATCAAGACTCACAGGAGAACGACCATAAGGTGCCCGAGGCAGCAATAGACCCTTGGAGACAAGTCGGCTGGAGGCCGATGTATTGGATCGCGACGCAATTTGAGTCTTCTATCGTCATTAGGAGGCGCTGAACGTTACAATTCACTATCATTTTTGCGTCGGATTCGAAAATCTAGACTCACAGGAGAAGGACCATGTGGTGCCCGAGGCAGCGATATCCCCTTGGAGACAAGTAGGCTGGAGGCCGATGTATTGAATCTCGACGCAATTTGAGTGTTCCATCGTCATTAGAAGGCCCTGAACGTTACAATTAACTATCATTTTTGCGTCGGATTCGAAAATCTAGACTCACAGGACAACGACCATAAGGTGCCCGAGGCAGCAATAGACCCTTGGAGACAAGTCGGCTGGAGGCCGATGTATTGAATCTCGACGCAATTTGAGTGTTCCATCGGGACTAGGAGGCCCTGAACGTTATAATTAACGATCATTTTTGCGTCGGATTCGATAATCTAAACTCACAGGAGAACGACCATAAGGTGCCCGAGGCAGCAATAGACCCTTGGAGACAAGTCGGCTGGAGGACGATGTATTGAATCTCGACGCAATTTGAGAGTTCCATCGTCATTAGGCGGCCCTGAACGTTACAATTAACTATCATTTTTGCGTCGGATTCGATAATCTAAACTCACAGGAGAACGACCATAAGGTGCCCGAGGCAGCAATAGACCCTAGGAGACAAGTCGGCTGGAGGCCGATGTATTGAATCGCGACGCAATTTGAGTCTTCTATCGTCATTAGGAGGCCCTGAACGTTACAATTAACTATCATTTTAGCGTCGGGTTCGAAAATCTAGACTCACAGGAGAACGACCATAAGGTGCCCGAGGCAGCAATAGCCCCTTGGAGACAAGTCGGCTGGAGGCCGATGTATTGAATCTCGACGCAATTTGAGTGTTCCATCGGCATTAGGAGGCCCTGAACGTTATAATTAACTATCATTTTAGCGTCGGGTTCGAAAATCTAGACTCACAGGAGAACGACCATAAGGTGCCCGAGGCAGCAATAGACCCTTGGAGACAAGTCGGCTGGAGGACGATGTATTGGATCGCGACGCAATTTGAGTCTTCTATCGTCATTAGGAGGCGCTGAACGTTACAATTCACTATGATTTTGCGTCGGATTCGAAAATCTAGACTCACAGGAGAAGGACCATGTGGTGCCCGAGGCAGCGATATCCCCTTGGAGACAAGTAGGCTGGAGGCCGATGTATTGAATCTCGACGCAATTTGAGTGTTCCATCGTCATTAGAAGGCCCTGAACGTTACAATTAACTTTCATTTTTGCGTCGGATTCGAAAATCTAGACTCACAGGACAACGACCATAAGGTGCCCGAGGCAGCAATAGGCCCTTGGAGACAAGTCGGCTGGAGGCCGATGTATTGAATCTCGTCGCAATGTGAGTGTTCCATCGGCATTAGGAGGCCCTGAACGTTATAATTAACTATCATTTTTCCGTCGGATACGATAATCTAAACTCACAAGAGAACGACCATAAGGTGCCCGAGGCAGCAATAGACCCTTGGAGACAAGTCGGCTGGAGGCCGATGTATTGAATCGCGACGCAATTTGAGTCTTCTATCGTCATTAGGAGGCGCTGACGCAATTCACTATCATTTTTGCGTCGGATTCGAAAATCTAGACTCACAGGAGAAGGATCATATTGTGCCCGAGACAGCAATATCCCCTTGGAGACAAGTCGGCTGGAGGACGATGTATTGAATCTCGACGCAATTTGAGTGTCCCATCGTCATTAGAAGGCCCTGAACGTTACAATTAACTATCATTTTTGCGTCGGATTCGATAATCTAAACTCACAGGAGAACGACCATAAGGTGCCCGAGGCAGCAATAGACCCTTGGAGACAAGTCGGCTGGAGGACGATGTATTGGATCGCGACGCAATTTGAGTGTTCCATCGTCATTAGAAGACCCTGAACGTTACAATTAACTATCATTTTTGCGTCGGATTCGAAAATCTAGACTCACAGGAGAACGACCATAAGGTGCCCGAGGCAGCAATAGACCCTTGGAGACAAGTCGGCTGGAGGACGATGTATTGGATCGCGACGCAATTTGAGTCTTCTATCGTCATTAGAAGGCCCTGAACGTTACAATTAACTATCATTTTTGCGTCGGATTCGATAATCTAAACTCACAGGAGAACGACCATAAGGTGCCCGAGGCAGCAATAGGCCCTTGGAGACAAGTCGGCTGGAGGACGATGTATTGGATAGACGCAATTTGAGTGTTCCATCGTCATTACAAGGCCCTGAACGTTACAATTAACTATCATTTTTGCGTCGGATTCGAAAATCTAGACTCACAGGAGAACGACCATAAGGTGCCCGAGGCAGCAATAGACCCTTGGAGACAAGTCGGCTGGAGGACGATGTATTGGATCGCGACGCAATTTGAGTCTTCTATCGTCATTAGGAGGCGCTGAACGTTACAATTCACTATCATTTTTGCGTCGGATTCGAAAATCTAGACTCACAGGAGAACGACCATAAGGTGCCCGAGGCAGCAATAGACCCTTGGAGACAAGACGGCTGGAGGCCGATGTATTGAATCTCGACGCAATTTGAGTGTTCCATCGGCATTAGAAGGCCCTGAACGTTACAATTAACTATCATTTTTGCGTCGGATTCGATAATCTAGACTCACAGGAGAACGACCATAAGGTGCCCGAGGCAGCAATAGACCCTTGGAGACAAGTCGGCTGGAGGACGATGTATTGGATCGCGACGCAATTTGAGTCTTCTATCGTCATTAGGAGGCGCTGAACGTTACAATTCACTATCATTTTTGCGTCGGATTCGAAAATCTAGACTCACAGGAGAACGACCATAAGGTGCCCGAGACAGCAATAGACCCTTGGAGACAAGTCGGCTGGAGGACGATGTATTGGATCGCGACGCAATTTGAGTCTTCTATCGTCATTAGGAGGCCCTGAACGTTATAATTAACTATCATTTTTCCGTCGGATTCGATAATCTAAACACACAGGAGAACGACCATAAGGTGCCCGAGGCAGCAATAGACCCTTGGAGACAAGTAGGCTGGACGCCGATGTATTGAATCTCGACGCAATTTGAGTGTTCCATCGGCATTAGGAGGCCCTGAACGTTACAATTAACTATCATTCTTGCGTCGGGTTCGAAAATCTAGACTCACAGGAGAACGACCATAAGGTGCCCGAGGCAGCAATAGACCCTTGGAGACAAGTCGGCTGGAGGACGATGTATTGGATCGCGACGCAATTTGAGTCTTCTATCGTCATTAGGAGGCGCTGAACGTTACAATTCACTATCATTTTTGCGTCGGATTCGAAAATCTAGACTCACAGGAGAACGACCATAAGGTGCCCGAGGCAGCAATAGACCCTTGGAGACAAGTCGGCTGGAGGCCGATGTATTGAATCTCGACGCAATTTGAGTGTTCCATCGGCATTAGGAGGCCCTGAACGTTATAATTAACTATCATTTTTGCGTCGGATTCGATAATCTAAACTCACAGGAGAACGACCATAAGGTGCCCGAGGCAGCAATAGACCCTTGGAGACAAGTAGGCTGGAGGCCGATGTATTGAATCTCGACGCAATTTGAGTGTTCCATCGTCATTAGAAGGCCCTGAACGTTACAATTAACTATCATTTTTGGGTCGGATCGAAAATCTAGACTCACAGGACAACGACCATAAGGTGCCCGAGGCAGCAATAGACCCTTGGAGACAAGTCGGCTGGAGGCCGATGTATTGAATCTCGACGCAATTTGAGTGTTCCATCGGCATTAGGAGGCCCTGAACGTTATAATTAACTATCATTTTTGCGTCGGATTCGATAATCTAAACTCACAGGAGAACGACCATAAGGTGCCCGAGGCAGCAATAGACCCTTGGAGACAAGTCGGCTGGAGGCCGATGTATTGAATCTCGAGCCAATTTGAGTGTTCCATCGTCATTACAAGGCCCTGAACGTTACAATTAACTATCATTTTTGCGTCGGATTCGAAAATCTAGACTCACAGGAGAACGACCATAAGATGACCGAGGCAGCAATAGACCCTTGGAGACAAGTTGGCTGGAGGACGATGTATTGGATCGCGACGCAATTTGAGTCTTCTATCGTCATTAGGAGGCGCTGAACGTTACAATTCACTATCATTTTTGCGTCGGATTCGAAAATCTAGACTCACAGGAGAAGGATCATATTGTGCCCGAGACAGCAGTATCCCCTTGGAGACAAGTCGGCTGGAGGACGATGTATTGAATCTCGACGCAATTTGAGTGTCCCATCGTCATTAGAAGGCCCTGAACGTTACAATTAACTATCATTTTTGCGTCGGATTCGATAATCTAAACTCACAGGAGAACGAAAATAAGGTGCCCGAGGCAGCAATAGACACTTGGAGACAAGTCGGCTGGAGGCCGATATATTGAATCTCGACGCAATTTGAGTGTTCCATCGTCATTAGAAGGCCCTGAACGTTACAATTAACTATCATTTTTGCGTCGGATTCGAAAATCTAGACTCACAGGAGAACGACCATAAGGTGCCCGAGGCAGCAATAGACCCTTGGAGACAAGTCGGCTGGAGGACGATGTATTGGATCGCGACGCAATTTGAATCTTCTATCGTCATTAGGA
Organism: Schistocerca serialis cubense; assembly: GCF_023864345.2. Taxonomy (NCBI): domain Eukaryota; kingdom Metazoa; phylum Arthropoda; class Insecta; order Orthoptera; family Acrididae; genus Schistocerca; species Schistocerca serialis. The sequence goes on along the minus strand of NW_026047645.1, from coordinate 1,288,204 downwards.
GGCGCTGAACGTTACAATTCACTATCATTTTTGCGTCGGATTCGAAAATCTAGACTCACAGGAGAAGGACCATGTGGTGCCCGAGGCAGCGATATCCCCTTGGAGACAAGTAGGCTGGAGGCCGATGTATTGAATCTCGACGCAATTTGAGTGTTCCATCGTCATTAGAAGGCCCTGAACGTTACAATTAACTATCATTTTTGCGTCGGATTCGAAAATCTAGACTCACAGGACAACGACCATAAGGTGCCCGAGGCAGCAATAGACCCTTGGAGACAAGTCGGCTGGAGGCCGATGTATTGAATCTCGACGCAATTTGAGTGTTCCATCGGCATTAGGAGGCCCTGAACGTTATAATTAACGATCATTTTTGCGTCGGATTCGATAATCTAAACTCACAGGAGAACGACCATAAGGTGCCCGAGGCAGCAATAGACCCTTGGAGACAAGTCGGCTGGAGGACGATGTATTGAATCTCGACGGAATTTGAGTGTTCCATCGTCATTAGGAGGCCCTGAACGTTACAATTAACTATCATTTTAGCGTCGGGTTCGAAAATCTAGACTCACAGGAGAACGACCATAAGGTGCCCGAGGCAGCAATAGACCCTTGGAGACAAGTCGGCTGGAGGCCGATGTATTGAATCTCGACGCAATTTGAGTGTTCCATCGGCATTAGGAGGCCCTGAACGTAATAATTAACTATCATTTTTGCGTCGGATTCGATAATCTAAACTCACAGGAGAACGACCATAAGGTGCCCGAGGCAGCAATAGACCCTTGGAGACAAGTCGGCTGGAGGCCGATGTATTGAATCTCGACGCAATTTGAGTGTTCCATCGTCATTAGAAGGCCCTGAACGTTACAATTAACTATCATTTTTGCGTCGGATTCGAAAATCTAGACTCACAGGAGAACGACCAAAAGGTGCCCGAGGCAGCAATAGACCCTTGGAGACAAGTCGGCTGGAGGACGATGTATTGAATCTCGACGCAATTTGAGTGTTCCATCGGCATTAGGAGGCGCTGAACGTTACAATTCACTATCATTTTTGCGTCGGATTCGAAAATCTAGACTCACAGGAGAACGACCATAAGGTGCCCGAGGCAGCAATAGACCCTTGGAGACAAGTCGGCTGGAGGCCGATGTATTGAATCTCGACGCAATTTGAGTGTTCCATCGGCATTAGGAGGCCCTGAACGTTACAATTAACTATCATTTTTGCGTCGGGTTCGAAAATCTAGACTCACAGGAGAACGACCATAAGGTGCCCGAGGCAGCAATAGACCCTTGGAGACAAGTCGGCTGGAGGACGATGTATTGAATCTCGACGCAATTTGAGTGTTCCATCGTCATTAGGAGGCCCTGAACGTTACAATTAACTATCATTTTTGCGTCGGGTTCGAAAATCTAGACTCACAGGAGAACGACCATAAGGTGCCCGAGGCAGCAATAGACCCTTGGAGACAAGTTGGCTGGAGGACGATGTATTGAATCTCGACGCAATTTGAGTGTTCCATCGGCATTAGGAGGCCCTGAACGTTACAATTAACTATCATTTTTGCGTCGGATTCGAAAATCTAGACTCACAGGACAACGACCATAAGGTGCCCGAGGCAGCAATAGACCCTTGGAGACAAGTCGGCTGGAGGACGATGTATTGGATCGCGACGCAATTTGAGTCTTCTATCGTCATTAGGAGGCGCTAAACGTTACAATTCACTATCATTTTTGCGTCGGATTCGAAAATCTAGACTCACAGGAGAAGGATCATATTGTGCCCAAGACAGCAATATCCCCTTGGAGACAAGTCGGCTGGAGGACGATGTATTGAATCTCGACGCAATTTGAGTGTCCCATCGTCATTAGAAGGCCCTGAACGTTACAATTAACTATCATTTTTGCGTCGGATTCGATAATCTAAACTCACAGGAGAACGACCATAAGTTGCCCGAGGCACCAATAGACCCTTGGAGACAAGTCGGCTGGAGGCCGATGTATTGAATCTCGACGCAATTTGAGTGTTCCATCGGCATTAGGAGGCCCTGAACGTTATAATTAACTATCATGTTTGCGTCGGATTCGATAATCTAAACTCACAGGAGAACGATCATAAGGTGCCCGAGGCAGCAATAGACCCTTGGAGACAAGTAGGCTGGAGGCCGATGTATTGAATCTCGACGCAATTTGAGTGTTCCATCGTCATTAGAAGGCCCTGAACGTTACAATTAACTATCATTTTTGCGTCGGATTCGAAAATCTAGACTCACAGGAGAACGACCATAAGGTGCCCGAGGCAGCAATAGACCCTTGGAGACAAGTCGGCTGGAGGCCGATGAATTGAATCTCGACGCAATTTGAGTGTTCCATCGTCATTACAAGGCCCTGAACGTTACAATTAACTATCATTTTAGCGTCGGGTTCGAAAATCTAGACTCACAGGAGAACGACCATAAGGTGCCCGAGGCAGCAATAGACCCTTGGAGACAAGTCGGCTGGAGGACGATGTATTGGATCGCGACGCAATTTGAGTCTTCTATCGTCATTAGGAGGCGCTGAACGTTACAATTCACTATCATTTTTGCGTCGGATTCGAAAAATCTAGACTCACAGGAGAAGGACCATGTGGTGCCCGAGGCAGCGATATCCCCTTGGAGACAAGTCGGCTGGAGGCCGATGTATTGAATCTCGACGCAATTTGAGTGTTCCATCGGCATTAGAAGGCCCTGAACGTTACAATTAACGATCATTTTTGCCCTGAACGCGATTAACGCGATTAACGCGATTAACGATCATTTTTGCGTCGGATTCGATAATCTAAACTCACAGGAGAACGACCATAAGGTGCCCGAGGCAGCAATAGACCCTTGGAGACAAGTCGGCTGGAGGACGATGTATTGAATCTCGACGCAATTTGAGTGTCCCATCGTCATTAGAAGGCCCTGAACGTTACAATTAACGATCATTTTTGCGTCGGATTCGATAATCTAAACTCACAGGAGAACGACCATAAGGTGCCCGAGGCAGCAATAGACCCTTGGAGACAAGTCGGCTGGAGGACGATGTATTGAATCTCGACGCAATTTGAGTGTCCCATCGACATTAGAAGGCCCTGAACGTTACAATTAACTATCATTTTTGCGTCGGATTCGATAATCTAAACTCACAGGAGAACGACTTTAAGGTGCCCGAGGCATCAATAGACCCTTGGAGACAAGTCGGCTGGAGGACGATGTATTGGATCGCGACGCAATTTGAGTCTTCTATCGTCATTAGGAGGCCCTGAACGTTACAATTAACTATCATTTTAGCGTCGGGTTCGAAAATCTAGACTCACAGGAGAACGACCATAAGGTGCCCGAGGCAGCAATAGACCCTTGGAGACAAGTCGGCTGGAGGCCGATGTATTGAATCTCGACGCAATTTGAGTGTTCCATCGGCATTAGAAGGCCCTGAACGTTACAATTAACTATCATTTTTGCGTCGGATTCGATAATCTAGACTCACAGGAGAACGACCATAAGGTGCCCGAGGCAGCAATAGACCCTTGGAGACAAGTCGCATGGAGGCCGATGTATTGAGTCTCGACGCAATTTGAGTGTTCCATCGTCATTAGGAGGCGCTGAACGTTACAATTCACTATCATTTTTGCGTCGGATTCGAAAATCTAGACTCACAGGACAACGACCATAAGGTGCCCGAGACAGCAATATCACCTTGGAGACAAGTAGGCTGGAGGACGATGTATTGAATCTCGACGCAATTTGAGTGTTCCATCGTCATTACAAGGCCCTGAACGTTACAATTAACTATCATTTTTGCGTCGGATTCGAAAATCTAGACTCACAGGAGAACGACCATAAGGTGCCCGAGGCAGCAATAGACCCTTGGAGACAAGTCGGCTGGAGGCCGATGTATTGAATCTCGACGCAATTTGAGTCTTCTATCGTCATTAGGAGGCGCTGAACGTTACAATTCACTATCATTTTTGCGTCGGATTCGAAAATCTAGACTCACAGGAGAACGACCATAAGGTGCCCGAGGCAGCAATAGACCCTTGGAGACAAGTCGGCTGGAGGACGATGTATTGAATCTCGACGCAATTTGAGAGTTCCATCGTCATTAGGCGGCCCTGAACGTTATAATTAACGATCATTTTTGCGTCGGATTCGATAATCTAAACTCACAGGAGAACGACCATAAGGTGCCCGAGGCAGCAATAGACCCTTGGAGACAAGTCGGCTGGAGGACGATGTATTGAATCTCGACGCAATTTGAGTGTCCCATCGTCATTAGAAGGCCCTGAACGTTACAATTAACTATCATTTTTGCGTCGGATTCGATAATCTAAACTCACAGGAGAACGACCATAAGGTGCCCGAGGCAGCAATAGACCCTTGGAGACAAGTCGGCTGGAGGACGATGTATTGGATCGCGACGCAATTTGAGTCTTCTATCGTCATTAGGAGGCCCTGAACGTTACAATTAACTATCATTTTAGCGTCGGGTTTGAAAATCTAGACTCACAGGAGAAAGACCATAAGGTGCCCGAGGCAGCAATAGACCCTTGGAGACAAGTCGGCTGGAGGCCGATGTATTGAATCTCGACGCAATTTGAGTGTTCCATCGGCATTAGAAGGCCCTGAACGTTACAATTAACTATCATTTTTGCGTCGGATTCGATAATCTAGACCCACAGGAGAACGACCATAAGGTGCCCGAGGCAGCAATAGACCCTTGGAGAGAAGTCGGCTGGAGGCCGATGTATTGAATCTCGACGCAATTTGAGTGTTCCATCGGCATTAGGAGGCCCTGAACGTTATAATTAACGATCATTTTTGCGTCGGATTCGATAATCTAAACTCACAGGAGAACGACCATAAGGTGCCCGAGGCAGCAATAGACCCTTGGAGACAAGTCGGCTGGAGGACGATGTATTGAATCTCGACGCAATTTGAGTGTCCCATCGTCATTAGAAGGCCCTGAACGTTACAATTAACTATCATTTTTGCGTCGGATTCGATAATCTAAACTCACAGGAGAACGACCATAAGGTGCCCGAGGCAGCAATAGACCCTTGGAGACAAGTCGGCTGGAGGACGATGTATTGGATCGCGACGCAATTTGAGTCTTCTATCGTCATTAGGAGGCCCTGAAAGTTACAATTAACTATCATTTTAGCGTCGGGTTTGAAAATCTAGACTCACAGGAGAAAGACCATAAGGTGCCCGAGGCAGCAATAGACCCTTGGAGACAAGTCGGCTGGAGGCCGATGTATTGAATCTCGACGCAATTTGAGTGTTCCATCGGCATTAGAAGGCCCTGAACGTTACAATTAACTATCATTTTTGCGTCGGATTCGATAATCTAGACCCACAGGAGAACGACCATAAGGTGCCCGAGGCAGCAATAGACCCTTGGAGACAAGTCGGCTGGAGGCCGATGTATTGAATCTCGACGCAATTTGAGTGTTCCATCGTCATTAGGAGGCGCTGAACGTTACAATTCACTATCATTTTTGCGTCGGATTCGAAAATCTAGACTCACAGGACAACGACCATAAGGTGCCCGAGACAGCAATATCCCCTTGGAGACAAGTCGGCTGGAGGACGATATATTGAATCTCGACGCAATTTGAGTGTTCCATCGTCATTACAAGGCCCTGAACGTTACAATTAACTATCATTTTTGCGTCGGATTCGAAAATCTAGACTCACAGGAGAACGACCATAAGGTGCCCGAGGCAGCAATAGACCCTTGGAGACAAGTCGGCTGGAGGACGATGTATTGGATCGCGACGCAATTTGAGTCTTCTATCGTCATTAGGAGGCGCTGAACGTTACAATTCACTATCATTTTTGCGTCGGATTCGAAAATCTAGACTCACAGGAGAAGGATCATATTGTGCCCGAGACAGCAATATCCCCTTGGAGACAAGTCGGCTGGAGGACGATGTATTGGATCGCGACGCAATTTGAGTGTTCCATCGTCATTACAAGGCCCTGAACATTACAATTAACTATCATTTTTGCGTCGGATTCGATAATCTAAACTCACAGGAGAACGACCATAAGGTGCCCGAGGCAGCAATAGACCCTTGGAGACAAGTCGGCTGGAGGACGATGTATTGAATCTCGACGCAATTTGAGTGTTCCATCGGCATTAGGAGGCCCTGAACGTTATAATTAACGATCATTTTTGCGTCGGATTCGATAATCTAAACTCACAGGAGAACGACCACAAGGTGCCCGAGGCAGCAATAGACCCTTGGAGACAAGTCGGCTGGTGGCCGATGTATTGAATCTCGACGCAATTTGAGTGTTCCATCGGCATTAGAAGGCCCTGAACGTTACAATTAACTATCATTTTTGCGTCGGATTCGATAATCTAGACTCACAGGAGAACGACCATAAGGTGCCCGAGGCAGCAATAGACCCTTGGAGACAAGTCGGCTGGAGGACGATGTATTGGATCGCGACGCAATTTGAGTCTTCTATCGTCATTAGGAGGCGCTGAACGTTACAATTCACTATCATTTTTGCGTCGGATTCGAAAATCTAGACTCACAGGAGAAGGATCATATTGTGCCCGAGACAGCAATATCCCCTTGGAGACAAGTCGGCTGGAGGACGATGTATTGAATCTCGACGCAATTTGAGTGTCCCATCGTCATTAGAAGGCCCTGAACGTTACAATTAACTATCATTTTTGCGTCGGATTCGATAATCTAAACTCACAGGAGAACGACCATAAGGTGCCCGAGGCAGCAATAGACCCTTGGAGACAAGTCGGCTGGAGGACGATGTATTGGATCGCGACGCAATTTGAGTCTTCTATCGTCATTAGGAGGCCCTGAACGTTACAATTAACTATCATTTTAGCGTCGGGTTCGAAAATCTAGACTCACAGGAGAAGGACCATGTGGTGCCCGAGGCAGCGATATCCCCTTGGAGACAAGTAGGCTGGAGGCCGATGTATTGAATCTCGACGCAATTTGAGTGTTCCATCGTCATTAGAAGGCCCTGAACGTTACAATTAACTATCATTTTTGCGTCGGATTCGAAAATCTAGACTCACAGGACAACGACCATAAGGTGCCCGAGGCAGCAATAGACCCTTGGAGACAAGTAGGCTGGAGGCCGATGTATTGAATCTCGACGCAATTTGAGTGTTCCATCGGCATTAGGAGACCCTGAACGTTATAATTAACGATCATTTTTGCGTCGGATTCGATAATCTAAACTCACAGGAGAACGACCATAAGGTGCCCGAGGCAGCAATAGACCCTTGGAGACAAGTCGGCTGGAGGCCGATGTATTGAATCTCGACGCAATTTGAGTGTTCCATCGTCATTACAAGGCCCTGAACGTTACAACTAACTATCATTTTTGCGTCGGATTCGAAAATCTAGACTCACAGGAGAACGACCATAAGGTGCCCGAGGCAGCAATAGACCCTTGGAGACAAGTCGGCTGGAGGACGATGTATTGGATCGTGACGCAATTTGAGTCTTCTATCGTCATTAGGAGGCGCTGAATGTTACAATTCACTATCATTTTTGCGTCGGATTCGAAAATCTAGACTCACAGGAGAAGGACCATGTGGTGCCCGAGGCAGCGATATCCCCTTGGAGACAAGTAGGCTGGAGGCCGATGTATTGAATCTCGACGCAATTTGAGTGTTCCATCGGCATTAGGAGGCCCTGAACGTTATAATTAACTATCATTTTTGCGTCGGATTCAATAATCTAAACTCACAGGAGAACGACCATAAGGTGCCCGAGGCAGCAATAGACCCTTGGAGACAAGTCGGCTGGAGGACGATGTATTGGATCGCGACGCAATTTGAGTCTTCTATCGTCATTAGGAGGCCCTGAACGTTACAATTAACTATCATTTTAGCGTCGGGTTCGAAAATCTAGACTCACAGGAGAACGACCATAAGGTGCCCGAGGCAGCAATAGATCCTTGGAGACAAGTCGGCTGGAGGCCGATGTATTGAATCTCGACGCAATTTGAGTGTTCCATCGGCATTAGAAGGCCCTGAACGTTACAATTAACTATCATTTTTGCGTCGGATTCCATAATCTAGACTCACAGGAGAACGACCATAAGGTGCCCGAGGCAGCAATAGACCCTTGGAGACAAGTCGGCTGGAGGCCGATGTATTGAATCTCGACGCAATTTGAGTGTTCCATCGTCATTAGGAGGCGCTGAACGTTACAATTCACTATCATTTTTGCGTCGGATTCGAAAATCTAGACTCACAGGACAACGACCATAAGGAGCCCGAGACAGCAATATCCCCTTGGAGACAAGTCGGCTGGAGGACGATGTATTGAATCTCGACGCAATTTGAGTGTTCCATCGTCATTACAAGGCCCTGAACGTTACAATTAACTATCATTTTTGCGTCGGATTCGAAAATCTAGACTCACAGGAGAAAGACCATAAGGTGCCCGAGGCAGCAATAGACCCTTGGAGACAAGTCGGCTGGAGGACGATGTATTGAATCTCGACGCAATTTGAGAGTTCCATCGTCATTAGGCGGCCCTGAACGTTACAATTAACTATCATTTTTGCGTCGGATTCGAAAATCTAGAATTACAAGAGAACGACCATAAAGTGCCCGAGGCAGCATTAGATCCTTGGAGACAAGTCGGCTGGAGGACGATGTATTGTATCTCGACGCAATTTGAGTGTTCCATCGTCATTTGAAGGCCCTGAACGTTACAATTAACTATCATTTTTGCGTCGGATTCGAAAATCTAGACTCACAGGAGAACGACCATCAGGTGCCCGAGGCAGCAATAGACCCTTGGAGACAAGTCGGCTGGAGGCCGATGTATTGAATCTCGACGCAATTTGAGTGTTCCATCAGCATTAGGAGGCCCTGAACGTTAAAATTAACTATCGTTTTTGCGTCGGATTCGATAATCTAAACTCACAGGAGAAGGACCATGTGGTGCCCGAGGCAGCGATATCCCCTTGGAGACAAGTCGGCTGGAGGACGATGTATTGGATCGCGACGCAATTTGAGTCTTCTATCGTCATTAGGAGGCCCTGAACGTTACAATTAACTATCATTTTAGCGTCGGGTTCGAAAATCTAGACTCACAGGAGAAGGACCATGTGGTGCCCGAGGCAGCAAAATACCCTTGGAGACAAGTCGGCTGGAGGCCCATGTATTGAATCTCGACGCAATTTGAGTGTTCCATCGGCATTAGGAGGCCCTGAACGTTATAATTAACTATCATTTTTGCGTCGGATTCGATAATCTAAACTCACAGGAGAACGACCATAAGGTGCCCGAGGCAGCAATAGACCCTTGGAGACAAGTCGGCTGGAGGCCGATGTATTGAATCTCGACGCAATTTGAGTCTTCTATCGTCATTAGGAGGCCCTGAACGTTACAATTAACTATCATTTTTGCGTCGGATTCGAAAATCTAGACTCACAGGAGAACGACCATAAGGTGAACGAGGCAGCAATAGACCCTTGGAGACAAGTCGGCTGGAGGACGATGTATTGGATCGCGACGCAATTTGAGTCTTCTATCGTCATTAGGAGGCGCTGAACGTTACAATTAACTATCATTTTTGCGTCGGATTCGAAAATCTAGACTCACAGGACAACGACCATAAGGTGCCCGAGGCAGCAATAGACCCTTGGAGACAAGTCGGCTGGAGGCCGATGTATTGAATCTCGACGCAATTTGAGTGTTCCATCGTCATTATAAGGCCCTGAACGTTACAAGTAACTATCATTTTTGCGTCGGATTCGAAAATCTAGACTCACAGGAGAACGACCATAGGGTGCCCGAGGCAGCAATAGACCCTTGGAGACAAGTCGGCTGGAGGACGATGTATTGAATCTCGACGCAATTTGAGTGTTCCATCGTCATTAGGAGGCCCTGAACGTTTCAATTAACTATCATTTTTGCGTCGGGTTCGAAAATCTAGACTCACAGGAGAACGACCATAAGGTGCCCGAGGCAGCAATAGACCCTTGGAGACAAGTCGGCTGGAGGACGATGTATTGAATCTCGACGCAATTTGAGTGTTCCATCGTCATTAGAAGGCCCTGAACGTTACAATTAACTATCATTTTTGCGTCGGATTCGAAAATCTAGACTCACAGGACAACGACCATAAGGTGCCCGAGGCAGCAATAGACCCTTGGAGACAAGTCGGCAGGAGGCCGATGTATTGAATCTCGACGCAATTTGAGTGTTCCATCGTCATTACAAGGCCCTGAACGTTACAATTAACTATCATTTCTGCGTCGGATTCGAAAATCTAGACTCACAGGAGAACGACCATAAGGTGCCCGAGGCAGCAATAGACCCTTGGAGACAAGTCGGCTGGAGGACGATGTATTGGATCGCGACGCAATTTGAGTCTTCTATCGTCATTAGGAGGCGCTGAACGTTACAATTCACTATCATTTTTGCGTCGGATTCGAAAATCTAGACTCACAGGAGAAGGACCATGTGGTGCCCGAGGCAGCGATATCCCCTTGGAGACAAGTAGGCTGGAGGCCGATGTATTGAATCTCGACGCAATTTGAGTGTTCCATCGTCATTAGGAGGCGCTGAACGTTACAATTCACTATCATTTTTGCGTCGGATTCGAAAATCTAGACTCACAGGACAACGACCATAAGGTGCCCGAGGCAGCAATAGACCCTTGGAGACAAGTCGGCTGGAGGACGATGTATTGAATCTCGACGCAATTTGAGTGTTCCATCGTCATTAGGAGGCCCTGAACGTTACAATTAACTATCATTTTTGCGTCGGGTTCGAAAATCTAGACTCACAGGAGAACGACCATAAGGTGCCCGAGGCAGCAATAGACCCTTGGAGACAAGTCGGCTGGAGGACGATGTATTGAATCTCGACGCAATTTGAGTGTTCCATCGTTATTAGAAGGCCCTGAACGTTACAATTAACTATCATTTTTGCGTCGGATTCGAAAATCTAGACTCACAGGACAACGACCATAAGGTGCCCGAGGCAGCAATAGACCCTTGGAGACAAGTCGGCTGGAGGACGATGTATTGGATCGCGACGCAATTTGAGTCTGCTATCGTCATTAGGAGGCGCTGAACGTTACAATTCACTATCATTTTTGCGTCGGATTCGAAAATCTAGACTCACAGGAGAAGGATCATATTGTGCCCGAGACAGCAATATCCCCTTGGAGACAAGTCGGCTGGAGGACGATGTATTGAATCTCGACGCAATTTGAGTGTCCCATCGTCATTAGAAGGCCCTGAACGTTACAATTAACTATCATTTTTGCGTCGGATTCGATAATCTAAACTCACAGGAGAACGACCATAAGGTGCCCGAGGCAGCAATAGACCCTTGGAGACAAGACGGCTGGAGGACGATGTATTGGATCGCGACGCAATTTGAGTCTTCTATCGTCATTAGGAGGCCCTGAACGTTACAATTAACTATCATTTTAGCGTCGGGTTCGAAAATCTAGACTCACAGGAGAACGACCATAAGGTGCCCGAGGCAGCAATAGACCCTTGGAGACAAGTCGGCTGGAGGCCGATGTATTGAATCTCGACGCAATTTGAGTCTTCTATCGTCATTAGGAGGCCCTGAACGTTACAATTAACTATCATTTTTGCGTCGGATTCGAAAATCTAGACTCACAGGAGAACGACCATAAGGTGCCCGAGGCAGCAATAGACCCTTGGAGACAAGTCGGCTGGAGGCCGATGTATTGAATCTCGACGCAATTTGAGTGTTCCATCGTCATTACAAGGCCCTGAACGTTACAATTAACTATCATTTTTGCGTCGGATTCGAAAATCTAGACTCACAGGAGAACGACCATAAGGTGCCCGAGGCAGCAATAGACCCTTGGAGACAAGTCGGCTGGAGGCCGATGTATTGAATCTCGACGCAATTTGAGTCTTCTATCGTCATTAGGAGGCGCTGAACGTTACAATTCACTATCATTTTTGCGTCGGATTCGAAAATCTAGACTCACAGGAGAACGACCATAAGGTGCCCGAGGCAGCAATAGACCCTTGGAGACAAGTCGGCTGGAGGACGATGTATTGAATCTCGACGCAATTTGAGAGTTCCATCGTCATTAGGCGGCCCTGAACGTTGCAATTAACTATCATTTTTGCGTCGGATTCGAAAATCTAGAATTACAAGAGAACGACCATAAAGTGCCCGAGGCAGCATTAGATCCTTGGAGACAAGTCGGCTGGAGGACGATGTATTGTATCTCGACGCAATTTGAGTGTTCCATCGTCATTACAAGGCCCTGAACGTTACAATTAACTATCATTTTTGCGTCGGATTCGAAAATCTAGACTCTCAGGAGAACGACCATAAGGTGCCCGAGGCAGCAATAGACCCTTGGAGACAAGTCGGCTGGAGGACGATGTATTGGATCGCGACGCAATTTGAGTCTTCTATCGTCATTAGGAGGCGCTGAACGTTACAATTCACTATCATTTTTGCGTCGGATTCGAAAATCTATACTCACAGGAGAAGGACCATGTGGTGCCCGAGGCAGCGATATCCCCTTGGAGACAAGTAGGCTGGAGGCCGATGTATTGAATCTCGACGCAATTTGAGTGTTCCATCGGCATTAGAAGGCCCTGAACGTTACAATTAACTATCATTTTTGCGTCGGATTCGAAAATCTAGACTCACAGGACAACGACCATAAGGTGCCCGAGGCAGCAATAGACCCTTGGAGACAAGTCGGCTGGAGGCCGATGTATTGAATCTCGACGCAATTTGAGTGTTCCATCGTCATTACAAGGCCCTGAACGTTACAATTAACTATCATTTTTGCGTCGGATTCGAAAATCTAGACTCACAGGACAACGACCATAAGGTGCCCGAGGCAGCAATAGACCCTTGGAGACAAGTCGGCTGGAGGCCGATGTATTGAATCTCGACGCAATTTGAGTGTTCCATCGTAATTAGAAGGCCCTGAACGTTACAATTAACTATCACTTTTGCGTCGGATTCGAAAATCTAGACTCACAGGACAACGACCATAAGGTGCCCGAGGCAGCAATAGACCCTTGGAGACAAGTCGGCTGGAGGCCGATGTATTGAATCTCGACGCAATTTGAGTGTTCCATCGTCATTACAAGGCCCTGAACGTTACAATTAACTATCATTTTTGCGTCGGATTCGAAAATCTAGACTCACAGGAGAACGACCATAAGGTGCCCGAGGCAGCAATAGACCCTTGGAGACAAGTCGGCTGGAGGACGATGTATTGAATCTCGACGCAATTTGAGTGTTCCATCGTCATTAGGAGGCCCTGAACGTTATAATTAACTATCATTTTTCCGTCGGATTCGAAAATCTAGACTCACAGGAGAACGACCATAAGGTGCCCGATGCAGCAATAGACCCTTGGAGACAAGTCGGCTGGAGGCCGATGTATTGAATCTCGACGCAATTTGAGTGTTCCATCGGCATTAGGAGGCCCTGAACGTTACAATTAACTATCACTTTTGCGTCGGGTTCGAAAATCTAGACTCACAGGATAACGACCATAAAGTGCCCGAGGCAGCAATAGACCCTTGGAGACAAGTCGGCTGGAGGCCGATGTATTGAATCTCGACGCAATTTGAGTGTTCCATCGGCATTAGGAGGCCCTGAACGTTATAATTAACTATCATTTTTGCGTCGGATTCGATAATCTAGACTCACAGGAGAACGACCATAAGGTGCCCGAGGCAGCAATAGACCCTTGGAGACAAGTCGGCTGGAGGCCGATGTATTGAATCTCGACGCAATTTGAGTGTTCCATCGGCATTAGGAGGCCCTGAACGTTACAATTAACTATCATTTTAGCGTCGGGTTCGAAAATCTAGACTCACAGGAGAACGACCATAAGGTGCCCGAGGCAGCAATAGACCCTTGGAGACAAGTCGGCTGGAGGACGATGTATTGAATCTCGACGCAATTTGAGAGTTCCATCGTCATTAGGCGGCCCTGAACGTTACAATTAACTATCATTTTTGCGTCGGATTCGAAAATCTAGACTCACAGGAGAACGACCATAAGGTGCCCGAGGCAGCAATAGACCCTTGGAGACAAGTCGGCTGGAGGTCGATGTATTCAATCTCGACGCAATTTGAGTGTTCCATCGTCATTAGAGGGCCCTGAACGTTACAATTAACTATCATTTTTGCGTCGGATTCGAAAATCTAGACTCACAGGACAACGACCATAAGGTGCCCGAGGCAGCAATAGACTCTTGGAGACAAGTCGGCTGGAGGCCGATGTATTGAATCTCGACGCAATTTGAGTGTTCCATCGTCATTACAAGGCCCTGAACGTTACAATTAACTATCATTTTTGCGTCGGATTCGAAAATCTAGACTCACAGGAGAACGACCATAAGGTGCCCGAGGCAGCAATAGACCCTTGGAGACAAGTCGGCTGGAGGACGATGTATTGGATCGCGACGCAATTTGAGTCTTCTATCGTCATTAGGAGGCGCTGATCGTTACAATTCACTATCATTTTTGCGTCGGATTCGAAAATCTAGAGTCACAGGAGAAGGACCATGTGGTGCCCGAGACAGCGATATCCCCTTGGAGACAAGTAGGCTGGAGGCCGATGTATTGAATCTCGACGCAATTTGAGTGTTCCATCGTCATTAGGAGGCGCTGAACGTTACAATTCACTATCATTTTTGCGTCGGATTCGAAAATCTAGACTCACAGGACAACGACCATAAGGTGCCCGAGGCAGCAATAGACCCTTGGAGACAAGTCGGCTGGAGGACGATGTATTGGATCGCGAAGCAATTTGAGTCTTCTATCGTCATTAGGAGGCGCTGAACGTTACAATTCACTATCATTTTTGCGTCGGATTCGAAAATCTAGACTCACAGGAGAAGGATCATATTGTGCCCGAGGCAGCAATAGACCCTTGGAGACAAGTCGGCTGGAGGCCGATGTATTGAATCTCGACGCAATTTGAGTGTTCCATCGTCATTACAAGGCCCTGAACGTTACAATTAACTATCATTTTTGCGTCGGATTCGAAAATCTAGACTCACAGGAGAACGACCATAAGGTGCCCGAGGCAGCAATAGACCCTTGGAGACAAGTCGGCTGGAGGACGATGTATTGGATCGCGACGCAATTTGAGTCTTCTATCGTCATTAGGAGGCGCTGAACGTTACAATTCACTATCATTTTTGCGTCGGATTCGAAAATCTAGACTCACAGGAGAAGGACCATGTGGTGCCCGAGGCAGCGATATCCCCTTGGAGACAAGTAGGCTGGAGGCCGATGTATTGAATCTCGACGCAATTTGAGTGTTCCATCGTCATTAGGAGGCGCTGAACGTTACAATTCACTACCATTTTTGCGTCGGATTCGAAAATCTAGACTCACAGGACAACGACCATAAGGTGCCCGAGGCAGCAATAGACCCTTGGAGACAAGTCGGCTGGAGGACGATGTATTGAATCTCGACGCAATTTGAGTGTTCCATCGTCATTAGGAGGCCCTGAACGTTACAATTAACTATCATTTTTGCGTCGGGTTCGAAAATCTAGACTCACAGGAGAACGACCATAAGGTGCCCGAGGCAGCAATAGACCCTTGGAGACAAGTCGGCTGGAGGCCGATGTATTGAATCTCGACGCAATTTGAGTGTTCCATCGTCATTAGAAGGCCCTGAACGTTACAATTAACTATCATTTTTGCGTCGGATTCGAAAATCTAGACTCACAGGACAACGACCGTAAGGTGCCCGAGGCAGCAATAGACCCTTGGAGACAAGTCGGCTGGAGGCCGATGTATTGAATCTCGACGCAATTTGAGTGTTCCATCGTCATTACAAGGCCCTGAACGTTACAATTAACTATCATTTTTGCGTCGGATTCGAAAATCTAGACTCACAGGAGAACGACCATAAGGTGCCCGAGGCAGCAATAGACCCTTGGAGACAAGTCGGCTGGAGGACGATGTATTGGATCGCGACGGAATTTGAGTCTTCTATCGTCATTAGGAGGCGCTGAACGTTACAATTCACTATCATTTTTGCGTCGGATTCGAAAATCTAGACTCACAGGAGAAGGACCATGTGGTGCCCGAGGCAGCGATATCCCCTTGGAGACAAGGAGGCTGGAGGCCGATGTATTCAATCTCGACGCAATTTGAGTGTTCCATCGTCATTAGGAGGCGCTGAACGTTACAATTCACTATCATTTTTGCGTCGGATTCGAAAATCTAGACTCACAGGACAACGACCATAAGGTGCCCGAGGCAGCAATAGACCCTTGGAGACAAGTCGGCTGGAGGCCGATGTATTGAATCTCGACATAATTTGAGTGTTCCATCGGCATTAGGAGGCCCTGAACGTTATAATTAACTATCATTTTTGCGTCGGATTCGATAATCTAAACTCACAGGAGAACGACCATAAGGTGCCCGAGGCAGCAATAGACCCTTGGAGACAAGTCGGCTGGAGGCCGATGTATTGAATCTCGACGCAATTTGAGTGTTCCATCGTCATTAGGAGGCCCTGAACGTTATAATTAACTATCATTTTTCCGTCGGATTCGAAAATCTAGACTCACAGGAGAACGACCATAAGGTGCCCGATGCAGCAATAGACCCTTGGAGACAAGTCGGCTGGAGGCCGATGTATTGAATCTCGACGCAATTTGAGTGTTCCATCGGCATTAGGAGGCCCTGAACGTTACAATTAACTATCATTTTTGCGTCGGGTTCGAAAATCTAGACTCACAGGATAACGACCATAAGGTGCCCGAGGCAGCAATAGACCCTTGGAGACAAGTCGGCTGGAGGCCGATGTATTGAATCTCGACGCAATTTGAGTGTTCCATCGGCATTAGGAGGCCCTGAACGTTATAATTAACTATCATTTTTGCGTCGGATTCGATAATCTAGACTCACAGGAGAACGACCATAAGGTGCCCGAGGCAGCAATTGACCCTTGGAGACAAGTCGGCTGGAGGCCGATGTATTGAATCTCGACGCAATTTGAGTGTTCCATCGGCATTAGGAGGCCCTGAACGTTACAATTAACTATCATTTTAGCGTCGGGTTCGAAAATCTAGACTCACAGGAGAACGACCATAAGGTGCCCGAGGCAGCAATAGACCCTTGGAGACAAGTCGGCTGGAGGACGATGTATTCAATCTCGACGCAATTTGAGTGTTCCATCGTCATTAGAGGGCCCTGAACGTTACAATTAACTATTATTTTTGCGTCGGATTCGAAAATCTAGACTCACAGGACAACGACCATAAGGTGCCCGAGGCAGCAATAGACTCTTGGAGACAAGTCGGCTGGAGGCCGATGTATTGAATCTCGACGCAATTTGAGTGTTCCACCGTCATTACAAGGCCCTGAACGTTACAATTAACTATCATTTTTGCGTCGGATTCGAAAATCTAGACTCACAGGAGAACGACCATAAGGTGCCCGAGGCAGCAATAGACCCTTGGAGACAAGTCGGCTGGAGGACGATGTATTGGATCGCGACGCAATTTGAGTCTTCTATCGTCATTAGGAGGCGCTGATCGTTACAATTCACTATCATTTTTGCGTCGGATTCGAAAATCTAGAGTCACAGGAGAAGGACCATGTGGTGCCCGAGACCGCGATATCCCCTTGGAGACAAGTAGGCTGGAGGCCGATCTATTGAATCTCGACGCAATTTGAGTGTTCCATCGTCATTAGGAGGCGCTGAACGTTACAATTCACTATCATTTTTGCGTCGGATTCGAAAATCTAGACTCACAGGACAACGACCATAAGGTGCCCGAGGCAGCAATAGACCCTTGGAGACAAGTCGGCTGGAGGCCGATGTATTGAATCTCGACATAATTTGAGTGTTCCATCGGCATTAGGAGGCCCTGAACGTTATAATTAACTATCATTTTTGCGTCGGATTCGATAATCTAAACTCACAGGAGAACGACCATAAGGTGCCCGAGGCAGCAATAGACCCTTGGAGACAAGTCGGCTGGAGGCCGATGTATTGAATCTCGACGCAATTTGAGTGTTCCATCGGCATTAGAAGGCCCTGAACGTTACAATTAACTATCATTTTTGCGTCGGATTCGATAATCTAGACTCACAGGAGAACGACCATAAGGTGCCCGAGGCAGCAATAGACCCTTGGAGACAAGTCGGCTGGAGGACGATGTATTGGATCGCGAAGCAATTTGAGTCTTCTATCGTCATTAGGAGGCGCTGAACGTTACAATTCACTATCATTTTTGCGTCGGATTCGAAAATCTAGACTCACAGGAGAAGGATCATATTGTGCCCGAGACAGCAATATCCCCTTGGAGACAAGTCGGCTGGAGGACGGTGTATTGAATCTCGACGCAATTTGAGTGTCCCATCGTCATTAGAAGGCCCTGAACGTTACAATTAACTATCATTTTTGCGTCGGATTCGATAATCTAAACTCACAGGAGAACGACCATAAGGTGCCAGAGGCAGCAATAGACCCTTGGAGACAAGTCGGCTGGAGGACGATGTATTGGATCGCGACGCAATTTGAGTCTTCTATCGTCATTAGGAGGCGCTGAACGTTACAATTCACTATCATTTTTGCGTCGGATTCGAAAATCTAGACTCACAGGAGAACGACCATAATGTGCCCGAGGCAGCAATAGACCCTTGGAGACAAGTCGGCTGGAGGACGATGTATTGGATCGCGACGCAATTTGAGTCTTCTATCGTCATTAGGAGGCGCTGAACGTTACAATTCACTATCATTTTTGCGTCGGATTCGAAAATCAATACTCACAGGAGAAGGAACATGTGGTGCCCGAGGCAGCGATATCCCCTTGGAGACAAGTAGGCTGGAGGCCGATGTATTGAATCTCGACGCAATTTGAGTGTTCCATCGTCATTAGAAGGCCCTGAACGTTACAATTAACTATCATTTTTGCGTCGGATTCGAAAATCTTGACTCACAGGACAACGACCATAAGGTGCCCGAGGCAGCAATAGACCCTTGGAGACAAGTCGGCTGGAGGCCGATGTATTGAATCTCGACGCAATTTGAGTGTTCCATCGGCATTAGGAGGCCCTGAACGTTATAATTAACGATCATTTTTGCGTCGTATTCGATAATCTAAACTCACAGGAGAACGACCATAAGGTGCCCGAGGCAGCAATAGACCCTTGGAGACAAGTAGGCTGGAGGCCGATGTATTGAATCTCGACGCAATTTGAGTGTTCCATCGGCATTAGGAGGCCCTGAACGTTATAATTAACGATCATTTTTGCGTCGGATTCGATAATCTAAACTCACAGGAGAACGACCATAAGGTGCCCGAGGCAGCATTAGACCCTTGGAGACAAGTCGGCTGGAGGCCGATGTATTGAATCTCGACATAATTTGAGTGTTCCATCGTCATTAGAAGGCCCTGAACGTTACAATTAACTATCATTTTTGCGTCGGATTCGATAATCTAAACTCACAGGAGAACGACCATAAGGTGCCCGAGGCAGCAATAGACCCTTGGAGACAAGTCGGCTGGAGGACGATGTATTGGATCGCGACGCAATTTGAGTCTTCTATCGTCATTAGGAGGCGCTGAACGTTACAATTCACTATCATTTTTGCGTCGGATTCGAAAATCTAGACTCACAGGAGAAGGATCATATTGTGCCCGAGGCAGCAATAGACCCTTGGAGACAAGTTGGCTGGAGGACGATGTATTGGATCGCGACGCAATTTGAGTCTTCTACCGGCATTAGGAGGCGCTGAACGTTACAATTCACTATCATTTTTGCGTCGGATTCGAAAATCTAGACTCACAGGAGAAGGATCATATTGTGCCCGAGACAGCAATATCCCCTTGGAGACAAGTCGGCTGGAGGACGATGTATTGAATCTCGACGCAATTTGAGTGTCCCATCGTCATCAGAAGGCCCTGAACGTTACAATTAACTATCATTTTTGCGTCGGATTCGATAATCTAAACTCACAGGAGAACGACCATAAGGTGCCCGAGGCAGCAATAGACCCTTGGAGACAAGTCGGCTGGAGGACGATGTATTGGATCGCGACGCAATTAGAGTGTTCCATCGTCATTACAAGGCCCTGAACGTTACAATTAACTATCATTTTTGCGTCGGATTCGAAAATCTAGACTCACAGGAGAAGGACCATGTGATGCCCGAGGCAGCGATATCCCCTTGGAGACAAGTAGGCTGGAGGCCGATGTATTGAATCTCGACGCAATTTGAGTGTTCCATCGTCATTAGAAGGCCCTGAACGTTACAATTGACTATCATTTTTGCGTCGCATTCGAAAATCTAGACTCACAGGACAACGACCATAAGGTGCCCGAGGCAGCAATAGACCCTTGGAGACAAGTAGGCTGGAGGCCGATGTATTGAATCTCGACGCAATTTGAGTGTTCCATCGGCATTAGGAGGCCCTGAACGTTATAATTAACGATCATTTTTGCGTCGGATTCGATAATCTAAACTCACAGGAGAACGACCATAAGGTGCCCGAGGCAGCAATAGACCCTTGGAGACAAGTCGGCTGGAGGCCGATGTATTGAATCTCGACGCAATTTGAGTCTTCTATCGTCATTAGGAGGCCCTGAACGTTACAATTAACTATCATTTTTGCGTCGGATTCGAAAATCTAGACTCACAGGAGAACGACCATAAGGTGCCCGAGGCAGCAATAGACCCTTGGAGACAAGTCGGCTGGAGGACGATGTATTGGATCGCGACGCAATTTGAGTCTTCTATCGTCATTAGGAGGCCCTGAACGTTACAATTAACTATCATTTTAGCGTCGGGTTCGAAAATCTAGACTCACAGGAGAACGACCATAAGGTGCCCGAGGCAGCAATAGACCCTTGGAGACAAGTCGGCTGGAGGACGATGTATTGGATCGCGACGCAATTTGAGTCTTCTATCGTCATTAGGAGGCCCTGAACGTTACAATTCACTATCATTTTTGCGTCGGATTCGAAAATCTATACTCACAGGAGAAGGACCATGTGGTGCCCGAGGCAGCGATATCCCCTTGGAGACAAGTAGGGTGGAGGCCGATGTATTGAATCTCGACGCAATTTGAGTGTTCCATCGTCATTAGAAGACCCTGAACGTTACAATTAACTATCATTTTTGCGTCGGATTCGAAAATCTAGACTCACAGGACAACGACCATAAGGTGCCCGAGGCAGCAATAGACCCTTGGAGACAAGTCGGCTGGAGGCCGATGTATTGAATCTCGACATAATTTGAGTGTTCCATCGGCATTAGGAGGCCCTGAACGTTACAATTAACTATCATTTTTGCGTCGGATTCGATAATCTAAACTCACAGGAGAACGACCATAAGGTGCCCGAGGCAGCAATAGACCCTTGGAGACAAGTCGGCTGGAGGCCGATGTATTGAATCTCGACGCAATTTGAGTGTTCCATCGGCATTAGAAGGCCCTGAACGTTACAATTAACTATCATTTTTGCGTGGGATTCGATAATCTAGACTCACAGGAGAACGACCATAAGGTGCCCGAGGCAGCAATAGACCCTTGGAGACAAGTCGGCTGGAGGACGACGTATTGGATCGCGACGCAATTTGAGTCTTCTATCGTCATTAGGAGGCGCTGAACGTTACAATTCACTATCATTTTTGCGTCGGATTCGAAAATCTAGACTCACAGGAGAAAGATCATATTGTGCCCGAGACAGCAATATCCCCTTGGAGACAAGTCGGCTGGAGGACGATGTATTGGATCGCGACGCAATTTGAGTCTTCTATCGTCATTAGGAAGCCCTGAACGTTACAATTAACTATCATTTTAGCGTCGGGTTCGAAAATCTAGACTCACAGGAGAACGACCATAAGGTGCCCGAGGCAGCAATAGACCCTTGGAGACAAGTCGGCTGGAGGCCGATGTATTGAATCTCGACGCAATTTGAGTGTTCCATCGGCATTAGAAGGCCCTGAACGTTACAATTAACTATCATTTTTGCGTCGGATTCGAAAATCTAGACTCACAGGAGAACGACCATAAGGTGCCCGAGGCAGGAATAGACCCTTGGAGACAAGTCGGCTGGAGGACGATGTATTGAATCTCGACGCAATTTGAGTGTTCCATCGTCATTACAAGGCCCTGAACGTTACAATAAACTATCATTTTTGCGTCGGATTCGATAATCTAAACTCACAGGAGAACGACCATAAGGTGCCCGAGGCAGCAATAGACCCTTGGAGACAAGTCGGCTGGAGGACGACGTATTGGATCTCGACGCAATTTGAGTGTTCCATCGGCATTAGAAGGCCCTGAACGTTACAATTAACTATCATTTTTGCGTCGGATTCGATAATCTAGACTCACAGGAGAACGACCATAAGGTGCCCGAGGCAGCAATAGACCCTTGGAGACAAGTCGGCTGGAGGACGATGTATTGAATCTCGACGCAATTTGAGTCTTCTATCGTCATTAGGAGGCGCTGAACGTTACAATTCACTATCATTTTTGCGTCGGATTCGAAAATCTAGACTCACAGGAGAAGGACCATGTGGTGCCCGAGGCAGCGATATCCCCTTGGAGACAAGTAGGCTGGAGGCCGATGTATTGAATCTCGACGCAATTTGAGTGTTCCATCGTCATTAGAAGGCCCTGAACGTTACAATTAACTATCATTTTTGCGTCGGATTCGAAAATCTAGACTCACAGGACAACGACCATAAGGTGCCCGAGGCAGCAATAGACCCTTGGAGACAAGTCAGCTGGAGGCCGATGTATTCAATCTCGACGCAATTTGAGTGTTCCATCGGCATTAGGAGGCCCTGAACGTTATAATTAACTATCATTTTTGCGTCGGATTCGATAATCTAAACTCACAGGAGAACGACCATAAGGTGCCCGAGGCAGCAATAGACCCTTGGAGACAAGTCGGCTGGAGGCCGATATATTGAATCTCGACGCAATTTGAGTGTTCCATCGTCATTACAAGGCCCTGAACGTTACAATTAACTATCATTTTTGCGTCGGATTCGAAAATCTAGACTCACAGGAGAACGACCATAAGGTGCCCGAGGCAGCAATAGACCCTTGGAGACAAGTCGGCTGGAGGACGATGTATTGGATCGCGACGCAATTTGAGTCTTCTATCGTCATTAGGAGGCGCTGAACGTTACAATTCACTATCATTTTTGCGTCGGATTCGAAAATCTAGACTCACAGGAGAAGGATCATATTGTGCCAGAGACAGCAATATCCCCTTGGAGACAAGTCGGCTGGAGGCCGATGTATTGAATCTCGACGCAATTTGAGTGTCCCATCGTCATTGGAAGGCCCTGAACGTTACAATTAACTATCATTTTTGCGTCGGATTCGATAATCTAAACTCACAGGAGAACGACCATAAGGTGCCCGAGGCAGCAATAGACCCTTGGAGACAAGTCGGCTGGAGGACGATGTATTGGATCGCGACGCAATTTGAGTGTTCCATCGTCATTACAAGGCCCTGAACGTTACAATTAACTATCATTTTTGCGTCGGATTCGAAAATCTAGACTCACAGGAGAACGACCATAAGGTGCCCGAGGCAGCAATAGACCCTTGGAGACAAGTCGGCTGGAGGACGATGTATTGGATCGCGACGTAATTTGAGTCTTCTATCGTCATTAGGAGGCGCTGAACGTTACAATTCACTATCATTTTTGCGTCGGATTCGATAATCTAAACTCACAGGAGAACGACCATAAGGTGCCCGAGGCAGCAATAGACCCTTGGAGACAAGTCGGCTGGAGGCCGATGTATTGAATCTCGACGCAATTTGAGTGTTCCATCGTCATTACAAGGCCCTGAACGTTACAATTAACTATCATTTTTGCGTCGGATTCGAAAATCTAGACTCACAGGAGAACGACCATAAGGTGCCCGAGGCAGCAATAGACCCTTGGAGACAAGTCGGCTGGAGGACGATGTATTGGATCGCGACGCAATTTGAGTCTTCTATCGTCATTAGGAGGCGCTGAACGTTACAATTCACTATCATTTTTGCGTCAGATTCGAAAATCTAGACTCACAGGCGAAGGATCATATTGTGCCCGAGACAGCAATATCCCCTTGGAGACAAGTCGGCTGGAGGACGATGTATTGAATCTCGACGCAATTTGAGTGTTCCATCGGCATTAGGAGGCCCTGAACGTTACAATTAACTATCATTTTTGCGTCGGATTCGATAATCTAAACTCACAGGAGAACGACCATAAGGTGCCCGAGGCAGCAATAGACCCTTGGAGACAAGTCGGCTGGAGGCCGATGTATTGAATCTCGACGCAATTTGAGTGTTCCATCGGCATTAGAAGGCCCTGAACGTTACAATTAACTATCATTTTTGCGTCGGATTCGAAAATCTAGACTCACAGGAGAACGACCATAAGGTGCCCGAGGCAGGAATAGACCCTTGGAGACAAGTCGGCTGGAGGACGATGTATTGAATCTCGACGCAATTTGAGTGTTCCATCGTCATTACAAGGCCCTGAACGTTACAATTAACTATCATTTTTGCGTCGGATTCGATAATCTAAACTCACAGGAGAACGACCATAAGGTGCCCGAGGCAGCAATAGACCCTTGGAGACAAGTCGGCTGGAGGACGACGTATTGGATCTCGACGCAATTTGAGTGTTCCATCGGCATTAGAAGGCCCTGAACGTTACAATTAACTATCATTTTTGCGTCGGATTCGATAATCTAGACTCACAGGAGAACGACCATAAGGTGCCCGAGGCAGCAATAGACCCTTGGAGACAAGTCGGCTGGAGGACGATGTATTGAATCTCGACGCAATTTGAGTCTTCTATCGTCATTAGGAGGCGCTGAACGTTACAATTCACTATCATTTTTGCGTCGGATTCGAAAATCTAGACTCACAGGAGAAGGACCATGTGGTGCCCGAGGCAGCGATATCCCCTTGGAGACAAGTAGGCTGGAGGCCGATGTATTGAATCTCGACGCAATTTGAGTGTTCCATCGTCATTAGAAGGCCCTGAACGTTACAATTAACTATCATTTTTGCGTCGGATTCGAAAATCTAGACTCACAGGACAACGACCATAAGGTGCCCGAGGCAGCAATAGACCCTTGGAGACAAGTCAGCTGGAGGCCGATGTATTCAATCTCGACGCAATTTGAGTGTTCCATCGGCATTAGGAGGCCCTGAACGTTATAATTAACTATCATTTTTGCGTCGGATTCGATAATCTAAACTCACAGGAGAACGACCATAAGGTGCCCGAGGCAGCAATAGACCCTTGGAGACAAGTCGGCTGGAGGCCGATGTATTGAATCTCGACGCAATTTGAGTGTTCCATCGTCATTACAAGGCCCTGAACGTTACAATTAACTATCATTTTTGCGTCGGATTCGAAAATCTAGACTCACAGGAGAACGACCATAAGGTGCCCGAGGCAGCAATAGACCCTTGGAGACAAGTCGGCTGGAGGACGATGTATTGGATCGCGACGCAATTTGAGTCTTCTATCGTCATTAGGAGGCGCTGAACGTTACAATTCACTATCATTTTTGCGTCGGATTCGAAAATCTAGACTCACAGGAGAAGGATCATATTGTGCCCGAGACAGCAATATCCCCTTGGCGACAAGTCGGCTGGAGGCCGATGTATTGAATCTCGACGCAATTTGAGTGTCCCATCGTCATTGGAAGGCCCTGAACGTTACAATTAACTATCATTTTTGCGTCGGATTCGATAATCTAAACTCACAGGAGAACGACCATAAGGTGCTCGAGGCAGCAATAGACCCTTGGAGACAAGTCGGCTGGAGGACGATGTATTGGATCGCGACGCAATTTGAGTGTTCCATCGTCATTACAAGGCCCTGAACGTTACAATTAACTATCATTTTTGCGTCGGATTCGAAAATCTAGACTCACAGGAGAACGACCATAAGGTGCCCGAGGCAGCAATAGACCCTTGGAGACAAGTCGGCTGGAGGACGATGTATTGGATCGCGACGCAATTTGAGTCTTCTATCGTCATTAGGAGGCGCTGAACGTTACAATTCACTATCATTTTTGCGTCGGATTCGAAAATCTAGAATTACAAGAGAACGACCATAAAGTGCCCGAGGCAGCATTAGATCCTTGGAGACAAGTCGGCTGGAGGACGATGTATTGGATCGCGACGCAATTTGAGTGTTCCATCGTCATTACAAGGCCCTGAACGTTACAATTAACTATCATTTTTGCGTCGGATTCGAAAATCTAGACTCACAGGAGAACGACCATATGGTGCCCGAGGCAGCAATAGACCCTTGGAGACAAGTCGGCTGGAGGCCGATGTATTGAATCTCGACGCAATTTGAGTGTTCCATCGTCATTACAAGGCCCTGAACGTTTCAATTAACTATCATTTTTGCGTCGGATTCGAAAATCTAGACTCACAGGAGAACGACCATAAGGTGCCCGAGGCAGCAATAGACCCTTGGAGACAAGTCGGCTGGAGGACGATGTATTGGATCGCGACGCAATTTGAGTCTTCTATCGTCATTAGGAGGCGCTGAACGTTACAATTCACTATCATTTTTGCGTCGGATTCGAAAATCTAGACTCACAGGAGAAGGATCATATTGTGCCCGAGACAGCAATATCCCCTTGGAGACAAGTAGGCTGGAGGACGATGTATTGAATCTCGACGCAATTTGAGTGTCCCATCGTCATTAGAAGGCCCTGAACGTTACAATTAACTATCATTTTTGCGTCGGATTCGATAATCTAAACTCACAGGAGAACGACCATAAGGTGCCCGAGGCAGCAATAGACCCTTGGAGACAAGTCGGCTGGAGGACGATGTATTGGATCGCGACGCAATTTGAGTGTTCCATCGTCATTAGAAGGCCCTGAACGTTACAATTAACTATCATTTTTGCGTCGGATTCGAAAATGTAGACTCACAGGAGAACGACCATAAGGTGCCCGAGGCAGCAATAGACCCTTGGAGACAAGTCGGCTGGAGGCCGATGTATTGAATCTCGACGCAATTTGAGTGTTCCATCGGCATTAGAAGGCCCTGAACGTTACAATTAACTATCATTTTTGCGTCGGGTTCGAAAATCTAGACTCACAGGAGAACGACCATAAGGTGCCCGAGGCAGCAATAGACCCTTGGAGAGAAGTCGGCTGGAGGACGATGTATTGGATCGCGACGCAATTTGAGTCTTCTATCGTCATTAGGAGGCGCTGAACGTTACAATTCACTATCATTTTTGCGTCGGATTCGAAAATCTAGACTCACAGGAGAAGGATCATATTGTGCCCGAGACAGCAATATCCCCTTGGAGACAAGTCGGCTGGAGGACGATGTATTGAATCTCGACGCAATTTGAGTGTTCCATCGGCATTAGAAGGCCCTGAACGTTGCAATTAACTATCATTTTTGCGTCGGATTCGATAATCTAGACTCACAGGAGAACGACCATAAGGTGCCCGAGGCAGCAATAGACCCTTGGAGACAAGTCGGCTGGAGGACGATGTATTGGATCGCGACGCAATTTGAGTCTTCTATCGTCATTAGGAGGCGCTGAACGTTACAATTCACTATCATTTTTGCGTCGGATTCGAAAATCTAGACTCACAGGAGAAGGATCATATTGTGCCCGAGACAGCAATATCACCTTGGAGACAAGTCGGCTGGAGGACGATGTATTGAATCTCGACGCAATTTGAGTGTCCCATCGTCATTAGAAGGCCCTGAACGTTACAATTAACTATCATTTTTGCGTCGGATTCGATAATCTAAACTCACAGGAGAACGACCATAAGGTGCCCGAGGCAGCAATAGACCCTTGGAGACAAGTGGGCTGGAGGACGATGTATTGGATCGCGACGCAATTTGAGTCTTCTATCGTCATTAGGAGGCCCTGAACGTTACAATTAACTATCATTTTAGCGTCGGGTACGAAAATCTAGACTCACAGGACAACGACCATAAGGTGCCCGAGGCAGCAATAGACCCTTGGAGACAAGTCGGCTGGAGGCCGATGTATTGAATCTCGACGCAATTTGAGTGTTCCATCGGCATTAGGAGGCCCTGAACGTTATAATTAACTATCATTTTTGCGTCCGATTCGATAATCTAAACTCACAGGAGAACGACCATAAGGTGCCCGAGGCAGCAATAGACCCTTGGAGACAAGTCGGCTGGAGGACGATGTATTGGATCGCGACGCAATTTGAGTCTTCTATCGTCATTAGGAGGCGCTGAACGTTACAATTCACTATCATTTTTGCGTCGGATTCGAAAATCTAGACTCACAGGAGAAGGATCATATTGTGCCCTAGGCAGCAATAGACCCTTGGAGACAAGTCGGCTGGAGGACGATGTATTGGATCGCGACGCAATTTGAGTCTTCTATCGTCATTAGGAGGCGCTGAACGTTACAATTCACTATCATTTTTGCGTCGGATTCGAAAATCTAGACTCACAGGAGAACGACCATAAGGTGCCAGAGGCAGCAATAGACCCTTGGAGACAAGTCGGCTGGAGGCCGATGTATTGAATCTCGACGCAATTTGAGTGTTCCATCGGCATTAGGAGGCCCTGAACGTTATAATTAACTATCATTTTTGCGTCGGATTCGATAATCTAAACTCACAGGAGAACGACCATAAGGTGCCCGAGGCAACAATAGACCCTTGGAGACAAGTCGGCTGGAGGCCGATGTATTGAATCTCGACGCAATTTGAGTGTTCCATCGTCATTAGAAGGCCCTGAACGTTACAATTAACTATCATTTTTGCGTCGGACTCGAAAATCTAGACTCACAGGACAACGACCATAAGGTGCCAGAGGCAGCAATAGACCCTTGGAGACAAGTCGGCTGGAGGCCGATGTATTGAATCTCGACGCAATTTGAGTGTTCCATCGGCATTAGAAGGCCCTGAACGTTACAATTAACTATCATTTTTGCGTCGGATTCGATAATCTAGACTCACAGGAGAACGACCATAAGGTGCCCGAGGCAGCAATAGACCCTTGGAGACAAGTCGGCTGTAGGACGATGTATTGGATCGCGACGCAATTTGAGTCTTCTATCGTCATTAGGAGGCGCTGAACGTTACAATTCACTATCATTTTTGCGTCGGATTCGAAAATCTAGACTCACAGGAGAAGGATCATATTGTGCCCGAGACAGCAATATCCACTTGGAGACAAGTCGGCTGGAGGACGATGTATTGAATCTCGACGCAAGTTGAGTGTCCCATCGTCATTAGAAGGCCCTGAACGTTACAATTAACTATCATTTTTGCGTCGGATTCGATAATCTAAACTCACAGGAGAACGACCATAAGGTGCCCGAGGCAGCAATAGACCCTTGGAGACAAGTCGGCTGGAGGACGATGTATTGGATCGCGACGCAATTTGAGTCTTCTATCGTCATTAGGAGGCCCTGAACGTTACAATTAACTATCATTTTAGCGTCGGGTTCGAAAATCTAGACTCACAGGAGAACGACCATAAGGTGCCCGAGGCAGCAATAGACCCTTGGAGACAAGTCGGCTGGAGGCCGATGTATTGAATCTCGACGCAATTTGAGTGTTCCATCGGCATTAGGAGGCCCTGAACGTTATAATTAACTATCATTTTTGCGTCGGATTCGATAATCTAAACTCACAGGAGAACGACCATAAGGTGCCCGAGGCAGCAATAGAGCCTTGGAGACAAGTCGGCTGGAGGCCGATGTATTGAATCTCGACGCAATTTGAGTGTTCCATCGTCATTACAAGGCCCTGAACGTTACAATTAACTATCATTTTTGCGTCGGATTCGAAAATCTAGACTCACAGGAGAACGACCATAAGGTGCCCGAGGCAGCAATAGACCCTTGGAGACAAGTCGGCTGGAGGACGATGTATTGGATCGCGACGCAATTTGAGTCTTCTATCGTCATTAGGAGGCGCTGAACGTTACAATTCACTATCATTTTTGCGTCGGATTCGAAAATCTAGACTCACAGGAGAAGGACCGTGTGGTGCCCGAGGCAGCGATATCCCCTTGGAGACAAGTAGGCTGGAGGCCGATGTATTGAATCTCGACGCAATTTGAGTGTTCCATCGTCATTAGAAGGCCCTGAACATTACAATTAACTATCATTTTTGCGTCGGATTCGAAAATCTAGACTCACAGGACAACGACCATAAGGTGCCCGAGGCAGCAATAGACCTTTGGAGACAAGTCGGCTGGAGGCCGATGTATTGAATCTCGACGCAATTTGAGTGTTCCATCGGCATTAGGAGGCCCTGAACGTTATAATTAACTATCATTTTAGCGTCGGATTCGATAATCTAAACTCACAGGAGAACGACCATAAGGTGCCCGAGGCAGCAATAGACCCTTGGAGACAAGTCGGCTGGAGGCCGATGTATTGAATCTCGACGCAATTGGAGTGTTCCATCGTCATTAGAAGGCCCTGAACGTTACAATTAACTATCATTTTTGCGTCGGATTCGAAAATCTAGACTCACAGGAGAACGACCATAAGGTGCCCGAGGCAGCAATAGAACCTTGGAGACAAGTCGGCTGGAGGACGATGTATTGGATCGCGACGCAATTTGAGTCTTCTATCGTCATTAGGAGGCGCTGAACGTTACAATTCACTATCATTTTTGCGTCGGATTCGAAAATCTAGACTCACAGGAGAAGGATCATGTGGTGCCCGAGGCAGCGATATCCCCTTGGAGACAAGTAGGCTGGAGGCCGATGTATTGAATCTCGACGCAATTTGAGTGTTCCATCGTCATTAGAAGGCCCTGAACATTACAATTAACTATCATTTTTGCGTCGGATTCGAAAATCTAGACTCACAGGACAACGACCATAAGGTGCCCGAGGCAGCAATAGACCCTTTGAGACAAGTCGGCTGGAGGCCGATGTATTGAATCGCGACGCAATTTGAGTGTCCCATCGTCATTAGAAGGCCCTGAACATTACAATTAACTATCATTTCTGCGTCGGATTCGATAATCTAAACTCACAGGAGAACGACCATAAGGTGCCCGAGGCAGCAATAGACCCTTGGAGAAAAGTCGGCTGGAGGCCGATGTATTGAATCTCGACGCAATTTGAGTGTTCCATCGTCATTACAAGGCCCTGAACGTTACAATTAACTATCATTTTTGCGTCGGATTCGAAAATCTAGACTCACAGGAGAACGACCATAAGGTGCCCGAGGCAGCAATAGACCCTTGGAGACAAGTCGGCTGGAGGACGATGTATTGGATCGCGACGCAATTTGAGTCTTCTATCGTCATTAGGAGGCGCTGAACGTTACAATTCACTATCATTTTTGCGTCGGATTCGAAAATCTAGACTCACAGGAGAAGGATCATATTGTGCCCGAGACAGCAATATCCCCTTGGAGACAAGTCGGCTGGAGGCCGATGTATTGAATCTCGACGCAATTTGAGTGTCCCATCGTCATTGGAAGGCCCTGAACGTTACAATTAACTATCATTTTTGCGTCGGATTCGATAATCTAAACTCACAGGAGAACGACCATAAGGTGCCCGAGGCAGCAATAGACCCTTGGAGACAAGTCGGCTGGAGGACGATGTATTGGATCGCGACGCAATTTGAGTGTTCCATCGTCATTACAAGGCCCTGAACGTTACAATTAACTATCATTTTTGCGTCGGATTCGAAAATCTAGACTCACAGGAGAACGACCATAAGGTGCCCGAGGCAGCAATAGACCCTTGGAGACAAGTCGGCTGGAGGACGATGTATTGGATCGCGACGCAATTTGAGTCTTCTATCGTCATTAGGAGGCGCTGAACGTTACAATTCACTATCATTTTTGCGTCGGATTCGAAAATCTAGAATTACAAGAGAACGACCATAAAGTGCCCGAGGCAGCATTAGATCCTTGGAGACAAGTCGGCTGGAGGACGATGTATTGGATCGCGACGCAATTTGAGTGTTCCATCGTCATTACAAGGCCCTGAACGTTACAATTAACTATCATTTTCGCGTCGGATTCGAAAATCTAGACTCACAGGAGAACGACCATATGGTGCCCGAGGCAGCAATAGACCCTTGGAGACAAGTCGGCTGGAGGCCGATGTATTGAATCTCGACGCAATTTGAGTGTTCCATCGTCATTACAAGGCCCTGAACGTTTCAATTAACTATCATTTTTGCGTCGGATTCGAAAATCTAGACTCACAGGAGAACGACCATAAGGTGCCCGAGGCAGCAATAGACCCTTGGAGACAAGTCGGCTGGAGGACGATGTATTGGATCGCGACGCAATTTGAGTCTTCTATCGTCATTAGGAGGCGCTGAACGTTACAATTCACTATCATTTTTGCGTCGGATTCGAAAATCTAGACTCACAGGAGAAGGATCATATTGTGCCCGAGACAGCAATATCCCCTTGGAGACAAGTAGGCTGGAGGACGATGTATTGAATCTCGACGCAATTTGAGTGTCCCATCGTCATTAGAAGGCCCTGAACGTTACAATTAACTATCATGTTTGCGTCGGATTCGATAATCTAAACTCACAGGAGAACGACCATAAGGTGCCCGAGGCAGCAATAGACCCTTGGAGACAAGTCGGCTGGAGGACGATGTATTGGATCGCGACGCAATTTGAGTGTTCCATCGTCATTAGAAGGCCCTGAACGTTACAATTAACTATCATTTTTGCGTCGGATTCGAAAATCTAGACTCACAGGAGAACGACCATAAGGTGCCCGAGGCAGCAATAGACCCTTGGAGACAAGTCGGCTGGAGGCCGATGTATTGAATCTCGACGCAATTTGAGTGTTCCATCGGCATTAGAAGGCCCTGAACGTTACAATTAACTATCATTTTTGCGTCGGGTTCGAAAATCTAGACTCACAGGAGAACGACCATAAGGTGCCCGAGGCAGCAATAGACCCTTGGAGAGAAGTCGGCTGGAGGACGATGTATTGGATCGCGACGCAATTTGAGTCTTCTATCGTCATTAGGAGGCGCTGAACGTTACAATTCACTATCATTTTTGCGTCGGATTCGAAAATCTAGACTCACAGGAGAAGGATCATATTGTGCCCGAGACAGCAATATCCCCTTGGAGACAAGTCGGCTGGAGGACGATGTATTGAATCTCGACGCAATTTGAGTGTTCCATCGGCATTAGAAGGCCCTGAACGTTGCAATTAACTATCATTTTTGCGTCGGATTCGATAATCTAGACTCACAGGAGAACGACCATAAGGTGCCCGAGGCAGCAATAGACCCTTGGAGACAAGTCGGCTGGAGGACGATGTATTGGATCGCGACGCAATTTGAGTCTTCTATCGTCATTAGGAGGCGCTGAACGTTACAATTCACTATCATTTTTGCGTCGGATTCGAAAATCTAGACTCACAGGAGAAGGATCATATTGTGCCCGAGACAGCAATATCACCTTGGAGACAAGTCGGCTGGAGGACGATGTATTGAATCTCGACGCAATTTGAGTGTCCCATCGTCATTAGAAGGCCCTGAACGTTACAATTAACTATCATTTTTGCGTCGGATTCGATAATCTAAACTCACAGGAGAACGACCATAAGGTGCCCGAGGCAGCAATAGACCCTTGGAGACAAGTGGGCTGGAGGACGATGTATTGGATCGCGACGCAATTTGAGTCTTCTATCGTCATTAGGAGGCCCTGAACGTTACAATTAACTATCATTTTAGCGTCGGGTACGAAAATCTAGACTCACAGGACAACGACCATAAGGTGCCCGAGGCAGCAATAGACCCTTGGAGACAAGTCGGCTGGAGGCCGATGTATTGAATCTCGACGCAATTTGAGTGTTCCATCGGCATTAGGAGGCCCTGAACGTTATAATTAACTATCATTTTTGCGTCCGATTCGATAATCTAAACTCACAGGAGAACGACCATAAGGTGCCCGAGGCAGCAATAGACCCTTGGAGACAAGTCGGCTGGAGGACGATGTATTGGATCGCGACGCAATTTGAGTCTTCTATCGTCATTAGGAGGCGCTGAACGTTACAATTCACTATCATTTTTGCGTCGGATTCGAAAATCTAGACTCACAGGAGAAGGATCATATTGTGCCCTAGGCAGCAATAGACCCTTGGAGACAAGTCGGCTGGAGGACGATGTATTGGATCGCGACGCAATTTGAGTCTTCTATCGTCATTAGGAGGCGCTGAACGTTACAATTCACTATCATTTTTGCGTCGGATTCGAAAATCTAGACTCACAGGAGAACGACCATAAGGTGCCAGAGGCAGCAATAGACCCTTGGAGACAAGTCGGCTGGAGGCCGATGTATTGAATCTCGACGCAATTTGAGTGTTCCATCGGCATTAGGAGGCCCTGAACGTTATAATTAACTATCATTTTTGCGTCGGATTCGATAATCTAAACTCACAGGAGAACGACCATAAGGTGCCCGAGGCAGCAATAGACCCTTGGAGACAAGTCGGCTGGAGGCCGATGTATTGAATCTCGACGCAATTTGAGTGTTCCATCGTCATTAGAAGGCCCTGAACGTTACAATTAACTATCATTTTTGCGTCGGACTCGAAAATCTAGACTCACAGGACAACGACCATAAGGTGCCAGAGGCAGCAATAGACCCTTGGAGACAAGTCGGCTGGAGGCCGATGTATTGAATCTCGACGCAATTTGAGTGTTCCATCGGCATTAGAAGGCCCTGAACGTTACAATTAACTATCATTTTTGCGTCGGATTCGATAATCTAGACTCACAGGAGAACGACCATAAGGTGCCCGAGGCAGCAATAGACCCTTGGAGACAAGTCGGCTGTAGGACGATGTATTGGATCGCGACGCAATTTGAGTCTTCTATCGTCATTAGGAGGCGCTGAACGTTACAATTCACTATCATTTTTGCGTCGGATTCGAAAATCTAGACTCACAGGAGAAGGATCATATTGTGCCCGAGACAGCAATATCCCCTTGGAGACAAGTCGGCTGGAGGACGATGTATTGAATCTCGACGCAAGTTGAGTGTCCCATCGTCATTAGAAGGCCCTGAACGTTACAATTAACTATCATTTTTGCGTCGGATTCGATAATCTAAACTCACAGGAGAACGACCATAAGGTGCCCGAGGCAGCAATAGACCCTTGGAGACAAGTGGGCTGGAGGACGATGTATTGGATCGCGACGCAATTTGAGTCTTCTATCGTCATTAGGAGGCCCTGAACGTTACAATTAACTATCATTTTAGCGTCGGGTACGAAAATCTAGACTCACAGGACAACGACCATAAGGTGCCCGAGGCAGCAATAGACCCTTGGAGACAAGTCGGCTGGAGGCCGATGTATTGAATCTCGACGCAATTTGAGTGTTCCATCGGCATTAGGAGGCCCTGAACGTTATAATTAACTATCATTTTTGCGTCCGATTCGATAATCTAAACTCACAGGAGAACGACCATAAGGTGCCCGAGGCAGCAATAGACCCTTGGAGACAAGTCGGCTGGAGGACGATGTATTGGATCGCGACGCAATTTGAGTCTTCTATCGTCATTAGGAGGCGCTGAACGTTACAATTCACTATCATTTTTGCGTCGGATTCGAAAATCTAGACTCACAGGAGAAGGATCATATTGTGCCCTAGGCAGCAATAGACCCTTGGAGACAAGTCGGCTGGAGGACGATGTATTGGATCGCGACGCAATTTGAGTCTTCTATCGTCATTAGGAGGCGCTGAACGTTACAATTCACTATCATTTTTGCGTCGGATTCGAAAATCTAGACTCACAGGAGAACGACCATAAGGTGCCAGAGGCAGCAATAGACCCTTGGAGACAAGTCGGCTGGAGGCCGATGTATTGAATCTCGACGCAATTTGAGTGTTCCATCGGCATTAGGAGGCCCTGAACGTTATAATTAACTATCATTTTTGCGTCGGATTCGATAATCTAAACTCACAGGAGAACGACCATAAGGTGCCCGAGGCAGCAATAGACCCTTGGAGACAAGTCGGCTGGAGGCCGATGTATTGAATCTCGACGCAATTTGAGTGTTCCATCGTCATTAGAAGGCCCTGAACGTTACAATTAACTATCATTTTTGCGTCGGACTCGAAAATCTAGACTCACAGGACAACGACCATAAGGTGCCAGAGGCAGCAATAGACCCTTGGAGACAAGTCGGCTGGAGGCCGATGTATTGAATCTCGACGCAATTTGAGTGTTCCATCGGCATTAGAAGGCCCTGAACGTTACAATTAACTATCATTTTTGCGTCGGATTCGATAATCTAGACTCACAGGAGAACGACCATAAGGTGCCCGAGGCAGCAATAGACCCTTGGAGACAAGTCGGCTGTAGGACGATGTATTGGATCGCGACGCAATTTGAGTCTTCTATCGTCATTAGGAGGCGCTGAACGTTACAATTCACTATCATTTTTGCGTCGGATTCGAAAATCTAGACTCACAGGTGAAGGATCATATTGTGCCCGAGACAGCAATATCCCCTTGGAGACAAGTCGGCTGGAGGACGATGTATTGAATCTCGACGCAAGTTGAGTGTCCCATCGTCATTAGAAGGCCCTGAACGTTACAATTAACTATCATTTTTGCGTCGGATTCGATAATCTAAACTCACAGGAGAACGACCATAAGGTGCCCGAGGCAGCAATAGACCCTTGGAGACAAGTCGGCTGGAGGACGATGTATTGGATCGCGACGCAATTTGAGTCTTCTATCGTCATTAGGAGGCCCTGAACGTTACAATTAACTATCATTTTAGCGTCGGGTTCGAAAATCTAGACTCACAGGAGAACGACCATAAGGTGCCCGAGGCAGCAATAGACCCTTGGAGACAAGTCGGCTGGAGGCCGATGTATTGAATCTCGACGCAATTTGAGTGTTCCATCGGCATTAGGAGGCCCTGAACGTTATAATTAACTATCATTTTTGCGTCGGATTCGATAATCTAAACTCACAGGAGAACGACCATAAGGTGCCCGAGGCAGCAATAGAGCCTTGGAGACAAGTCGGCTGGAGGCCGATGTATTGAATCTCGACGCAATTTGAGTGTTCCATCGTCATTACAAGGCCCTGAACGTTACAATTAACTATCATTTTTGCGTCGGATTCGAAAATCTAGACTCACAGGAGAACGACCATAAGGTGCCCGAGGCAGCAATAGACCCTTGGAGACAAGTCGGCTGGAGGACGATGTATTGGATCGCGACGCAATTTGAGTCTTCTATCGTCATTAGGAGGCGCTGAACGTTACAATTCACTATCATTTTTGCGTCGGATTCGAAAATCTAGACTCACAGGAGAAGGACCGTGTGGTGCCCGAGGCAGCGATATCCCCTTGGAGACAAGTAGGCTGGAGGCCGATGTATTGAATCTCGACGCAATTTGAGTGTTCCATCGTCATTAGAAGGCCCTGAACATTACAATTAACTATCATTTTTGCGTCGGATTCGAAAATCTAGACTCACAGGACAACGACCATAAGGTGCCCGAGGCAGCAATAGACCTTTGGAGACAAGTCGGCTGGAGGCCGATGTATTGAATCTCGACGCAATTTGAGTGTTCCATCGGCATTAGGAGGCCCTGAACGTTATAATTAACTATCATTTTAGCGTCGGATTCGATAATCTAAACTCACAGGAGAACGACCATAAGGTGCCCGAGGCAGCAATAGACCCTTGGAGACAAGTCGGCTGGAGGCCGATGTATTGAATCTCGACGCAATTGGAGTGTTCCATCGTCATTAGAAGGCCCTGAACGTTACAATTAACTATCATTTTTGCGTCGGATTCGAAAATCTAGACTCACAGGAGAACGACCATAAGGTGCCCGAGGCAGCAATAGAACCTTGGAGACAAGTCGGCTGGAGGACGATGTATTGGATCGCGACGCAATTTGAGTCTTCTATCGTCATTAGGAGGCGCTGAACGTTACAATTCACTATCATTTTTGCGTCGGATTCGAAAATCTAGACTCACAGGAGAAGGACCATGTGGTGCCCGAGGCAGCGATATCCCCTTGGAGACAAGTAGGCTGGAGGCCGATGTATTGAATCTCGACGCAATTTGAGTGTTCCATCGTCATTAGAAGGCCCTGAACATTACAATTAACTATCATTTTTGCGTCGGATTCGAAAATCTAGACTCACAGGACAACGACCATAAGGTGCCCGAGGCAGCAATAGACCCTTTGAGACAAGTCGGCTGGAGGCCGATGTATTGAATCGCGACGCAATTTGAGTGTCCCATCGTCATTAGAAGGCCCTGAACATTACAATTAACTATCATTTCTGCGTCGGATTCGATAATCTAAACTCACAGGAGAACGACCATAAGGTGCCCGAGGCAGCAATAGACCCTTGGAGAAAAGTCGGCTGGAGGCCGATGTATTGAATCTCGACGCAATTTGAGTGTTCCATCGTCATTACAAGGCCCTGAACGTTACAATTAACTATCATTTTTGCGTCGGATTCGAAAATCTAGACTCACAGGAGAACGACCATAAGGTGCCCGAGGCAGCAATAGACCCTTGGAGACAAGTCGGCTGGAGGACGATGTATTGGATCGCGACGCAATTTGAGTCTTCTATCGTCATTAGGAGGCGCTGAACGTTACAATTCACTATCATTTTTGCGTCGGATTCGAAAATCTAGACTCACAGGAGAAGGATCATATTGTGCCCGAGACAGCAATATCCCCTTGGAGACAAGTCGGCTGGAGGACGATGTATTGAATCTCGACGCAATTTGAGTGTCCCATCGTCATTAGAAGGCCCTGAACGTTACAATTAACTATCATTTTTGCGTCGGATTCGATAATCTAAACTCACAGGAGAACGACCATAAGGTGCCCGAGGCAGCAATAGACCCTTGGAGAAAAGTCGGCTGGAGGACGATGTATTGGATCGCGACGCAATTTGAGTCTTCTATCGTCATTAGGAGGCCCTGAACGTTACAATTAACTATCATTTTAGCGTCGGGTTCGAAAATCTAGACTCACAGGAGAAGGACCATAAGGTGCCCGAGGCAGCAATAGACCCTTGGAGACAAGTCGGCTGGAGGCCGATGTATTGAATCTCGACGCAATTTGAGTGTTCCATCGGCATTAGGAGGCCCTGAACGTTATAATTAACTATCATTTTTGCGTCGGATTCGATAATCTAAACTCACAGGAGAACGACCATAAGGTGCCCGAGGCAGCAATAGACCCTTGGAGACAAGTCGGCTGGAGGCCGATGTATTGAATCTCGACGCAATTTGAGTGTTCCATCGTCATTACAAGGCCCTGAACGTTACAATTAACTATCATTTTTGCGTCGGATTCGAAAATCTAGACTCACAGGAGAACGACCATAAGGTGCCCGAGGCAGCAATAGACCCTTGGAGACAAGTCGGCTGGAGGCCGATGTATTGGATCGCGACGCAATTTGAGTCTTCTATCGTCATTAGGAGGCACTGAACGTTACAATTCACTATCATTTTTGCGTCGGATTCGAAAATCTAGACTCACAGGAGAAGGACCATGTGGTGCCCGAGGCAGCGATATCCCCTTGGAGACAAGTAGGCTGGAGGCCGATGTATTGAATCTCGACGCAATTTGAGTGTTCCATCGTCATTAGATGGCCCTGAACGTTACAATTAACTATCATTTTTGCGTCGGATTCGAAAATCTAGACTCACAGGACAACGACCATAAGGTGCCCGAGGCAACAATAGACCCTTGGAGACAAGTCGGCTGGAGGCCGATGTATTGAATCTCGACGCAATGTGAGTGTTCCATCGGCATTAGGAGGCCCTGAACGTTATAATTAACTATCATTTTTGCGTCGGATTCGATAATCTAAACTCACAGGAGAACGACCATAAGGTGCCCGAGGCAGCAATAGACCCTTGGAGACAAGTCGGCTGGAGGCCGATGTATTGAATCTCGACGCAATTTGAGTGTTCCATCGTCATTACAAGGCCCTGAACGTTACAATTAACTATCATTTTTGCGTCGGATTCGAAAATCTAGACTCACAGGAGAACGACCATAAGGTGCCCGAGGCAGCAATAGACCCTTGGAGACAAGTCGGCTGGAGGACGATGTATTGGATCGCGACGCAATTTGAGTCTTCTATCGTCATTAGGAGGCGCTGAACGTTACAATTCACTATCATTTTTGCGTCAGATTCGAAAATCTAGACTCACAGGAGAAGGATCATATTGTGCCCGAGACAGCAATATCCCCTTGGAGACAAGTCGGCTGGAGGACGATGTATTGAATCTCGACGCAATTTGAGTGTTCCATCGTCATTAGAAGGCCCTGAACGTTACAATTAACTATCATTTTTGCGTCGGATTCTAAAATCTAGACTCACAGGACAACGACCATAAGGTGCCCGAGGCAGCAATAGACCCTTGGAGACAAGTCGGCTGGAGGCCGATGTATTGAATCTCGACATAATTTGAGTGTTCCATCGGCATTAGGAGGCCCTGAACGTTACAATTAACTATCATTTTTGCGTCGGATTCGATAATCTAAACTCACAGGAGAACGACCATAAGGTGCCCGAGGCAGCAATAGACCCTTGGAGACAAGTCGGCTGGAGGCCCATGTATTGAATCTCGACGCAATTTGAGTGTTCCATCGGCATTAGAAGGCCCTGAACGTTACAATTAACTATCATTTTTGCGTCGGATTCGATAATCTAGACTCACAGGAGAACGACCATAAGGTGCCCGAGGCAGCAATAGACCCTTGGAGACAAGTCGGCTGGAGGACGATGTATTGGATCGCGACGCAATTTGAGTCTTCTATCGTCATTAGGAGGCGCTGAACGTTACAATTCACTATCATTTTTGCGTCGGATTCGAAAATCTAGACTCACAGGAGAACGACCATAAGGTGCCCGAGGCAGCAATAGACCCTTGGAGACAAGTCGGCTGGAGGCCGATGTACTGAATCTCGACGCAATTTCAGTGTTCCATCGGCATTAGGAGGCCCTGAACGTTATAATTAACTATCATTTTTGCGTCGGATTCGATAATCTAAACTCACAGGAGAACGACCATAAGGTGCCCGAGGCAGCAATAGACCCTTGGAGACAAGTCGGCTGGAGGCCGATGTATTGAATCTCGACGCAATTTGAGTGTTCCATCGTCATTAGAAGGCCCTGAACGTTACGATTAACTATCATTTTTGCGTCGGATTCTAAAATCTAGACTCACAGGACAACGACCATAAGGTGCCCGAGGCAGCAATAGACCCTTGGAGACAAGTCGGCTGGAGGCCGATGTATTGAATCTCGACATAATTTGAGTGTTCCATCGGCATTAGGAGGCCCTGAACGTTACAATTAACTATCATTTTTGCGTCGGATTCGATAATCTAAACTCACAGGAGAACGACCATAAGGTGCCCGAGGCAGCAATAGACCCTTTGAGACAAGTCGGCTGGAGGCCCATGTATTGAATCTCGACGCAATTTGAGTGTTCCATCGGCATTAGAAGGCCCTGAACGTTACAATTAACTATCATTTTTGCGTCGGATTCGATAATCTAGACTCACAGGAGAACGACCATAAGGTGCCCGAGGCAGCAATGGACCCTTGGAGACAAGTCGGCTGGAGGACGATGTATTGGATCGCGACGCAATTTGAGTCTTCTATCGTCATTAGGAGGCGCTGAACGTTACAATTCACTATCATTTTTGCGTCGGATTCGAAAATCTAGACTCACAGGAGAACGACCATAAGGTGCCCGAGGCAGCAATAGACCCTTGGAGACAAGTCGGCTGGAGGCCGATGTACTGAATCTCGACGCAATTTCAGTGTTCCATCGGCATTAGGAGGCCCTGAACGTTATAATTAACTATCATTTTTGCGTCGGATTCGATAATCTAAACTCACAGGAGAACGACCATAACGTGCCCGAGGCAGCAATAGACCCTTGGAGACAAGTCGGCTGGAGGCCGATGTATTGAATCTCGACGCTATTTGAGTGTTCCATCGTCATTAGAAGGCCCTGAACGTTACAATTAACTATCATTTTCGCGTCGGATTCGAAAATCTAGACCCACAGGTCAACGACCATAAGGTGCCCGAGGCAGCAATAGACTCTTGGAGACAAGTCGGCTGGAGGCCGATGTATTGAATCTCGACGCAATTTGAGTGTTCCATCGGCATTAGAAGGCCCTGAACGTTACAATTAACTATCATTTTTGCGTCGGATTCGAAAATCTAGACTCACAGGACAACGACCATAAGGTGCCCGAGGCAGCAATAGACCCTTGGAGACAAGTCGGCTGGAGGCCGATGTATTGAAACTCGACGCAATTTGAGTGTTCCATCGGCATTAGGAGGCGCTGAACGTTACAATTCACTATCATTTCTGCGTCGGATTCGAAAATCTAGACTCACAGGAGAAAGACCATGTGGTGCCCAAGGCAGCGATATCCCCTTGGAGACAAGTAGGCTGGAGGCCGATGTATTGAATCTCGACGCAATTTGAGTGTCCCATCGTCATTAGAAGGCCCTGAACGTTACAATTAACTATCATTTTTGCGTCGGATTGGATAATCTAAACTCACAGGAGAAGGATCATATTGTGCCCGAGACAGCAATATCCCCTTGGAGACAAGTCGGCTGGAGGACGATGTATTGAATCTCGACGCAATTTGAGTGTCCCATCGTCATTAGAAGGCCCTGAACGTTACAATTAACTATCATTTTTGCGTCGGATTCGATAATCTAAACTCACAGGAGAACGACCATAAGGTGCCCGAGGCAGCAATAGACCCTTGGAGACAAGTCGGCTGGAGGACGATGTATTGGATCGCGTCGCAATTTGAGTCTTCTATCGTCATTAGGAGGCGCTGAACGTTACAATTCACTATCATTTTTGCGTCGGATTCGAAAATCTATACTCACAGGAGAACGACCATAAGGTGACCGAGGCAGCAATAGACCCTTGGAGACAAGTCGGCTGGAGGCCGATGTATTGAATCTCGACGCAATTTGAGTGTTCCATCGGCATTAGGAGGCCCTGAACGTTACAATTAACTATCATTTTTGCGTCGGATTCGAAAATCTAGACTCACAGGAGAACGACCATAAGGTGCCCGAGGCAGCAATAGACCCTTGGAGACAAGTCGGCTGGAGGACGATGTATTGGATCGCGACGCAATTTGAGTCTTCTATCGTCATTAGGAGGCGCTGAACGTTACAATTCACTATCATTTTTGCGTGGGATTCGAAAATCTAGATTCACAGGAGAACGACCATAAGGTGCCCGAGGCAGCAATAGCCCCTTGGAGACAAGTCGGCTGGAGGACGATGTATTGGATCGCGACGCAATTTGAGTCTTCTATCGTCATTAGGAGGCCCTGAACGTTACAATTAACTATCATTTTAGCGTCGGGTTCGAAAATCTAGACTCACAGGAGAACGACCATAAGGTGCCCGAGGCAGCAATAGACCCTTGGAGACAAGTCGGCTGGAGGACGATGTATTGGATCGCGACGCAATTTGAGTCTTCTATCGTCATTAGGAGGCGCT
This sequence comes from Schistocerca serialis cubense, assembly GCF_023864345.2. Taxonomy (NCBI): domain Eukaryota; kingdom Metazoa; phylum Arthropoda; class Insecta; order Orthoptera; family Acrididae; genus Schistocerca; species Schistocerca serialis. The sequence goes on along the minus strand of NW_026047645.1, from coordinate 1,244,631 downwards.
GAACGTTACAATTCACTATCATTTTTGCGTCGGATTCGAAAATCTATATTCACAGGAGAAGGACCATGTGGTGCCCGAGGCAGCGATATCCCCTTGGAGACAAGTAGGCTGGAGGCCGATGTATTGAATCTCGACGCAATTTGAGTGTTCCATCGTCATTAGAAGGCCCTGAACGTTACAATTAACTATCATTTTTGCGTCGGTTTCGAAAATCTAGACTCACAGGACAACGACCATAAGGTGCCCGAGGCAGCAATAGACCCTTGGAGACAAGTCGGCTGGAGGCCGATGTATTGATACTCGACATAATTTGAGTGTTCCATCGGCATTAGGAGGCCCTGAACGTTACAATTAACTATCATTTTTGCGTCGGATTCGATAATCTAAACTCACAGGAGAGCGACCATAAGGTGCCCGAGGCAGCAATAGACCCTTGGAGACAAGTCGGCTGGAGGCCGATGTATTGAATCTCGACGCAATTTGAGTGTTCCATCGGCATTAGGAGGCCCTGAACGTTATAATTAACTATCATTTTTGCGTCGGATTCGATAATCTAAACTCACAGGAGAACGACCATAAGGTGCCCGAGGCAGCAATAGACCCTTGGAGACAAGTCGGCTGGAGGCCGACGTATTGAATCTCGACGCAATTTGAGTGTTCCATCGTCATTACAAGGCCCTGAACGTTACAATTAACTATCATTTTTGCGTCGGATTCGAAAATCTAGACTCACAGGAGAACGACCATAAGGTGCCCGAGGCAGCAATCACCCTTGGAGACAAGTCGGCTGGAGGACGATGTATTGGATCGCGACGCAATTTGAGTCTTCTATCGTCATTAGGAGGCGCTGAACGTTACAATTCACTATCATTTTTGCGTCGGATTCGAAAATCTAGACTCACACGAGAAGGACCATGTGGTGCCCGAGGCAGCGATATCCCCTTGGAGACAAGTAGGCTGGAGGACGATGTATTGAATCTCGACGCAATTTGGGTGTTCCATCGTCATAAGAAGGCCCTGAACGTTACAATTAACTATCATTTTTGCGTCGGATTCGAAAATCTAGACTCACAGGACAACGACCATAAGGTGCCCGAGGCAGCAATAGACCCTTGGAGACAAGTCGGCTGGAGGCCGATGTATTGAATCTCGACGCAATTTGAGTGTTCCATCGGCATTAGGAGGCCCTGAACGTTATAATTAACTATCATTTTTGCGTCGGATTCGATAATCTAAACTCACAGGAGAACGACCATAAGGTGCCCGAGGCAGCAATAGACCCTTGGAGACAAGTCGGCTGGAGGCCGATGTATTGAATCTCGACGCAATTCGAGTGTTCCATCGTCATTACAAGGCCCTGAACGTTACAATTAACTATCATTTTTGCGTCGGATTCGAAAATCTAGACTCACAGGAGAACGACCATAAGGTGCCCTAGGCAGCAATAGACCCTTGGAGACAAGTCGGCTGGAGGACGATGTATTGGATCGCGTCGCAATTTGAGTCTTCTATCGTCATTAGGAGGCGCTGAACGTTACAATTCACTATCATTTTTGCGTCGGATTCGAAAATCTAGACTCACAGGAGAAGGATCATATTGTGCCCGAGACAGCAATATCCCCTTGGAGACAAGTCGGCTGGAGGACGAAGTATTGAATCTCGACGCAATTTGAGTGTCCCATCGTCATTAGAAGGCCCTGAACGTTACAATTAACTATCATTTTTGCGTCGGATTCGATAATCTAGACTCACAGGAGAACGACCATAAGGTGCCCGAGGCAGCAATAGACCCTAGGAGACAAGTCGGCTGGAGGACGATGTATTGGATCGCGACGAAATTTGAGTCTTCTATCGTCATTAGGAGGCGCTGAACGTTACAATTCACTATCATTTTTGCGTCGGATTCGAAAATCTAGACTCACAGGAGAAGGATCATATTGTGCCCGAGACAGCAATATCCCCTTGGAGACAAGTCGGCTGGAGGACGATGTATTGAATCTCGACGCAATTTGAGTGTCCCATCGTCATTAGAAGGCCCTGAACGTTACAATTAACTATCATTTTTGCGTCGGATTCGATAATCTAAACTCACAGGAGAACGACCATAAGGTGCCCGAGGCAGCAATAGACCCTTGGAGACAAGTCGGCTGGAGGACGATGTATTGGATCGCGACGCAATTTGAGTCTTCTATCGTCATAAGGAGGCCCTGAACGTTACAATTAACTATCATTTTAGCGTCGGGTTCGAAAATCTAGACTCACAGGAGAACGACCATAAGGTGCCCGAGGCAGCAATAGACCCTTGGAGACAAGTCGGCTGGAGGCCGATGTATTGAATCTCGACGCAATTTGAGTGTTCCATCGGCATTAGGAGGCCCTGAACGTTATAATTAACTATCATTTTTGCGTCGGATTCGATAATCTAAACTCACAGGAGAACGACCATAAGGTGCCCGAGGCAGCAATAGACCCTTGGAGACAAGTCGGCTGGAGGCCGATGTATTGAATCTCGACGCAATTTGAGTGTTCCATCGTCATTAGAAGGCCCTGAACGTTACAATTAACTATCATTTTTGCGACGGATTCTAAAATCTACACTCACAGGACAACGACCATAAGGTGCCCGAGGCAGCAATAGACCCTTGGAGACAAGTCGGCTGGAGGCCGATGTATTGAATCTCGACATAATTTGAGTGTTCCATCGGCATTAGGAGGCCCTGAACGTTACAATTAACTATCATTTTTGCGTCGGATTCGATAATCTAAACTCACAGGAGAACGACCATAAGGTGCCCGAGGCAGCAATAGACCCTTGGAGACAAGTCGGCTGGAGGCCGATGTATTGAATCTCGACGCTATTTGAGTGTTCCATCGTCATTAGAAGGCCCTGAACGTTACAATTAACTATCATTTTTGCGTCGGATTCGAAAATCTAGACCCACAGGACAACGACCATAAGGTGCCCGAGGCAGCAATACCCCCTTGGAGACAAGTCGGCTGGAGGCCGATGTATTGAATCTCGACATAATTTGAGTGTTCCATCGGCATTAGGAGGCCCTGAACGTTACAATTAACTATCATTTTTGCGTCGGATTCGATAATCTAAACTCACAGGAGAACGACCATAAGGTGCCCGAGGCAGCAATAGACCCTTGGAGACAAGTCGGCTGGAGGCCGATGTATTGAATCTCGACGCAATTTGAGTGTTCCATCGGCATTAGAAGGCCCTGAACGTTACAATTAACTATCATTTTTGCGTCGTATTCGAAAATCTAGACTCACAGCACAACGACCATAAGGTGCCCGAGGCAGCAATAGACCCTTGGAGACAAGTCGGCTGGAGGCCGATGTATTGAAACTTGACGCAATTTGAGTGTTCCATCGGCATTAGGAGGCGCTGAACGTTACAATTCACTATCATTTTTGCGTCGGATTCGAAAATCTAGACTCACAGGAGAAAGACCATGTGGTGCCCGAGGCAGCGATATCCCCTTGGAGACAAGTAGGCTGGAGGCCGATGTATTGAATCTCGACGCAATTTGAGTGTCCCATCGTCATTAGAAGGCCCTGAACGTTACAATTAACTATCATTTTTGCGTCGGATTCGATAATCTAAACTCACAGGAGAAGGATCATATTGTGCCCGAGACAGCAATATCCCCTTGGAGACAAGTCGGCTGGAGGACGATGTATTGAATCTCGACGCAATTTGAGTGTCCCATCGTCATTAGAAGGCCCTGAACGTTACAATTAACTATCATTTTTGCGTCGGATTCGAAAATCTAGACTCACAGGACTACGACCATAAGGTGCCCGAGGCAGCAATAGACCCTTGGAGACAAGTCGGCTGGAGGCCGATGTATTGAATCTCGACGCAATTTGAGTGTTCCATCGGCATTAGGAGGCCCTGAACGTTATAATTAACTATCATTTTTGCGTCGGATTCGATAATCTAAACTCACAGGAGAACGACCATAAGGTGCCCGAGGCAGCAATAGACCCTTGGAGACAAGTCGGCTGGAGGCCGATGTATTGAATCTCGACGCAATTTGAGTGTTCCATCGTCATTACAAGGCCCTGAACGTTACAATTAACTATCATTTTTGCGTCGGATTCGAAAATCTAGACTCACAGGAGAACGACCATAAGGTGCCCGAGGCAGCAATAGACCCCTGGAGACAAGTCGGCTGGAAGACGATGTATTGGATCGCGACGCAATTTGAGTCTTCTATCGTCATTAGGAGGCGCTGAACGTTACAATTCACTATCATTTTTGCGTCTGATTCGAAAATCTAGACTCACAGGAGAAGGATCATATTGTGCCCGAGACAGCAATATCCCCTTGGAGACAAGTCGGCTGGAGGACGAAGTATTGAATCTCGACGCAATTTGAGTGTCCCATCGTCATTAGAAGGCCCTGAACGTTACAATTAACTATCATTTTTGCGACGGATTCGATAATCTAAACTCACAGGAGAACGACCATAAGGTGCCCGAGGCAGCAATAGACCCTTGGAGACAAGTCGGCTGGAGGACGATGTATTGGATCGCGACGCAATTTGAGTCTTCTATCGTCATTAGGAGGCCCTGAACGTTAATATTAACGTCGGGTTCGAAAATCTAGACTCACAGGAGAACGACCATAAGGTGCCCGAGGCAGCAATAGACCCTTGGAGACAAGTCGGCTGGAGGCCGATGTATTGAATCTCGACGCAATTTGAGTGTTCCATCGGCATTAGGAGGCCCTGAACGTTATAATTAACTATCATTTTTGCGTCGGATTCGATAATCTAAACTCACAGGAGAACGACCATAAGGTGCCCGAGGCAGCAATAGACCCTTGGAGACAAGTCGGCTGGAGGCCGATGTATTGAATCTCGACGCAATTTGAGTGTTCCATCGTCATTAGAAGGCCCTGAACGTTACAAGTAACTATCATTTTTGTGTCGGATTCGAAAATCTAGACTCACAGGACAACGACCATAAGGTGCCCGAGGCAGCAATAGACCCTTGGAGACAAGTCGGCTGGAGGCCGATGTATTGAATCTCGACGCAATTTGAGTGTTCCATCGGCATTAGGAGGCCCTGAACGTTACAATTAACTATCATTTTTGCGTCGGATTCGATAATCTAGACTCACAGGAGAACGACCATAAGGTGCCCGAGGCAGCAATAGACCCTTGGAGACAAGTCGGCTGGAGGACGATGTATTGGATCGCGACGCAATTTGAGTCTTCTATCGTCATTAGGAGGCGCTGAACGTTACAATTCACTATCATTTTTGCGTCTGATTCGAAAATCTAGACTCACAGGAGAAGGATCATATTGTGCCCGAGACAGCAATATCCCCTTGGAGACAAGTCGGCTGGAGGACGAAGTATTGAATCTCGACGCAATTTGAGTGTCCCATCGTCATTAGAAGGCCCTGAACGTTACAATTAACTATCATTTTTGCGACGGATTCGATAATCTAAACTCACAGGAGAACGACCATAAGGTGCCCGAGGCAGCAATAGACCCTTGGAGACAAGTCGGCTGGAGGACGATGTATTGGATCGCGACGCAATTTGAGTCTTCTATCGTCATTAGGAGGCCCCGAACGTTAATATTAACGTCGGGTTCGAAAATCTAGACTCACAGGAGAACGACCATAAGGTGCCCGAGGCAGCAATAGACCCTTGGAGACAAGTCGGCTGGAGGCCGATGTATTGAATCTCGACGCAATTTGAGTGTTCCATCGGCATTAGGAGGCCCTGAACGTTATAATTAACTATCATTTTTGCGTCGGATTCGATAATCTAAACTCACAGGAGAACGACCATAAGGTGCCCGAGGCAGCAATAGACCCTTGGAGACAAGTCGGCTGGAGGCCGATGTATTGAATCTCGACGCAATTTGAGTGTTCCATCGTCATTAGAAGGCCCTGAACGTTACAAGTAACTATCATTTTTGTGTCGGATTCGAAAATCTAGACTCACAGGACAACGACCATAAGGTGCCCGAGGCAGCAATAGACCCTTGGAGACAAGTCGGCTGGAGGCCGATGTATTGAATCTCGACGCAATTTGAGTGTTCCATCGGCATTAGGAGGCCCTGAACGTTACAATTAACTATCATTTTTGCGTCGGATTCGATAATCTAGACTCACAGGAGAACGACCATAAGGTGCCCGAGGCAGCAATAGACCCTTGGAGACAAGTCGGCTGGAGGACGATGTATTGGATCGCGACGCAATTTGAGTCTTCTATCGTCATTAGGAGGCGCTGAACGTTACAATTCACTATCATTTTTGCGTCGGATTCGAAAATCTAGACTCACAGGAGAAGGATCATATTGTGCCCGAGACAGCAATATCCCCTTGGAGACAAGTCGGCTGGAGGACGAAGTATTGAATCTCGACGCAATTTGAGTGTCCCATCGTCATTAGAAGGCCCTGAACGTTACAATTAACTATCATTTTTGCGTCGGATTCGATAATCTAAACTCACAGGAGAACGACCATAAGGTGCCCGAGGCAGCAATAGACCTTTGGAGACAAGTCGGCTGGAGGACGATGTATTGGATCGCGACGCAATTTGAGTCTTCTATCGTCATTAGGAGGCCCTGAACGTTACAATTAACTATCATTTTAGCGTCGGGTTCGAAAATCTAGACTCACAGGAGAACGACCACAAGGTGCCCGAGGCAGCAATAGACCCTTGGAGACAAGTCGGCTGGAGGACGATGTATTGAATCTCGACGCAATTTGAGTGTTCCATCGGCATTAGGAGGCCCTGAACATAATAATTAACTATCATTTTTGCGTCGGATTCGATAATCTAAACTCACAGGAGAACGACCATAAGGTGCCCGAGGCAGCAATAGACCCTTGGAGACAAGTCGGCTGGAGGCCGATGTATTGAATCTCGACGCAATTTGAGTGTTCCATCGTCATTAGAAGGCCCTGAACGTTACAATTAACTATCATTTTTGCGTCGGATTCGAAAATCTAGACTCACAGGACAACGACCATAAGGTGCCCGAGGCAGCAATAGACCCTTGGAGACAAGTCGGCTGGAGGCCGATGTATTGAATCTCGACATAATTTGAGTGTTCCATCGGCATTAGGAGGCCCTGAACGTTACAATTAACAATCATTTTTGCGTCGGATTCGAAAATCTAGACTCACAGGAGAACGACCATAAGGTGCCCGAGGCAGCAATAGACCCTTGGAGACAAGTCGGCTGGAGGCCGATGTATTGAATCTCGACGCAATTTGAGTGTTCCATCGGCATTAGAAGGCCCTGAACGTTACAATTAACTATCATTTTTGCGTCGGATTCGATAATCTAGACTCACAGGAGAACGACCATAAGGTGCCCGAGGCAGCAATAGACCCTTGGAGACAAGTCGGCTGGAGGACGATGTATTGGATCGCGACGCAATTTGAGTCTTCTATCGTCATTAGGAGGCGCTGAACGTTACAATTCACTATCATTTTTGCGTCGGATTCGAAAATCTAGACTCACAGGAGAAGGATCATATTGTGCCCGAGACAGCAAGATCCCCTTGGAGACAAGTCGGCTGGAGGACGATGTATTGAATCTCGACGCAATTTGAGTGTCCCATCGTCATTAGGAGGCCCTGAACGTTATAATTAACTATCATTTTTGCGTCGGATTCGATAATCTAAACTCACAGGAGAACGACCATAAGGTGCCCGAGGCAGCAATAGACCCTTGGAGACAAGTCGGCTGGAGGACGATGTATTGAATCTCGACGCAATTTGAGTGTTCCATCGGCATTAGGAGGCCCTGAACGTTACAATTAACTATCATTTTTGCGTCGGGTTCAAAAATCTAGACTCACAGGAGAACGACCATAAGGTGCCCGAGGCAGCAATAGACCCTTGGAGACAAGTCGGCTGAAGGACGATGTATTGAATCTCGACGCAATTTGAGTGTTCCATCGGCATTAGGAGGCGCTGAACGTTACAATTCACTATCATTTTTGCGTCGGATTCGAAAATCTTGACTCACAGGAGAAGGACCATGTGGTGCCCGAGGCAGCGATATCCCCTTGGAGACAAGTAGGCTGGAGGCCGATGTATTGAATCTCGACGCAATTTGAGTGTCCCATCGTCATTAGAAGGCCCTGAATGTTACAATTAACTATCATTTTTGCGTCGGATTCGATAATCTAAACTCACAGGAGAACGACCATAAGGTGCCCGAGGCAGCAATAGACCCTTGGAGACAAGTCGGCTGGAGGCCGATGTATTGAATCTCGACGCAATTTGAGTGTTCCATCGGCATTAGGAGGCCCTGAACGTTATAATTAACGATCATTTTTGCGTCGGATTCGATAATCTAAACTCACAGGAGAACGACCATAAGGTGCCCGAGGCAGCAATAGACCCTTGGAGACAAGTCGGCTGGAGGCCGATGTATTGAATCTCGACGCAATTTTTAGTCTTCTATCGTCATTAGGAGGCCCTGAACGTTACAATTAACTATCATTTTTGCGTCGGATTCGATAATCTAGACTCACAGGAGAACGACCATAAGGTGCCCGAGGCAGCAATAGACCCTTGGAGACAAGTCGGCTGGAGGACGATGTATTGGATCGCGACGCAATTTGAGTGTTCCATCGTCATTACAAGGCCCTGAACGTTACAATTAACTATCATTTTTGCGTCGGATTCGAAAATCTAGACTCACAGGAGAACGACCATAAGGTGCCCGAGGCAGCAATAGACCCTTGGAGACAAGTCGGCTGGAGGACGATGTATTGGATCGCGACGCAATTTGAGTCTTCTATCGTCATTAGGAGGCGCTGAACGTTACAATTCACTATCATTTTTGCGTCGGATTCGAAAATCTAGATTCACAGGAGAACGACCATAAGGTGCCCGAGGCAGCAATAGACCCTTGGAGACAAGTCGGCTGGAGGACGATGTATTGGATCGCGGCGCAATTTGAGTCTTCTATCGTCATTAGGAGGCCCTGAACGTTACAATTAACTATCATTTTAGCGTCGGGTTCGAAAATCTAGACTCACAGGAGAACGACCATAAGGTGCCCGAGGCAGCAATAGACCCTTGGAGACAAGTCGGCTGGAGGACGATGTATTGGATCGCGACGCAATTTGAGTCTTCTATCGTCATTAGGAGGCGCTGAACGTTACAATTCACTATCATTTTTGCGTCGGATTCGAAAATCTATACTCACAGGAGAAGGACCATGTGGTGCCCGAGGCAGCGATATCCCCTTGGAGACAAGTAGGCTGGAGGCCGATGTATTGAATCTCGACGCAATTTGAGTGTTCCATCGTCATTAGAAGGCCCTGAACGTTACAATTAACTATCATTTTTGCGTCGGTTTCGAAAATCTAGACTCACAGGACAACGACCATAAGGTGCCCGAGGCAGCAATAGACCCTTGGAGACAAGTCGGCTGGAGGCCGATGTATTGATACTCGACATAATTTGAGTGTTCCATCGGCATTAGGAGGCCCTGAACGTTACAATTAACTGTCATTTTTGCGTCGGATTCGATAATCTAAACTCACAGGAGAGCGACCATAAGGTGCCCGAGGCAGCAATAGACCCTTGGAGACAAGTCGGCTGGAGGCCGATGTATTGAATCTCGACGCAATTTGAGTGTTCCATCGGCATTAGGAGGCCCTGAACGTTATAATTAACTATCATTTTTGCGTCGGATTCGATAATCTAAACTCACAGGAGAACGACCATAAGGTGCCCGAGGCAGCAATAGACCCTTGGAGACAAGTCGGCTGGAGGCCGATGTATTGAATCTCGACGCAATTTGAGTGTTCCATCGTCATTACAAGGCCCTGAACGTTACAATTAACTATCATTTTTGCGTCGGATTCGAAAATCTAGACTCACAGGAGAACGACCATAAGGTGCCCGAGGCAGCAATAGACCCTTGGAGACAAGTCGGCTGGAGGACGATGTATTGGATCGCGACGCAATTTGAGTCTTCTATCGTCATTAGGAGGCGCTGAACGTTACAATTCACTATCATTTTTGCGTCGGATTCGAAAATCTAGACTCACAGGAGAAGGATCATATTGTGCCCGAGACAGCAATATCCCCTTGGAGACAAGTCGGCTGGAGGACGAAGTATTGAATCTCGACGCAATTTGAGTGTCCCATCGTCATTAGAAGGCCCTGAACGTTACAATTAACTATCATTTTTGCGACGGATTCGATAATCTAAACTCACAGGAGAACGACCATAAGGTGCCCGAGGCAGCAATAGACCCTTGGAGACAAGTCGGCTGGAGGCCGATGTATTGAATCTCGACGCAATTTGAGTGTTCCATCGTCATTAGAAGGCCCTGAACGTTACAATTAACTATCATTTTTGCGTCGGATTCGAAAATCTAGACTCACAGGACAACGACAATAAGGTGCCCGAGGCAGCAATAGACCCTTGGAGACAAGTCGGCTGGAGGCCGATGTATTGAATCTCGACGCAATTTGAGTGTTCCATCGGCATTAGGAGGCCCTGAACGTTACAATTAACTATCATTTTTGCTTCGGATTCGATAATCTAGACTCACAGGAGAACGACCATAAGGTGCCCGAGGCAGCAATAGACCCTTGGAGACAAGTCGGCTGGAGGACGATGTATTGGATCGCGACCCAATTTGAGTCTTCTATCGTCATTAGGAGGCGCTGAACGTTACAATTCACTATCATTTTTGCGTCGGATTCGAAAATCTAGACTCACAGGAGAAGGATCATATTGTGCCCGAGACAGCAATATCCCCTTGGAGACAAGTCGGCTGGAGGACGAAGTATTGAATCTCGACGCAATTTGAGTGTCCCATCGTCATTAGAAGGCCCTGAACGTTACAATTAACTATCATTTTTGCGTCGGATTCGATAATCTAAACTCACAGGAGAACGACCATAAGGTGCCCGAGGCAGCAATAGACCTTTGGAGACAAGTCGGCTGGAGGACGATGTATTGGATCGCGACGCAATTTGAGTCTTCTATCGTCATTAGGAGGCCCTGAACGTTACAATTAACTATCATTTTAGCGTCGGGTTCGAAAATCTAGACTCACAGGAGAACGACCATAAGGTGCCCGAGGCAGCAATAGACCCTTGGAGACAAGTCGGCTGGAGGCCGATGTATTGAATCTCGACGCAATTTGAGTGTTCCATCGGCATTAGGAGGCCCTGAACATAATAATTAACTATCATTTTTGCGTCGGATTCGATAATCTAAACTCACAGGAGAACGACCATAAGGTGCCCGAGGCAGCAATAGACCCTTGGAGACAAGTCGGCTGGAGGCCGATGTATTGAATCTCGACGCAATTTGAGTGTTCCATCGGCATTAGGAGGCCCTGAACGTTACAATTAACTATCATTTTTGCTTCGGATTCGATAATCTAGACTCACAGGAGAACGACCATAAGGTGCCCGAGGCAGCAATAGACCCTTGGAGACAAGTCGGCTGGAGGACGATGTATTGGATCGCGACCCAATTTGAGTCTTCTATCGTCATTAGGAGGCGCTGAACGTTACAATTCACTATCATTTTTGCGTCGGATTCGAAAATCTAGACTCACAGGAGAAGGATCATATTGTGCCCGAGACAGCAATATCCCCTTGGAGACAAGTCGGCTGGAGGACGAAGTATTGAATCTCGACGCAATTTGAGTGTCCCATCGTCATTAGAAGGCCCTGAACGTTACAATTAACTATCATTTTTGCGTCGGATTCGATAATCTAAACTCACAGGAGAACGACCATAAGGTGCCCGAGGCAGCAATAGACCTTTGGAGACAAGTCGGCTGGAGGACGATGTATTGGATCGCGACGCAATTTGAGTCTTCTATCGTCATTAGGAGGCCCTGAACGTTACAATTAACTATCATTTTAGCGTCGGGTTCGAAAATCTAGACTCACAGGAGAACGACCATAAGGTGCCCGAGGCAGCAATAGACCCTTGGAGACAAGTCGGCTGGAGGCCGATGTATTGAATCTCGACGCAATTTGAGTGTTCCATCGGCATTAGGAGGCCCTGAACATAATAATTAACTATCATTTTTGCGTCGGATTCGATAATCTAAACTCACAGGAGAACGACCATAAGGTGCCCGAGGCAGCAATAGACCCTTGGAGACAAGTCGGCTGGAGGCCGATGTATTGAATCTCGACGCAATTTGAGTGTTCCATCGTCATTAGAAGGCCCTGAACGTTACAATTAACTATCATTTTTGCGTCGGATTCGAAAATCTAGACTCACAGGACAACGACCATAAGGTGCCCGAGGCAGCAATAGACCCTTGGAGACAAGTCGGCTGGAGGCCGATGTATTGAATCTCGACATAATTTGAGTGTTCCATCGGCATTAGGAGGCCCTGAACGTTACAATTAACTATCATTTTTGCGTCGGATTCGAAAATCTAGACTCACAGGAGAACGACCATAAGGTGCCCGAGGCAGCAATAGACCCTTGGAGACAAGTCGGCTGGAGGCCGATGTATTGAATCTCGACGCAATTTGAGTGTTCCATCGGCATTAGAAGGCCCTGAACGTTACAATTAACTATCATTTTTGCGTCGGATTCGATAATCTAGACTCACAGGAGAACGACCATAAGGTGCCCGAGGCAGCAATAGACCCTTGGAGACAAGTCGGCTGGAGGACGATGTATTGGATCGCGACGCAATTTGAGTCTTCTATCGTCATTAGGAGGCGCTGAACGTTACAATTCACTATCATTTTTGCGTCGGATTCGAAAATCTAGACTCACAGGAGAAGGATCATATTGTGCCCGAGACAGCAAGATCCCCTTGGAGACAAGTCGGCTGGAGGACGATGTATTGAATCTCGACGCAATTTGAGTGTCCCATCGTCATTAGGAGGCCCTGAACGTTATAATTAACTATCATTTTTGCGTCGGATTCGATAATCTAAACTCACAGGAGAACGACCATAAGGTGCCCGAGGCAGCAATAGACCCTTGGAGACAAGTCGGCTGGAGGACGATGTATTGAATCTCGACGCAATTTGAGTGTTCCATCGGCATTAGGAGGCGCTGAACGTTACAATTCACTATCATTTTTGCGTCGGATTCGAAAATCTAGACTCACAGGAGAAGGACCATGTGGTGCCCGAGGCAGCGATATCCCCTTGGAGACAAGTAGGCTGGAGGCCGATGTATTGAATCTCGACGCAATTTGAGTGTCCCATCGTCATTAGAAGGCCCTGAACGTTACAATTAACGATCATTTTTGCGTCGGATTCGATAATCTAAACTCACAGGAGAACGACCATAAGGTGCCCGAGGCAGCAATAGACCCTTGGAGACAAGTCGGCTGGAGGCCGATGTATTGAATCTCGACGCAATTTGAGTGTTCCATCGGCATTAGGAGGCCCTGAACGTTATAATTAACGATCATTTTTGCGTCGGATTCGATAATCTAAACTCACAGGAGAACGACCATAAGGTGCCCGAGGCAGAAATAGACCCTTGGAGACAAGTCGGCTGGAGGCCGATGTATTGAATCTCGACGCAATTTTTAGTCTTCTATCGTCATTAGGAGGCCCTGAACGTTGCAATTAACTATCATTTTTGCGTCGGATTCGATAATCTAGACTCACAGGAGAACGACCATAAGGTGCCCGAGGCAGCAATAGACCCTTGGAGACAAGTCGGCTGGAGGACGATGTATTGGATCGCGACGCAATTTGAGTGTTCCATCGTCATTACAAGGCCCTGAACGTTACAATTAACTATCATTTTTGCGTCGGATTCGAAAATCTAGACTCACAGGATAACGACCATAAGGTGCCCGAGGCAGCAATAGACCCTTGGAGACAAGTCGGCTGGAGGACGATGTATTGGATCGCGACGCAATTTAAGTGTCCCATCGTCATTAGAAGGCCCTGAACGTTACAATTCACTATCATTTTTGTGTCGGATTCGAAAATCTAGACTCACAGGAGAAGGATCATATTGTGCCCGAGACAGCAATATCCCCTTGGAGACAAGTCGGCTGGAGGACGATGTATTGAATCTCGACGCAATTTGAGTGTCCCATCGTCATTAGAATGCCCTGAACGTTACAATTAACTATCATTTTTGCGTCGGATTCGATAATCTAAACTCACAGGAGAACGACCATAAGGTGCCCGAGGCAGCAATAGACCCTTGGAGACAAGTCGGCTGGAGGCCGATGTATTGAATCTCGACGCAATTTGAGTGTTCCATCGTCATTACAAGGCCCTGAACGTTACAATTAACTATCATTTTTGCGTCGGATTCGAAAATCTAGACTCACAGGAGAACGACCATAAGGTGCCCGAGGCAGCAATAGACCCTTGGAGACAAGTCGGCTGGAGGACGATGTATTGGATCGCGACGCAATTTGAGTCTTCTATCGTCATTAGGAGGCGCTGAACGTTACAATTCACTATCATTTTTGCGTCGGATTCGAAAATCTAGACTCACAGGACAACGACCATAAGGTGCCCGAGGCAGCGATATCCCCTTGGAGACAAGTAGGCTGGAGGCCGATGTATTGAATCTCGACGCAATTTGAGTGTTCCATCGTCTTTAGAAGGCCCTGAACGTTACAATTAACTATCATTTTTGCGTCGGATTCGAAAATCTAGACTCACAGGACAACGACCATAAGGTGCCCGAGGCAGCAATAGACCCTTGGAGACAAGTCGGCTGGAGGCCGATGTATTGAATCTCGACGCAATTTGAGTGTTCGATCGTCATTACAAGGCCCTGAACGTTAAAATTAACTATCATTTTTGCGTCGGATTCGAAAATCTAGACTCACAGGAGAACGACCATAAGGTGCCCGAGGCAGCAATAGACCCTTGGAGACAAGTCGGCTGGAGGCCGATGTATTGAATCTCGACGCAATTTGAGTGTTCCATCGTCATTACAAGGCCCTGAACGTTACAATTAACTATCATTTTTGCGTCGGATTCGAAAATCTAGACTCACAGGAGAACGACCATAAGGTGCCCGAGGCAGCAATAGACCCTTGGAGACAAGTCGGCTGGAGGACGATGTATTGGATCGCGACGCAATTTGAGTGTTCCATCGGCATTAGGAGGCCCTGAACGTTACAATTAACTATCATTTTTGCGTCGGATTCGAAAATCTAGACTCACAGGAGAACGACCATAAGGTGCCCGAGGCAGCAATAGACCCTTGGAGACAAGTCGGCTGGAGGACGATGTATTGGATCGCGACGCAATTTGAGTCTTCTATCGTCATTAGGAGGCGCTGAACGTTACAATTCACTATCATTTTTGCGTCGGATTCGAAAATCTAGACTCACAGGACAACGACCATAAGGTGCCCGAGGCAGCAATAGACCCTTGGAGACAAGTCGGCTGGAGGACGATGTATTGGATCGCGACGCAATTTGAGTGTTCCATCGTCATTAGAAGGCCCTGAACGTTACAATTAACTATCATTTTTGCGTCGGATTCGAAAATCTAGACTCACAGGAGAACGACCATAAGGTGCCCGAGGCAGCAATAGACCCTTGGAGACAAGTCGGCTGGAGGCCGGTGTATTGAATCTCGACGCAATTTGAGTGTTCCATCGGCATTAGAAGGCCCTGAACGTTAAATTAACTATCATTTTTGCGTCGGGTTCGATAATCTAGACTCACAGGAGAACGACCATAAGGTGCCCGAGGCAGCAATAGACCCTTGGAGACAAGTCGGCTGGAGGACGATGTATTGGATCGCGACGCAATTTGAGTCTTCTATCGTCATTAGGAGGCGCTGAACGTTACAATTCACTATCATTTTTGCGTCGGATTCGAAAATCTAGACTCACAGGAGAAGGATCATATGGTGCCCGAGACAGCAATATCCCCTTGGAGACAAGTCGGCTGGAGGACGATGTATTGAATCTCGACGCAATTTGAATGTCCCATCGTCATTAGAAGGCCCTGAACGTTACAATTAACTATCATTTTTGCGTCGGATTCGATAATCTAAACTCACAGGAGAACGACCATAAGGTGCCCGAGGCAGCAATAGACCCTTGGAGACAAGTCGGCTGGAGGACGATGTATTGGATCGCGACGCAATTTGAGTCTTCTATCGTCATTAGGAGGCGCTGAACGTTACAATTCACTATCATTTTTGCGTCGGATTCGAAAATCTATACTCACAGGAGAAGGACCATGTGGTGCCCGAGGCAGCGATATCCCCTTGGAGACAAGTAGGCTGGAGGCCGATGTATTGAATCTCGACGCAATTTGAGTGTTCCATCGTCATTAGAAGGCCGTGAACGTTACAATTAATTATCATTTTTGGGTCGGATTCGAAAATCTAAACTCACAGGAGAAGGACCATGTGGTGCCCGAGGCAGCGATATCCCCTTGGAGACAAGTCGGCTGGAGGCCGATGTATTGAATCTCGACGCAATTTGAGTGTTCCATCGACTTTAGGAGGCCCTGAACGTTATAATTAACTATCATTTTTGCGTCGGATTCGAAAATCTAGACTCACTGGAGAACGACCATAAGGTACCCGAGGCAGCAATAGACCCTTGGAGACAAGTCGGCTGGAGGACGATGCATTGGATCGCGACGCAATTTGAGTCTTCTATCGTCATTAGGAGGCGCTGAACGTTACAATTCACTATCATTTTTGCGTCGGATTCGAAAATCTAGACTCACAGGAGAAGGACCATGTGGTGCCCGAGGCAGCGATATCCCCTTGGAGACAAGTCGGCTGGAGGACGATGTATTGAATCTCGACGCAATTTGAGTGTCCCATCGTCATTAGGAGGCCCTAAACCTTACAATTAACTATCATTTTTGCGTCGGATTCGATAATCTAAACTCACAGGGGAACGACCATACGGTGCCCGAGGCAGCTATTGACCCTTGGAGACAAGTCGGTTGGAGGACGATGTATTGGATCGCGACGCAAAATGAGTGTTCCATCGTCATTACAAGGCCCTGAACCTTACAATTAACTATCAGTTTCGCGTCGGATTCGAAAATCTACTCACAGGAGAACGACCATAAGGTGCCCGAGGCAGCAATAGACCCTTGGAGACAAGTCGGCTGGAGGACGATGTATTGGATCGCGACGCAATTTGAGTCTTCTATCGTCATTAGGAGGCGCTGAACGTTACAATTCACTATCATTTTTGCGTCAGATTCGAAAATCTAGACTCACAGGAGAACGACCATAAGGTGCCCGAGGCAGCAATAGACCCTTGGAGACAAGTCGGCTGGAGGCCGATGTATTGAACCTCGACGCAATTTGAGTGTTCCATCGGCATTAGGAGGCCCTGAACGTTACAATTAACTATCATTTTTGCGTCGGATTCGAAAATCTATACTCACAGGGGAAGGACCATGTGGTGCCCGAGGCAGCGATATCCCCTTGGAGACAAGTAGGCTGGAGGTCGATGTATTGAATCTCGACGCAATTTGAGTGTTCCATCGTCATTAGAAGGCCCTGAACGTTACAATTAACTATCATTTTTGCGTCGGATTCGAAAATCTAGACTCACAGGAGAACGACCGTAAGGTGCCCAAGGCAGCAATAGACCCTTGGAGACAAGTCGGCTGGAGGCCGATGTATTGAATCTCGACGCAATTTGAGTGTTCCATCGGCATTAGGAGGCCCTGAACGTTATAATTAACTATCATTTTTGCGTCGGATTCGAAAATCTAGACTCACAGGAGAACGACCATAAGGTGCCCGAGGCAGCAATAGACCCTTGGAGACAAGTCGGCTGGAGGCCGATGTATTGAATCTCGACGCAATTTGAGTGTTCCATCGGCATTAGGAGGCCCTGAACGTTACAATTAACTATCATTTTTGCGTCGGGTTCGAAAATCTAGACTCACAGGAGAACGACCATAAGGTGCCCGAGGCAGCAATAGACCCTTGGAGACAAGTCGGCTGGAGGCCGATGTATTGAATCTCGACGCAAATTGAGTGTTCCATCGTCATTACAAGGCCCTGAACGTTACAATTAACTATCATTTTTGCGTCGGATTCGAAAATCTAGACTCACAGGAGAACGACCATAAGGTGCCCGAGGCAGCAATAGACCCTTGGAGACAAGTCGGCTGGAGGACGATGTATTGGATCGCGACGCAATTTGAGTCTTCTATCGTCATTAGGAGGCGCTGAACGTTACAATTCACTATCATTTTTGCGTCGGATTCGAAAATCTAGACTCACAGGAGAAGGACCATGTGGTGCCCGAGGCAGCGATATCCCCTTGGAGACAAGTCGGCTGGAGGACGATGTATTGAATCTCGACGCAATTTGAGTGTCCCATCGTCATTAGGAGGCCCTAAACCTTACAATTAACTATCATTTTTGCGTCGGATTCGATAATCTAAACTCACAGTGGAACGACCATACGGTGCCCGAGGCAGCTATTGACCCTTGGAGACAAGTCTGTTGGAGGACGATGTATTGGATCGCGACGCAAAATGAGTGTTCCATCGTCATTACAAGGCCCTGAACCTTACAATTAACTATCAGTTTCGCGTCGGATTCGAAAATCTACTCACAGGAGAACGACCATAAGGTGCCCGAGGCAGCAATAGACCCTTGGAGACAAGTCGGCTGGAGGACGATGTATTGGATCGCGACGCAATTTGAGTGTTCCATCGGCATTAGAAGGCCCTGAACGTTACAATTAACTATCATTTTTGCGTCGGATTCGAAAATCTAGACTCACAGGAGAACGACCATAAGGTGCCCGAGGCAGCAATAGACCCTTGGAGACAAGTCGGCTGGAGGAGGATGTATTGGATCGCGACGCAATTTGAGTCTTCTATCGTCATTAGGAGGCGCTGAACGTTACAATTCACTATCATTTTTGCGACGGATTCGAAAATCTAGACTCACAGGACAACGACCATAAGGTGCCCGAGGCAGCAATAGACCCTTGGAGACAAGTCGGCTGGAGGACGATGTATTGGATCGCGACGCAATTTGAGTGTTCCATCGTCATTAGAAGGCCCTGAACGTTACAATTAACTATCATTTTTGCGTCGGATTCGAAAATCTAGACTCACAGGAGAACGACCATAAGGTGCCCGAGGCAGCAATAGACCCTTGGAGACAAGTCGGCTGGAGGCCGGTGTATTGAATCTCGACGCAATTTGAGTGTTCCATCGGCATTAGAAGGCCCTGAACGTTAAATTAACTATCATTTTTGCGTCGGGTTCGAAAATCTAGACTCACAGGAGAACGACCATAAGGTGCCCGAGGCAGCAATAGACCCTTGGAGACAAGTCGGCTGGAGGACGATGTATTGGATCGCGACGCAATTTGAGTCTTCTATCGTCATTAGGAGGCGCTGAACGTTACAGTTCACTATCATTTTTGCGTCGGATTCGAAAATCTAGACTCACAGGAGAAGGATCATATTGTGCCCGAGACAGCAATATCCGCTTGGAGACAAGTCGGCTGGAGGACGATGTATTGAATCTCGACGCAATTTGAATGTCCCATCGTCATTAGAAGGCCCTGAACGTTACAATTAACTATCATTTTTGCGTCGGATTCGATAATCTAAACTCACAGGAGAACGACCATAAGGTGCCCGAGGCAGCAATAGACCCTTGGAGACAAGTCGGCTGGAGGACGATGTATTGGATCGCGACGCAATTTGAGTCTTCTATCGTCATTAGGAGGCGCTGAACGTTACAATTCACTATCATTTTTGCGTCGGATTCGAAAATCTATACTCACAGGAGAAGGACCATGTGGTGCCCGAGGCAGCGATATCCCCTTGGAGACAAGTAGGCTGGAGGCCGATGTATTGAATCTCGACGCAATTTGAGTGTTCCATCGTCATTAGAAGGCCGTGAACGTTACAATTAATTATCATTTTTGCGTCGGATTCGAAAATCTAAACTCACAGGAGAAGGACCATGTGGTGCCCGAGGCAGCGATATCCCCTTGGAGACAAGTCGGCTGGAGGCCGATGTATTGAATCTCGACGCAATTTGAGTGTTCCATCGACATTAGGAGGCCCTGAACGTTATAATTAACTATCATTTTTGCGTCGGATTCGAAAATCTAGACTCACTGGAGAACGACCATAAGGTGCCCGAGGCAGCAATAGACCCTTGGAGACAAGTCGGCTGGAGGACGATGTATTGGATCGCGACGCAATTTGAGTCTTCTATCGTCATTAGGAGGCGCTGAACGTTACAATTCACTATCATTTTTGCGTCGGATTCGAAAATCTAGACTCACAGGAGAAGGACCATGTGGTGCCCGAGGCAGCGATATCCCCTTGGAGACAAGTCGGCTGGAGGACGATGTATTGAATCTCGACGCAATCTGAGTGTCCCATCGTCATTAGGAGGCCCTAAACCTTACAATTAACTATCATTTTTGCGTCGGATTCGATAATCTAAACTCACAGGGGAACGACCATACGGTGCCCGAGGCAGCTATTGACCCTTGGAGACAAGTCGGTTGGAGGACGATGTATTGGATCGCGACGCAAAATGAGTGTTCCATCGTCATTACAAGGCCCTGAACCTTACAATTAACTATCAGTTTCGCGTCGGATTCGAAAATCTACTCACAGGAGAACGACCATAAGGTGCCCGAGGCAGCAATAGACCCTTGGAGACAAGTCGGCTGGAGGACGATGTATTGGATCGCGACGCAATTTGAGTCTTCTATCGTCATTAGGAGGCGCTGAACGTTACAATTCACTATCATTTTTGCGTCGGATTCGAAAATCTAGACTCACAGGAGAACGACCATAAGGTGCCCGAGGCAGCAATAGACCCTTGGAGACAAGTCGGCTGGAGGCCGATGTATTGAACCTCGACGCAATTTGTGTGTTCCATCGGCATTAGGAGGCCTTGAACGCTACAATTAACTATCATTTTTCCGTCGGATTCGAAAATCTATACTCACAGGGGAAGGACCATGTGGTGCCCGAGGCAGCGATATCCCCTTGGAGACAAGTAGGCTGGAGGTCGATGTATTGAATCTCGACGCAATTTGAGTGTTCCATCGTCATTAGAAGGCCCTGAACGTTACAATTAACTATCATTTTTGCGTCGGATTCGAAAATCTGGACTCACAGGAGAACGACCGTAAGGTGCCCAAGGCAGCAATAGACCCTTGGAGACAAGTCGGCTGGAGGCCGATGTATTGAATCTCGACGCAATTTGAGTGTTCCATCGGCATTAGGAGGCCCTGAACGTTATAATTAACTATCATTTTTGCGTCGGATTCGAAAATCTAGACTCACAGGAGAACGACCATAAGGTGCCCGAGGCAGCAATAGACCCTTGGAGACAAGTCGGCTGGAGGACGATGTATTGGATCGCGACGCAATTTGAGTGTTCCATCGTCATTACAAGGCCCTGAACGTTACAATTAAATATCATTTTTGCGTCGGATTCGAAAATCTAGACTCACAGGAGAACGACCATAAGGTGCCCGAGGCAGCAATAGACCCTTGGAGACAAGTCGGCTGGAGGACGATGTATTGGATCGCGACGCAATTTAAGTGTCCCATCGTCATTAGAAGGCCCTGAACGTTACAATTCACTATCATTTTTGTGTCGGATTCGAAAATCTAGACTCACAGGAGAAGGATCATATTGTGCCCGAGGCAGCAATATCCCCTTGGAGACAAGTCGGCTGGAGGACGATGTATTGAATCTCGACGCAATTTGAGTGTTCCATCGTCATTACAAGGCCCTGAACGTTAAAATTAACTATCATTTTTGCGTCGGATTCGAAAATCTAGACTCACAGGAGAACGACCATAAGGTGCCCGAGGCAGCAATAGACCCTTGGAGACAAGTCGGCTGGAGGCCGATGTATTGAATCTCGACGCAATTTGAGTGTTCCATCGTCATTACAAGGCCCTGAACGTTACAATTAACTATCATTTTTGCGTCGGATTCGAAAATCTAGACTCACAGGAGAACGACCATAAGGTGCCCGAGGCAGCAATAGACCCTTGGAGACAAGTCGGCTGGAGGACGATGTATTGGATCGCGACGCAATTTGAGTGTTCCATCGACATTAGGAGGCCCTGAACGTTACAATTAACTATCATTTTTGCGTCGGATTCGAAAATCTAGACTCACAGGAGAACGACCATAAGGTGCCCGAGGCAGCAATAGACCCTTGGAGACAAGTCGGCTGGAGGACGATGTATTGGATCGCGACGCAATTTGAGTGTTCCATCGACATTAGGAGGCCCTGAACGTTACAATTAACTATCATTTTTGCGTCGGATTCGAAAATCTAGACTCACAGGAGAACGACCATAAGGTGCCCGAGGCAGCAATAGACCCTTGGAGACAAGTCGGCTGGAGGACGATGTATTGGATCGCGACGCAATTTGAGTGTTCCATCGTCATTAGAAGGCCCTGAACGTTACAATTAACTATCATTTTTGCGTCGGATTCGAAAATCTAGACTCACAGGAGAACGACCATAAGGTGCCCGAGGCAGCAATAGACCCTTGGAGACAAGTCGGCTGGAGGCCGGTGTATTGAATCTCGACGCAATTTGAGTGTTCCATCGGCATTAGAAGGCCCTGAACGTTAAATTAACTATCATTTTTGCGTCGGGTTCGATAATCTAGACTCACAGGAGAACGACCATAAGGTGCCCGAGGCAGCAATAGACCCTTGGAGACAAGTCGGCTGGAGGACGATGTATTGGATCGCGACGCAATTTGAGTCTTCTATCGTCATTAGGAGGCGCTGAACGTTACAATTCACTATCATTTTTGCGTCGGATTCGAAAATCTAGACTCACAGGAGAAGGATCATATGGTGCCCGAGACAGCAATATCCCCTTGGAGACAAGTCGGCTGGAGGACGATGTATTGAATCTCGACGCAATTTGAATGTCCCATCGTCATTAGAAGGCCCTGAACGTTACAATTAACTATCATTTTTGCGTCGGATTCGATAATCTAAACTCACAGGAGAACGACCATAAGGTGCCCGAGGCAGCAATAGACCCTTGGAGACAAGTCGGCTGGAGGACGATGTATTGGATCGCGACGCAATTTGAGTCTTCTATCGTCATTAGGAGGCGCTGAACGTTACAATTCACTATCATTTTTGCGTCGGATTCGAAAATCTATACTCACAGGAGAAGGACCATGTGGTGCCCGAGGCAGCGATATCCCCTTGGAGACAAGTAGGCTGGAGGCCGATGTATTGAATCTCGACGCAATTTGAGTGTTCCATCGTCATTAGAAGGCCGTGAACGTTACAATTAATTATCATTTTTGCGTCGGATTCGAAAATCTAAACTCACAGGAGAAGGACCATGTGGTGCCCGAGGCAGCGATATCCCCTTGGAGACAAGTCGGCTGGAGGCCGATGTATTGAATCTCGACGCAATTTGAGTGTTCCATCGATTTTAGGAGGCCCTGAACGTTATAATTAACTATCATTTTTGCGTCGGATTCGAAAATCTAGACTCACTGGAGAACGACCATAAGGTACCCGAGGCAGCAATAGACCCTTGGAGACAAGTCGGCTGGAGGACGATGTATTGGATCGCGACGCAATTTGAGTCTTCTATCGTCATTAGGAGGCGCTGAACGTTACAATTCACTATCATTTTTGCGTCGGATTCGAAAATCTAGACTCACAGGAGAAGGACCATGTGGTGCCCGAGGCAGCGATATCCCCTTGGAGACAAGTCGGCTGGAGGACGATGTATTGAATCTCGACGCAATTTGAGTGTCCCATCGTCATTAGGAGGCCCTAAACCTTACAATTAACTATCATTTTTGCGTCGGATTCGATAATCTAAACTCACAGGGGAACGACCATACGGTGCCCGAGGCAGCTATTGACCCTTGGAGACAAGTCGGTTGGAGGACGATGTATTGGATCGCGACGCAAAATGAGTGTTCCATCGTCATTACAAGGCCCTGAACCTTACAATTAACTATCAGTTTCGCGTCGGATTCGAAAATCTACTCACAGGAGAACGACCATAAGGTGCCCGAGGCAGCAATAGACCCTTGGAGACAAGTCGGCTGGAGGACGATGTATTGGATCGCGACGCAATTTGAGTCTTCTATCGTCATTAGGAGGCGCTGAACGTTACAATTCACTATCATTTTTGCGTCAGATTCGAAAATCTAGACTCACAGGAGAACGACCATAAGGTGCCCGAGGCAGCAATAGACCCTTGGAGACAAGTCGGCTGGAGGCCGATGTATTGAACCTCGACGCAATTTGAGTGTTCCATCGGCATTAGGAGGCCCTGAACGTTACAATTAACTATCATTTTTGCGTCGGATTCGAAAATCTACACTCACAGGGGAAGGACCATGTGGTGCCCGAGGCAGCGATATCCCCTTGGAGACAAGTAGGCTGGAGGTCGATGTATTGAATCTCGACGCAATTTGAGTGTTCCATCGTCATTAGAAATCCCTGAACGTTACAATTAACTATCATTTTTGCGTCGGATTCGAAAATCTAGACTCACAGGAGAACGACCGTAAGGTGCCCAAGGCAGCAATAGACCCTTGGAGACAAGTCGGCTGGAGGCCGATGTATTGAATCTCGGCGCAATTTGAGTGTTCCATCGGCATTAGGAGGCCCTGAACGTTATAATTAACTATCATTTTTGCGTCGGATTCGAAAATCTAGACTCACAGGAGAACGACCATAAGGTGCCCGAGGCAGCAATAGACCCTTGGAGACAAGTCGGCTGGAGGCCGATGTATTGAATCTCGACGCAATTTGAGTGTTTCATCGGCATTAGGAGGCCCTGAACGTTACAATTAACTATCATTTTTGCGTCGGGTTCGAAAATCTAGACTCACAGGAGAACGACCATAAGGTGCCCGAGGCAGCAATAGACCCTTGGAGACAAGTCGGCTGGAGGCCGATGTATTGAATCTCGACGCAATTTGAGTGTTCCATCGTCATTACAAGGCCCTGAACGTTACAATTAACTATCATTTTTGCGTCGGATTCGAAAATCTAGTCTCACAGGAGAACGACCATAAGGTGCCCGAGGCAGCAATAGACCCTTGGAGACAAGTCGGCTGGAGGACGATGTATTGGATCGCGACGCAATTTGAGTCTTCTATCGTCATTAGGAGGCGCTGAACGTTACAATTCACTATCATTTTTGCGTCGGATTCGAAAATCTAGACTCACAGGAGAAGGACCATGTGGTGCCCGAGGCAGCGATATCCCCTTGGAGACAAGTCGGCTGGAGGACGATGTATTGAATCTCGACGCAATTTGAGTGTCCCATCGTCATTAGGAGGCCCTAAACCTTACAATTAACTATCATTTTTGCGTCGGATTCGATAATCTAAACTCACAGGGGAACGACCATACGGTGCCCGAGGCAGCTATTGACCCTTGGAGACAAGTCTGTTGGAGGACGATGTATTGGATCGCGACGCAAAATGAGTGTTCCATCGTCATTACAAGGCCCTGAACCTTACAATTAACTATCAGTTTCGCGTCGGATTCGAAAATCTACTCACAGGAGAACGACCATAAGGTGCCCGAGGCAGCAATAGACCCTTGGAGACAAGTCGGCTGGAGGACGATGTATTGGATCGCGACGCAATTTGAGTGTTCCATCGGCATTAGAAGGCCCTGAACGTTACAATTAACTATCATTTTTGCGTCGGATTCGAAAATCTAGACTCACAGGAGAACGACCATAAGGTGCCCGAGGCAGCAATAGACCCTTGGAGACAAGTCGGCTGGAGGAGGATGTATTGGATCGCGACGCAATTTGAGTCTTCTATCGTCATTAGGAGGCGCTGAACGTTACAATTCACTATCATTTTTGCGACGGATTCGAAAATCTAGACTCACAGGACAACGACCATAAGGTGCCCGAGGCAGCAATAGACCCTTGGAGACAAGTCGGCTGGAGGACGATGTATTGGATCGCGACGCAATTTGAGTGTTCCATCGTCATTAGAAGGCCCTGAACGTTACAATTAACTATCATTTTTGCGTCGGATTCGAAAATCTAGACTCACAGGAGAACGACCATAAGGTGCCCGAGGCAGCAATAGACCCTTGGAGACAAGTCGGCTGGAGGCCGGTGTATTGAATCTCGACGCAATTTGAGTGTTCCATCGGCATTAGAAGGCCCTGAACGTTAAATTAACTATCATTTTTGCGTCGGGTTCGAAAATCTAGACTCACAGGAGAACGACCATAAGGTGCCCGAGGCAGCAATAGACCCTTGGAGACAAGTCGGCTGGAGGACGATGTATTGGATCGCGACGCAATTTGAGTCTTCTATCGTCATTAGGAGGCGCTGAACGTTACAATTCACTATCATTTTTGCGTCGGATTCGAAAATCTAGACTCACAGGAGAAGGATCATATTGTGCCCGAGACAGCAATATCCCCTTGGAGACAAGTCGGCTGGAGGACGATGTATTGAATCTCGACGCAATTTGAATGTCCCATCGTCATTAGAAGGCCCTGAACGTTACAATTAACTATCATTTTTGCGTCGGATTCGATAATCTAAACTCACAGGAGAACGACCATAAGGTGCCCGAGGCAGCAATAGACCCTTGGAGACAAGTCGGCTGGAGGACGATGTATTGGATCGCGACGCAATTTGAGTCTTCTATCGTCATTAGGAGGCGCTGAACGTTACAATTCACTATCATTTTTGCGTCGGATTCGAAAATCTATACTCACAGGAGAAGGACCATGTGGTGCCCGAGGCAGCGATATCCCCTTGGAGACAAGTAGGCTGGAGGCCGATGTATTGAATCTCGACGCAATTTGAGTGTTCCATCGTCATTAGAAGGCCGTGAACGTTACAATTAATTATCATTTTTGCGTCGGATTCGAAAATCTAAACTCACAGGAGAAGGACCATGTGGTGCCCGAGGCAGCGATATCCCCTTGGAGACAAGTCGGCTGGAGGCCGATGTATTGAATCTCGACGCAATTTGAGTGTTCCATCGACATTAGGAGGCCCTGAACGTTATAATTAACTATCATTTTTGCGTCGGATTCGAAAATCTAGACTCACTGGAGAACGACCATAAGGTGCCCGAGGCAGCAATAGACCCTTGGAGACAAGTCGGCTGGAGGACGATGTATTGGATCGCGACGCAATTTGAGTCTTCTATCGTCATTAGGATGCGCTGAACGTTACAATTCACTATCATTTTTGCTCGGATTCGAAAATCTAGACTCACAGGAGAAGGACCATGTGGTGCCCGAGGCAGCGATATCCCCTTGGAGACAAGTCGGCTGGAGGAAGATGTATTGAATCTCGACGCAATTTGAGTGTCCCATCGTCATTAGGAGGCCCTAAACCTTACAATTAACTATCATTTTTGCGTCGGATTCGATAATCTAAACTCACAGGGGAACGACCATACGGTGCCCGAGGCAGCTATTGACCCTTGGAGACAAGTCGGTTGGAGGACGATGTATTGGATCGCGACGCAAAATGAGTGTTCCATCGTCATTACAAAGCCCTGAACCTTACAATTAACTATCAGTTTCGCGTCGGATTCGAAAATCTACTCACAGGAGAACGACCATAAGGTTCCCGAGGCAGCAATAGACCCTTGGAGACAAGTCGGCTGGAGGACGATGTATTGGATCGCGACGCAATTTGAGTCTTCTATCGTCATTAGGAGGCGCTGAACGTTACAATTCACTATCATTTTTGCGTCGGATTCGAAAATCTAGACTCACAGGAGAACGACCATAAGGTGCCCGAGGCTGCAATAGACCCTTGGAGACAAGTCGGCTGGAGGCCGATGTATTGAACCTCGACGCAATTTGAGTGTTCCATCGGCATTAGGAGGCCCTGAACGTTACAATTAACTATCATTTTTCCGTCGGATTCGAAAATCTATACTCACAGGGGAAGGACCATGTGGTGCCCGAGGCAGCGATATCCCCTTGGAGACAAGTAGGCTGGAGGTCGATGTATTGAATCTCGACGCAATTTGAGTGTTCCATCGTCATTAGAAGGCCCTGAACGTTACAATTAACTATCATTTTTGCGTCGGATTCGAAAATCTAGACTCACAGGAGAACGACCGTAAGGTGCCCAAGGCAGCATTAGACCCTTGGAGACAAGTCGGCTGGAGGCCGATGTATTGAATCTCGACGCAATTTGAGTGTTCCATCGGCATTAGGAGGCCCTGAACGTTATAATTAACTATCATTTTTGCGTCGGATTCGAAAATCTAGACTCACAGGAGAACGACCATAAGGTGCCCGAGGCAGCAATAGACCCTTGGAGACAAGTCGGCTGGAGGCCGATGTATTGAATCTCGACGCAATTTGAGTGTTCCATCGGCATTAGGAGGCCCTGAACGTTACAATTAACTATCATTTTTGCGTCGGGTTCGAAAATCTAGACTCACAGGAGAACGACCATAAGGTGCCCGAGGCAGCAATAGACCCTTGGAGACAAGTCGGCTGGAGGCCGATGTATTGAATCTCGACGCAATTTGAGTGTTCCATCGTCATTACAAGGCCCTGAACGTTACAATTAACTATCATTTTTGCGTCGGATTCGAAAATCTAGACTCACAGGACAACGACCATAAGGTGCCCGAGGCAGCAATAGACCCTTGGAGACAAGTCGGCTGGAGGCCGATGTATTGAATCTCGACGCAATTTGAGTGTTCCATCGTCATTACAAGGCCCTGAACGTTACAATTAACTATCATTTTTGCGTCGGATTCGAAAATCTAGACTCACAGGAGAACGACCATAAGGTGCCCGAGGCAGCAATAGACCCTTGGAGACAAGTCGGCTGGAGGCCGATGTATTGAATCTCGACGCAATTTGAGTGTTCCATCGTCATTACAAGGCCCTGAACGTTACAATTAACTATCATTTTTGCGTCGGATTCGAAAATCTAGACTCACAGGAGAACGACCATAAGGTGCCCGAGGCAGCAATAGACCCTTGGAGACAAGTCGGCTGGAGGACGATGTATTGGATCGCGACGCAATTTGAGTGTTCCATCGGCATTAGAAGGCCCTGAACGTTACAATTAACTATCATTTTTGCGTCGGATTCGAAAATCTAGACTCACAGGAGAACGACCATAAGGTGCCCGAGGCAGCAATAGACCCTTGGAGACAAGTCGGCTGGAGGACGATGTATTGAATCTCGACGCAATTTGAGTGTTCCATTGTCATTAGAAGGCCCTGAACGTTACAATTAACTATCAATTTTGCGTCGGATTCGAAAATCTAGACTCACAGGAGAACGACCTTAAGGTGCCCGAGGCAGCAATAGACCCTTGGAGACAAGTCGGCTGGAGGACGATGTATTGAATCTCGACGCAATTTGAGAGTTCCATCGACATTAGGCGGCCCTGAACGTTACAATTAACTATCATTTTTGCGTCGGATTCGAAAATCTAGAATTACAAGAGAACGACCATAAAGTGCCCGAGGCAGCATTAGATCCTTGGAGACAAGTCGGCTGGAGGACGATGTATTGTATCTCGACGCAATTTGAGTGTTCCATCGTCATTACAAGGCCCTGAACGTTACAATTAACTATCATTTTTGCGTCGGATTCGATAATCTAGACTCACAGGAGAACGACCATAAGGTGCCCGAGGCAGCAATAGACCCTTGGAGACAAGTCGGCTGGAGGACGATGTATTGGATCGCGACGCAATTTGAGTCTTCTATCGTCATTAGGAGGCGCTGAACGTTACAATTCACTATCATTTTTGCGTCGGATTCGAAAATCTAGACTCACAGGAGAAGGATCATATTGTGCCCGAGACAGCAATATCCCCTTGGAGACAAGTCGGCTGGAGGCCGATGTATTGAATCTCGACGCAATTTGAGTGTTCCATCGTCATTACAAGGCCCTGAACGTTACAATTAACTATCATTTTTGCGTCGGAATCGAAAATCTAGACTCACAGGAGAACGACCATAAGGTGCCCGAGGCAGCAATAGACCCTTGGAGACAAGTCGGCTGGAGGACGATGTATTGGATCGCGACGCAATTTGAGTCTTCTATCGTCATTAGGAGGCGCTGAACGTTACAATTCACTATCATTTTTGCGTCGATTCGAAAATCTATACTCACAGGAGAAGGACCATGTGGTGCCCGAGGCAGCGATATCCCCTTGGAGACAAGTAGGCTGGAGGCCGATGTATTGAATCTCGACGCAATTTGAGTGTTCCATCGTCATTAGAAGGCCCTGAACGTTACAATTAACTATCATTTTTGCGTCGGATTCGAAAATCTAAACTCACAGGAGAAGGACCATGTGGTGCCCGAGGCAGCGATATCCCCTTGGAGACAAGTCGGCTGGAGGCCGATGTATTGAATCTCGACGCAATTTGAGTGTTCCATCGTCATTAGAAGGCCCTGAACGTTACAATTAACTATCATTTTTGCGTCGGATTCCATAATCTAAACTCACAGGGGAAAGACCATACGGTGACCGAGGCAGCTATTGACCCTTGGAGACAAGTCGGTTGGAGGACGATGTATTGGATCGCGACGCAAAATGAGTGTTCCATCGTCATTACAAGGCCCTGAACCTTACAATTAACTATCAGTTTCGCGTCGGATTCGAAAATCTACTCACAGGAGAACGACCATAAGGTGCCCGAGGCAGCAATAGACCCTTGGAGACAAGTCGGCTGGAGGACGATGTATTGGATCGCGACGCAATTTGAGTCTTCTATCGTCATTAGGAGGCGCTGAACGTTACAATTCACTATCATTTTTGCGTCGGATTCGAAAATCTAGACTCACAGGAGAACGACCATAAGGTGCCCGAGGCAGCAATAGACCCTTGGAGACAAGTCGGCTGGAGGCCGATGTATTGAATCTCGACGCAATTTGAGTGTTCCATCGGCATTAGGAGGCCCTGAACGTTACAATTAACTATCATTTTTGCGTCGGATTCGAAAATCTATACTCACAGGGGAAGGACCATGTGGTGCCCGAGGCAGCGATATCCCCTTGGAGACAAGTAGGCTGGAGGTCGATGTATTGAATCTCGACGCAATTTGAGTGTTCCATCGTCATTAGAAGGCCCTGAACGTTACAATTAACTATCATTTTTGCGTCGGATTCGAAAATCTAGACTCACAGGAGAACGACCATAAGGTGCCCGAGGCAGCAATAGACCCTTGGAGACAAGTCGGCTGGAGGCCGATGTATTGAATCTCGACGCAATTTGAGTGTTCCATCGGCATTAGGAGGCCCTGAACGTTATAATTAACTATCATTTTTGCGTCGGATTCGAAAATCTAGACTCACAGGAGAACGACCATAAGGTGCCCGAGGCAGCAATAGACCCTTGGAGACAAGTCGGCTGGAGGCCGATGTATTGAATCTCGACGCAATTTGAGTGTTCCATCGGAATTAGGAGGCCCTGAACGTTACAATTAACTATCATTTTTGCGTCGGGTTCGAAAATCTAGACTCACAGGAGAACGACCATAAGGTGCCCGAGGCAGCAATAGACCCTTTTAGACAAGTCGGCTGGAGGCCGATGTATTGAATCTCGACGCAATTTGAGTGTTCCATCGTCATTACAAGGCCCTGAACGTTACAATTAACTATCATTTTTGCGTCGGATTCGAAAATCTAGACTCACAGGAGAACGACCATAAGGTGCCCGAGGCAGCAATAGACCCTTGGAGACAAGTCGGCTGGAGGCCGATGTATTGAATCTCGACGCAATTTGAGTCTTCTATCGTCATTAGGAGGCCCTGAACGTTATAATTAACTATCATTTTTGCGTCGGATTCGATAATCTAGACTCACAGGAGAACGACCATAAGGTGCCCGAGGCAGCTATTGCTTGGAGACAAGTCGGCTGGAGGACGATGTATTGGATCGCGACGCAATTTGAGTCTTCTATCGTCATTAGGAGGCGCTGAACGTTACAATTCACTATCATTTTTGCGTCGGATTCGAAAATCTAGACTCACAGGACAACGACCATAAGGTGCCCGAGGCAGCAATAGACCCTTGGAGACAAGTAGGCCTGAGGCCGATGTATTGAATCTCGACGCAATTTGAGTGTTCCATCGGCATTAGGAGGCCCTGAACGTTACATTTAACGATCATTTTTGCGTCGGATTCGATAATCTAAACTCACAGGAGAACGACCATAAGGTGCCCGAGGCAGCAATAGACCCTTGGAGACAAGTCGGCTGGAGGCCGATGTATTGAATCTCGACGCAATTTGAGTCTTCTATCGTCATTAGGAGGCCCTGAACGTTACAATTAACTATCATTTTTGCGTCGGATTCGATAATCTAGACTCACAGGAGAACGACCATAAGGTGCCCGAGGCAGCTATTGCTTCGAGACAAGTCGGCTGGAGGACGATGTATTGGATCGCGACGCAATTTGAGTCTTCTATCGTCATTAGGAGGCCCTGAACGTTACAATTAACTATCATTTTAGCGTCGGGTTCGAAAATCTAGACTCACAGGAGAACGACCATAAGGTGCCCGAGGCAGCAATAGACCCTTGGAGACAAGTCGGCTGGAGGACGATGTATTGGATCGCGACGCAATTTGAGTCTTCTATCGTCATTAGGAGGCGCTGAACGTTACAATTCACTATCATTTTTGCGTCGGATTCGAAAATCTAGACTCACAGGAGAAGGACCATGTGGTGCCCGAGGCAGCAATAGACCCTTGGAGACAAGTCGGCTGGAGGACGATGTATTGGATCGCGACGCAATTTGAGTCTTCTATCGTCATTAGGAGGCGCTGAACGTTACAATTCACTATCATTTTTGCGTCGGATTCGAAAATCTAGACTCACAGGAGAAGGACCATGTGGTGCCCGAGGCAGCAATAGACCCTTGGAGACAAGTCGGCTGGAGGACGATGTATTGGATCGCGACGCAATTTGAGTCTTCTATCGTCATTAGGAGGCGCTGAACGTTACAATTCACTATCATTTTTGCGTCGGATTCGAAAATCTAGACTCACAGGACAACGACCATAAGGTGCCCGAGGCAGCAATAGACCGTTGGAGACAAGTCGGCTGGAGGACGATGTATTGGATCGCGACGCAATTTGAGTGTTCCATCGTCATTAGAAGGCCCTGAACGTTACAATTAACTATCATTTTTGCGTCGGATTCGAAAATCTAGACTCACAGGAGAACGACCATGAGGTGCCCGAGGCAGCAATAGACCCTTGGAGACAAGTCGGCTGGAGGCCGATGTATTGAATCTCGACGCAATTTGAGTGTTCCATCGGCATTAGAAGGCCCTGAACGTTACAATTAACTATCATTTTTGCGTCGGGTTCGAAAATCTAGACTCACAGGAGAACGACTATAAGGTGCCCGAGGCAGCAATAGACCCTTGGAGACAAGTCGGCTGGAGGACGATGTATTGGATCGCGACGCAATTTGAGTCTTCTATCGTCATTAGGGGGAGCTGAACGATACAATTCACTATCATTTTTGCGTCGGATTCGAAAATCTAGACTCACAGGAGAAGGATCATATCGTGCCCGAGACAGCAATATCCCCTTGGAGACAAGTCGGCTGGAGGACGATGTATTGAATCTCGACGCAATCTGAGTGTCCCATCGTCATTAGAAGGCCCTGAACGTTACAATTAACTATCATTTTTGCGTCGGATTCGATAATCTAAACTCACAGGAGAACGACCATAAGGTGCCCGAGGCAGCAATAGACCCTTGGAGATAAGTCGGCTGCAGGACGATGTATTGGATCGCGACGTAATTTGAGTCCTCAATCGTCATTAGGAGGCGCTGAACGTTACAATTCACTATTATTTTTGCGTCGGATTCGAAAATCTATACTCACAGGAGAAGGACCATGTGGTGCCCGAGGCAGCGATATCCCCTCGGAGACAAGTAGGCTGGAGGCCGATGTATTGAATCTCGACGCAATTTGAGTGTTCCATCGTCATTAGAAGGTCCTGAACGTTACAATTAACTATCATTTTTGCGTCGGATTCGAAAATCTAAACTCACAGGAGAAGGACCATATGGTGCCCGAGGCAGCGATATCCCCTTGGAGACAAGTCGGCTGGAGGCCGATGTATTGAATCTCGACGCAATTTGAGTGTTCCATCGGCATTAGGAGGCCCTGAACGTTATAATTAACTAGCATTTTTGCGTCGGATTCGAAAATCTAGACTCACAGGAGAACGACCATAAGGTGCCCGAGGCAGCAATAGACCCTTGGAGACATGTCGGCTGGAGGACGATGTATTGGATCGCGACGCAATTTGAGTCTTCTATCGTCATTAGGAGGCGCTGAACGTTACAATTCACTATCATTTTTGCGTCGGATTCGAAAATCTAGACTCACAGGAGAAGGACCATGTGGTGCCCGAGGCAGCGATATCCCCTTGGAGACAAGTCGGCTGGAGGACGATGTATTGAATCTCGACGCAATTTGAGTGTCCCATCGTCATTAGGAGCCCCTAAACCTTACAATTAACTATCATTTTTGCGTCGGATTCGATAATCTAAACTCACAGGGGAACGACCATACGGTGCCCGAGGCAGCTATTGACCCTTGGAGACAAGTCGGTTGGAGGACGATGTATTGGATCGCGACGCAAAATGAGTGTTCCATCGTCATTACAAGGCCCTGAACCTTACAATTAACTATCAGTTTCGTGTCGGATTCGAAAATCTACCCACAGGAGAACGACCATAAGGTGCCCGAGGCAGCAATAGACCCTTGGAGACAAGTCGGCTGGAGGACGATGTATTGGATCGCGACGCAATTTGAGTCTTCTATCGTCATTAGGAGGCGCTGAACGTTACAATTCACTATCATTTTTGCGTTGGATTCGAAAATCTAGACTCACAGGAGAACAACCATAAGGTGCCCGAGGCAGCAATAGACCCTTGGAGACAAGTCGGCTGGAGGCCGATGTATTGAATCTCGACGCAATTTGAGTGTTCCATCGGCATTAGGAGGCCCTGAACGTTACAATTAACTATCATTTTTGCGTCGGATTCGAAAATCTATACTCACAGGGGAAGGACCATGTGGTGCCCGAGGCAGCGATATCCCCTTGGAGACAAGTAGGCTGGAGGTCGATGTATTGAATCTCGACGCAATTTGAGTGTTCCATCGTCATTAGAAGGCTCTGAACGTTACAATTAACTATCATTTTTGCGTCGGATTCGAAAATCTAGACTCACAGGAGATCGACCATAAGGTGCCCGAGGCAGCAATAGACCCTTGGAGACAAGTCGGCTGGAGGCCGATGTATTGAATCTCGACGCAATTTGAGTGTTCCATCGGCATTAGGAGGCCCTGAACGTTATAATTAACTATCATTTTTGCGTCGGATTCGAAAATCTAGACTCACAGGAGAACGACCATAAGGTGCCCGAGGCAGCAATAGACCCTTGGAGACAAGTCGGCTGGAGGCCGATGTATTGAATCTCGACGCAATTTGAGTGTTCCATCGGCATTAGGAGGCCCTGAACGATACAATTAACTATCATTTTTGCGTCGGGTTCGAAAATCTAGACTCACAGGAGAACGACCATAAGGTGCCCGAGGCAGCAATAGACCCTTGGAGACAAGTCGGCTGGAGGCCGATGTATTGAATCTCGACGCAATTTGAGTGTTCCATCGTCATTACAAGGCCCTGAACGTTACAATTAACTATCATTTTTGCGTCGGATTCGAAAATCTAGACTCACAGGAGAACGACCATAAGGTGCCCGAGGCAGCAATAGACCCTTGGAGACAAGTCGGCTGGAGGACGATGTATTGGATCGCGACGCAATTTGAGTCTTCTATCGTCATTAGGAGGCGCTGAACGTTACAATTCACTATCATTTTTGCGTCGGATTCGAAAATCTAGACTCACAGGAGAAGGATCATATTGTGCCCGAGACAGCAATATCCCCTTGGAGACAAGTCGGCTGGAGGACGATGTATTGAATCTCGACGCAATTTGAGAGTCCCATCGTCATTAGAAGGCCCTGAACGTTACAATTAACTATCATTTTTGCGTCGGATTCAAAAATCTAGACTCACAGGAGAACGACCATAAGGTGCCCGAGGCAGCAATAGACCCTTGGAGACAAGTCGGCTGGAGGACGATGTATTGGATCGCGACGCAATTTGAGTCTTCTATCGTCATTAGGAGGCGCTGAACTATACAATTCACTATCATTTTTGCGTCGGATTCGAAAATCTAGACTCACAGGAGAAGGACCATGTGGTGCCCGAGGCAGCGATATCCCCTTGGAGACAAGTCGGCTGGAGGCCGATGTATTGAATCTCGACGCAATTTGAGTGTTCCATCGTCATTAGAAGGCCCTGAACGTTACAATTAACTATCATTTTTGCGTCGGATTTGAAAATCTAGACTCACAGGACAACGACCATAAGGTGCCCGAGGCAGCAATAGACCCTTGGAGACAAGTCGGCTGGAGGCCGATGTATTGAATCTCGACGCAATTTGAGTGTTCCATCGGCATTAGGAGGCCCTGAACGTTACAATTAACTATCATTTTTGCGTCGGATTCGATAATCTAAACTCACAGGAGAACGACCATAAGGTGCCCGAGGCAGCAATAGACCCTTGGAGACAAGTCGGCTGGAGGCCGATGTATTGAATCTCGACGCAATTTGAGTGTTCCATCGTCATTACAAGGCCCTGAACGTTACAATTAACTATCATTTTTGCGTCGGATTCGATAATCTAAACTCACAGGAGAACGACCATAAGGTGCCCGAGGCAGCAATAGACCCTTGGAGACAAGTCGGCTGGAGGACGATGTATTGAATCTCGACGCAATTTGAGTGTCCCATCGTCATTAGAAGGCCCTGAACGTTACAATTAACTATCATTTTTGCGTCGGATTCGATAATCTTAACTCACAGGAGAACGACCATAAGGTGCCCGAGGCAGCAATAGACCCTTGGAGACAAGTCGGCTGGAGGCCGATGTATTGAATCTCGACGCAATTTGAGTGTTCCATCGTCATTAGAAGGCCCTGAACGTTACAATTAACTATCATTTTTGCGTCGGATTCGAAAATCTAGACTCACAGGACAACGACCATAAGGTGCCCGAGGCAGCAATAGACCCTTGGAGACAAGTCGGGTGGAGGCCGATGTATTGAATCTCGACGCAATTTGAGTGTTCCATCGGCATTAGGAGGCCCTGAACGTTATAATTAACTATCATTTTTGCGTCGGATTCGATAATCTAAACTCACAGGAGAACGACCATAAGGTGCCCGAGGCAGCAATAGACCCTTGGAGACAAGTCGGCTGGAGGACGATGTATTGGATCGCGACGCAATTTGAGTCTTCTATCGTCATTAGGAGGCCCTGAACGTTACAATTAACTATCATTTTAGCGTCGGATTCGATAATCTAAACTCACAGGAGAACGACCATAAGGTGCCCGAGGCAGCAATAGACCCTTGGAGACAAGTCGGCTGGAGGACGATGTATTGGATCGCGACGCAATTTGAGTCTTCTATCGTCATTAGGAGGCCCTGAACGTTACAATTAACTATCATTTTTGCGTCGGATTCGATAATCTAAACTCACAGGAGAACGACCACAAGGTGCCCGAGGCAGCAATAGACCCTTGGAGACAAGTCGGCTGGAGGACGATGTATTGGATCGCGACGCAATTTGAGTCTTCTATCGTCATTAGGAGGCCCTGAACGTTATAATTAACGATCATTTTTGCGTCGGATTCGATAATCTAAACTCACAGGAGAACGACCATAAGGTGCCCGAGGCAGCAATAGACCCTTGGAGACAAGTCGGCTGGAGGACGATGTATTGAATCTCGACGCAATTTGAGTGTTCCATTGTCATTAGAAGGCCCTGAACGTTACAATTAACTATCAATTTTGCGTCGGATTCGAAAATCTAGACTCACAGGAGAACGACCTTAAGGTGCCCGAGGCAGCAATAGACCCTTGGAGACAAGTCGGCTGGAGGACGATGTATTGAATCTCGACGCAATTTGAGAGTTCCATCGTCATTAGGCGGCCCTGAACGTTACAATTAACTATCATTTTTGCGTCGGATTCGAAAATCTAGAATTACAAGAGAACGACCATAAAGTGCCCGAGGCAGCATTAGATCCTTGGAGACAAGTCGGCTGGAGGACGATGTATTGTATCTCGACGCAATTTGAGTGTTCCATCGTCATTACAAGGCCCTGAACGTTACAATTAACTATCATTTTTGCGTCGGATTCGATAATCTAGACTCACAGGAGAACGACCATAAGGTGCCCGAGGCAGCAATAGACCCTTGGAGACAAGTCGGCTGGAGGACGATGTATTGGATCGCGACGCAATTTGAGTCTTCTATCGTCATTAGGAGGCGCTGAACGTTACAATTCACTATCATTTTTGCGTCGGATTCGAAAATCTAGACTCACAGGAGAAGGATCATATTGTGCCCGAGACAGCAATATCCCCTTGGAGACAAGTCGGCTGGAGGCCGATGTATTGAATCTCGACGCAATTTGAGTGTTCCATCGTCATTACAAGGCCCTGAACGTTACAATTAACTATCATTTTTGCGTCGGATTCGAAAATCTAGACTCACAGGAGAACGACCATAAGGTGCCCGAGGCAGCAATAGACCCTTGGAGACAAGTCGGCTGGAGGACGATGTATTGGATCGCGACGCAATTTGAGTCTTCTATCGTCATTAGGAGGCGCTGAACGTTACAATTCACTATCATTTTTGCGTCGGATTCGAAAATGTAGACTCACAGGAGAAGGATCATATTGTGCCCGAGAGAGCAATATCCCCTTGGAGACAAGTCGGCTGGAGGACGATGTATTGAATCTCGACGCAATTTGAGTGTCCCATCGTCATTAGAAGGTCCTGAACGTTACAATTAACTATCATTTTTGCGTCGGATTCGATAATCTAAACTCACAGGAGAACGACCATAAGGTGCCCGAGGCAGCAATAGACCCTTGGAGACAAGTCGGCTGGAGGCCGATGTATTGAATCTCGACGCAATTTGAGTGTTCCATCGTCATTACAAGGCCCTGAACGTTACAATTAACTATCATTTTTGCGTCGGATTCTATAATCTAGACTCACAGGAGAACGACCATAAGGTGCCCGAGGCAGCAATAGACCCTTGGAGACAAGTCGGCTGGAGGACGATGTATTGGATCGCGACGCAATTTGAGTCTTCTATCGTCATTAGGAGGCGCTGAACGTTACAATTCACTATCATTTTTGCGTCGGATTCGAAAATCTAGACTCACAGGAGAAGGACCATGTGGTGCCCGAGGCAGCGATATCCCCTTGGAGACAAGTCGGCTGGAGGACGATGTATTGAATCTCGACGCAATTTGAGTGTTCCATCGTGATTAGAAGGCCCTGAACGTTACAATTAACTATCATTTTTGCGTCGGATTCGAAAATCTAGACTCACAGGACAACGACCATAAGGTGCCCGAGGCAGCAATAGACCCTTGGAGACAAGTCGGCTGGAGGCCGATGTATTGAATCTCGACGCAATTTGAGTGTTCCATCGGCATTAGGAGGCCCTAAACGTTATAATTAACGATCATTTTTGCGTCGGATTCGATAATCTAAACTCACAGGAGAACGACCATAAGGTGCCCGAGGCAGCAATAGACCCTTGGAGACAAGTCGGCTGGAGGACGATGTATTGAATCTCGACGCAATTTGAGTGTCCCATCGTCATTAGAAGGCCCTGAACGTTACAATTAACTATCATTTTTGCGTCGGAATCGATAATCTAAACTCACAGGAGAACGACCATAAGGTGCCCGAGGCAGCAATAGACCCTTGGAGACAAGTCAGCTGGAGGACGATGTATTGGATCGCGACGCAATTTGAGTCTTCTATCGTCATTAGGAGGCCCTGAACGTTACAATTAACTATCATTTTAGCGTCGGGTTCGAAAATCTAGACTCACAGGAGAACGACCATAAGGTGCCCGAGGCAGCAATAGACCCTTGGAGACAAGTCGGCTGGAGGACGATGTATTGGATCGCGACGCAATTTGAGTCTTCTATCGTCATTAGGAGGCGCTGAACGTTACAATTCACTATCATTTTTGCGTCGGATTCGAAAATCTAGACTCACAGGAGAAGGATCATATTGTGCCCGAGACAGCAATATCCCCTTGGAGACAAGTCGGCTGGAGGACGATGTATTGAACCTCGACGCAATTTGAGTGTCCCATCGTCATTAGAAGGCCCTGAACGTTACAATTAACTATCATTTTTGCGTCGGATTCGATAATCTAAACTCACAGGAGAACGACCATAAGGTGCCCGAGGCAGCAATAGACCCTTGGAGAAAAGTCGGCTGGAGGACGATGTATTGGATAGCGACGCAATACGAGTGTTCCATCGGCATTAGGAGGCCCTGAACGTTATAATTAACTATCATTTTTGCGTCGGATTCGATAATCTAAACTCACAGGAGAACGACCATAAGGTGCCCGAGGCAGCAATAGACCCTTGGAGACAAGTTGGCTGGAGGCCGATGTATTGTATCTCGACGCAATTTGAGTGTTCCATCGTCATTACAAGGCCCTGAACGTTACAATTAACTATCATTTTTGCGTCGGATTCGAAAATCTAGACTCACAGGAGAACGACCATAAGGTGCCCGAGGCAGCAATAGACAGTTGGAGACAAGTCGGCTGGAGGACGATGTATTGGATCGCGCCGCAATTTGAGTCTTCTATCGTCATTAGGAGGCGCTGAACGTTACAATTCACTATCATTTTTGCGTCGGATTCGAAAATCTAGACTCACAGGAGAAGGATCATATTGTGCTGAGACAGCAATATCCCCTTGGAGACAAGTCGGCTGGAGGACGATGTATTGAATCTCGACGCAATTTGAGTGTCCCATCGTCATTAGAAGGCCCTGAACGTACAATTAACTATCATTTTTGCGTCGGATTCGATAATCTAAACTCACAGGAGAACGACCATAAGGTGCCCGAGGCAGCAATAGACCCTTGGAGACAAGTCGGCTGGAGGACGATGTATTGAATCTCGACGCAATTTCAGAGTTCCATCGTCATTAGGCGGCCCTGAACGTTACAATTAACTATCATTTTTGCGTCGGATTCGAAAATCTAGAATTACAAGAGAACGACCATAAGGTGCCCGAGGCAGCAATAGACCCTTGGAGACAAGTCGGCTGGAGGCCGATGTATTGAATCTCGACGCAATTTGAGTGTTCCATCGTCATTAGGAGGCCCTGAACGTTACAATTAACTATCATTTTAGCGTCGGGTTCGAAAATCTAGACTCACAGGAGAACGACCATAAGGTGCCCGAGGCAGCAATAGACCCTTGGAGACAAGTCGGCTGGAGGCCGATGTATTGAATCTCGACGCAATTTGAGTGTTCCATCGGCATTAGAAGGCCCTGAACGTTACAATTAACTATCATTTTTGCGTCGGATTCGATAATCTAGACTCACAGGAGAACGACCATAAGGTGCCCGAGGCAGCAATAGACCCTTGGAGACAAGTTGGCTGGAGGCCGATGTATTGAATCTCGACGCAATTTGAGTGTTCCATCGTCATTAGGAGGCGCTGAACGTTACAATTCACTATCATTTTTGCGTCGGATTCGAAAATCTAGACTCACAGGAGAAGGATCATATTGTGCCCGAGACAGCAATATCTCCTTGGAGACAAGTCGGCTGGAGGACGATGTATTGAATCTCGACGCAATTTGAGTGTCCCATCGTCATTAGAAGGCCCTGAACGTTACAATTAACTATCATTTTTGCGTCGGATTCGATAATCTAGAATTACAAGAGAACGACCATAAAGTGCCCGAGGCAGCATTTGATCCTTGGAGAAAAGTCGGCTGGAGGACGATGTATTGTATCTCGACGCAATTTGAGTGTTCCATCGTCATTACAAGGCCCTGATCGTTACAATTAACTATCATTTTTGCGTCGGATTCGATAATCTAAACTCACAGGAGAACGACCATAAGGTGACCGAGGCAGCAATAGACCCTTGGAGACAAGTCGGCTGGAGGCCGATGTATTGAATCTCGACGCAATTTGAGTGTTCCATCGTCATTACGAGGCCCTGAACGTTACAATTAACTATCATTTTAGCGTCGGGTTCGAAAATCTAGACTCACAGGAGAACGACCATAAGGTGCCCGAGGCAGCAATAGACCCTTGGAGACAAGTCGGCTGGAGGACGATGTATTGAATCTCGACGCAATTTGAGTGTTCCATCGGCATTAGAAGGCCCTGAACGTTACAATTAACTATCATTTTTGCGTCGGATTCGATAATCTAGACTCACAGGAGAACGACCATAAGGTGCCCGAGGCAGCAATAGACCCTTGGAGACAAGTCGGCTGGAGGCCGATGTATTGAATCTCGACGCAATTTGAGTGTTCCATCGTCATTAGGAGGCGCTGAACGTTACAATTCACTATCATTTTTGCGTCGGATTCGAAAATCTAGACTCACAGGAGAAGGATCATATTGTGCCCGAGACAGCAATATCCCCTTGGAGACAAGTCGGCTGGAGGACGATGTATTGAATCTCGACGCAATTTGAGTGTCCCATCGTCATTAGAAGGCCCTGAACGTTAGAATTAACTATCATTTTTGCGTCGGATTCGATAATCTAAACTCACAGGAGAACGACCATAAGGTGCCCGAGGCAGCAATAGACCCTTGGAGACAAGTCGGCTGGAGGACGATGTATTGGATCGCGACGCAATTTGAGTCTTCTATCGTCATTAGGAGGCCCTGAACGTTACAATTAACTATCATTTTAGCGTCGGGTTCGAAAATCTAGACTCACTGGAGAAGGACCATGTGGTGCCCGAGGCAGCGATATCCCCTTGGAGACAAGTAGGCTGGAGGCCGATGTATTGAATCTCGACGCAATTTGAGTGTTCCATCGTCATTACAAGGCCCTGAACGTTACAATTAACTATCATTTTTGCGTCGGATTCGAAAATCTAGACTCACAGGAGAACGACCATAAGGTGCCCGAGGCAGCAATAGACCCTTGGAGACAAGTCGGCTGGAGGCCGATGTATTGAATCTCGACGCAATTTGAGTCTTCTATCGTCATTAGGAGGCGCTGAACGTTACAATTCACTATCATTTTTGCGTCGGATTCGATAATCTAAACTCACAGGAGAACGACCATTAGGTGCCCGAGGCAGCAATAGACCCTTGGAGACAAGTCGGCTGGAGGACGATGTATTGGATCGCGACGCAATTTGAGTGTTCCATCGGCATTAGGAGGCCCTGAACGTTATAATTAACTATCATTTTTGCGTCGGATTCGAAAATCTAGACTCACAGGAGAACGACCATAAGGTGCCCGAGGCAGCAATAGACCCTTGGAGACAAGTCGGCTGGAGGACGATGTATTGGATCGCGACGCATTTTGAGTCTTCTATCGTCATTAGGAGGCGCTGAACGTTACAATTCACTATCATTTTTGCGTCGGATTCGAAAATCTAGACTCACAGGAGAAGGATCATATTGTGCCCGAGACAGCAACATCCCCTTGGAGACAAGTCG
The DNA here is from genome assembly GCF_023864345.2 of Schistocerca serialis cubense. Classification (NCBI taxonomy): domain Eukaryota; kingdom Metazoa; phylum Arthropoda; class Insecta; order Orthoptera; family Acrididae; genus Schistocerca; species Schistocerca serialis. Next base: position 1,201,057 of record NW_026047645.1, on the reverse strand, counting down.
GCTGGAGGACGATGTATTGGATCGCGACGCAATTTGAGTGTTCCATCGTCATTACAAGGCCCTGAACGTTACAATTAACTATCATTTTTGCGTCGGATTCGATAATCTAAACTCACAGGAGAACGACCATAAGGTGCCCGAGGCAGCAATAGACCCTTGGAGACAAGTCGGCTGGAGGACGATGTATTGAATCTCGACGCAATTTGAGTGTTCCATCGGCATTAGGAGACCCTGAACGTTACAATTAACTATCATTTTTGCGTCGGATTCGATAATCTAAACTCACAGGAGAACGACCATAAGGTGCCCGAGGCAGCAATAGACCCTTGGAGACAAGTCGGCTGGAGGCCGATGTATTGAATCTCGACGCAATTTGTGTGTTCCATCGGCATTAGAAGGCCCTGAACGTTACAATTAACTATCATTTTTGCGTCGGATTCGATAATCTAGACTCACAGGAGAACGACCATAAGGTGCCCGAGGCAGCAATAGACCCTTGGAGACAAGTCGGCTGGAGGACGATGTATTGGATCGCGACGCAATTTGAGTCTTCTATCGTCATTAGGAGGCGCTGACCGTTACAATTCACTATCATTTTTGCGTCGGTTTCGAAAATCTAGACTCACAGGAGAAGGATCATATTGTGCCCGAGACAGCAATATCCCCTTGGAGACAAGTCGGCTGGAGGACGATGTATTGAATCTCGACGCAATTTGAGTGTTCCATCGTCATTACAAGGCCCTGAACGTTACAATTAACTATCATTTTTGCGTCGGATTCGAAAATCTAGACTCACAGGAGAACGACCATAAGGTGCCCGAGGCAGCAATAGACCCTTGGAGACAAGTCGGCTGGAGGACGATGTATTGGATCGCGACGCAATTTGAGTCTTCTATCGTCATTAGGAGGCGCTGAACGTTACAATTCACTATCATTTTTGCGTCGGATTCGAAAATCTAGACTCACAGGAGAAGGATCATGTTGTGCCCGAGACAGCAATATCCCCTTGGAGACAAGTCGGCTGGAGGACGTTGTATTGAATCTCGACGCAATTTGAGTGTCCCATCGTCATTAGAAGGCCCTGAACGTTACAATTAACTATCATTTTTGCGTCGGATTCGATAATCTAAACTCACAGGAGAACGACCATAAGGTGCCCGAGGCAGCAATAGACCCTTGGAGACAAGTCGGCTGGAGGACGATGTATTGGATCGCGACGCAATTTGAGTCTTCTATCGTCATTAGGAGGCCCTGAACGTTACAAATAACTATCATTTTAGCGTCGGGTTCGAAAATCTAGACTCACAGGAGAAGGACCATGTGGTGCCCGAGGCAGCGATATCCCCTTGGAGACAAGTAGGCTGGAGGCCGATGTATTGAATCTCGACGCAATTTGAGTGTTCCATCGTCATTACAAGGCCCTGAACGTTACAATTAACTATCATTTTTGCGTCGGATTCGAAAATCTAGACTCACAGGAGAACGACCATAAGGTGCCCGAGGCAGCAATAGACCCTTGGAGACAAGTCGGCTGGAGGCCGATGTATTGAATCTCGACGCAATTTGAGTCTTCTATCGTCATTAGGAGGCGCTGAACGTTACAATTCACTATCATTTTTGCGTCGGATTCGATAATCTAAACTCACAGGAGAACGACCATTAGGTGCCCGAGGCAGCAATAGACCCTTGGAGACAAGTCGGCTGGAGGACGATGTATTGGATCGCGACGCAATTTGAGTGTTCCATCGGCATTACAAGGCCCTGAACGTTATAATTAACTATCATTTTTGCGTCGGATTCGAAAATCTAGACTCACAGGAGAACGACCATAAGGTGCCCGAGGCAGCAATAGACCCTTGGAGACAAGTCGGCTGGAGGACGATGTATTGGATCGCGACGCATTTTGAGTCTTCTATCGTCATTAGGAGGCGCTGAACGTTACAATTCACTATCATTTTTGCGTCGGATTCGAAAATCTAGACTCACAGGAGAAGGATCATATTGTGCCCGAGACAGCAATATCCCCTTGGAGACAAGTCGGCTGGAGGACGATGTATTGGATCGCGACGCAATTTGAGTGTTCCATCGTCATTACAAGGCCCTGAACGTTACAATTAACTATCATTTTTGCGTCGGATTCGATAATCTAAACTCACAGGAGAACGACCATAAGGTGCCCGAGGCAGCAATAGACCCTTGGAGACAAGTCGGCTGGAGGACGATGTATTGAATCTCGACGCAATTTGAGTGTTCCATCGGCATTAGGAGGCCCTGAACGTTACAATTAACGATGATTTTTGCGTCGGATTCGATAATCTAAACTCACAGGAGAACGACCATAAGGTGCCCGAGGCAGCAATAGACCCTTGGAGACAAGTCGGCTGGAGGCCGATGTATTGAATCTCGACGCAATTTGTGTGTTCCATCGGCATTAGAAGGCCCTGAACGTTACAATTAACTATCATTTTTGCGTCGGATTCGATAATCTAGACTCACAGGAGAACGACCATAAGGTGCCCGAGGCAGCAATAGACCCTTGGAGACAAGTCGGCTGGAGGACGATGTATTGGATCGCGACGCAATTTGAGTCTTCTATCGTCATTAGGAGGCGCTGAACGTTACAATTCACTATCATTTTTGCGTCGGATTCGAAAATCTAGACTCACACTAGAAGGATCATATTGTGCCCGAGACAGCAATATCCCCTTGGAGACAAGTCGGCTGGAGGACGATGTATTGAATCTCGACGCAATTTGAGTGTTCCATCGTCATTACAAGGCCCTGAACGTTACAATTAACTATCATTTTTGCGTCGGATTCGAAAATCTAGACTCACAGGAGAACGACCATAAGGTGCCCGAGGCAGCAATAGACCCTTGGAGACAAGTCGGCTGGAGGACGATGTATTGGATCGCGACGCAATTTGAGTCTTCTATCGTCATTAGGAGGCGCTGAACGTTACAATTCACTATCATTTTTGCGTCGGATTCGAAAATCTAGACTCACAGGAGAAGGATCATATTGTGCCCGAGACAGCAATAGACCCTTGGAGACAAGTCGGCTGGAGGACGATGTATTGGATCTCGACGCAATTTGAGTGTTCCATCGGCATTAGGAGGCCCTGAACGTTACAATTAACTATCATTTTTGCGTCGGATTCGAAAATCTAGAATTACAAGAGAACGACCATAAAGTGCCCGAGGCAGCATTAGATCCTTGGAGACAAGTCGGCTGGAGGTCGATGTATTGAATCTCGACGCAATTTGAGTGTTCCATCGTCATTACAAGGCCCTGAACGTTACAATTAACTATCATTTTTGCGTCGGATTCGAAAATCTAGTCTCACAGGAGAACGACCATAAGGTGCCCGAGGCTGCAATAGACCCTTGGAGACAAGTCGGCTGGAGGACGATGTATTGGATCGCGACGCAATTTGAGTCTTCTATCGTCATTAGGAGGCGCTGAACGTTACAATTCACTATCATTTTTGCGTCGGATTCGATAATCTAAACTCACAGGAGAACGACCATAAGGTACCCGAGGCAGCAATAGACCCTTGGAGACAAGTCGGCTGGAGGCCGATGTATTGAATCTCGACGCAATTTGTGTGTTCCATCGGCATTAGAAGGCCCTGAACGTTACAATTAACTATCATTTTTGCGTCGGATTCGAAAATCTAGACTCACAGGAGAACGACCATAAGGTGCCCGAGGCAGCAATAGACCCTTGGAGACAAGTCGGCTGGAGGACGATGTATTGGATCGCGACGCAATTTGAGTCTTCTATCGTCATTAGGAGGCGCTGAACGTTAGAATTCACTATCATTTTTGCGACGGATTCGAAAATCTAGACTCACAGGAGAAGGATCATATTGTGCCCGAGACAGCAATATCCCCTTGGAGACAAGTCGGCTGGAGGACGATGTATTGAATCTCGACGCAATTTGAGTGTTCCATCGTCATTACAAGGCCCTGAACGTTACAATTCACTATCATTTTTGCGTCGGATTCGAAAATCTATACTCACAGGAGAAGGACCATGTGGTGCCCAAGGCAGCGATATCCCCTTGGAGACAAGTAGGCTGGAGGCCGATGTATTGAATCTCGACGCAATTTGAGTGTTCCATCGTCATTAGAAGGCCCTGAACGTTACAATTAACTATCATTTTTGCGTCGGATTCGAAAATCTAAACTCACAGGAGAAGGACCATGTGGTGCCCGAGGCAGCGATATCCCCTTGGAGACAAGTCGGCTGGAGGCCGATGTATTGAATCTCGACGCAATTTGAGTGTTCCATCGTCATTAGGAGGCCCTGAACGTTATAATTAACTATCATTTTTGCGTCGGATTCGATAATCTAAACTCACAGGAGAACGACCATAAGGTGCCCGAGGCAGCAATATCCCCTTGGAGACAAGTCGGCTGGAGGACGATGTATTGAATCTCGACGCAATTTGAGTGTCCCATCGTCATTAGAAGGCCCTGAACGTTACAATTAACTATCATTTTTGCGTCGGATTCGATAATCTAAACTCACAGGAGAACGACCATAAGGTGCCCGAGGCAGCAATGGACCCTTGGAGACAAGTCGGCTGGAGGACGATGTATTGGATCGCGACGCAATTTGAGTCTTCTATCGTCATTAGGAGGCCCTGAACGTTACAATTAACTATCATTTTAGCGTCGGGTTCGAAAATCTAGACTCACAGGAGAACGACCATAAGGTGCCCGAGGCAGCAATAGACCCTTGGAGACAAGTCGGCTGGAGGCCGATGTATTGAATCTCGACGCAATTTGAGTGTTCCATCGGCATTAGGAGGCCCTGAACGTTATAATTAACTATCATTTTTGCGTCGGATTCGAAAATCTAGACTCACAGGAGAAGGATCATATTGTGCCCGAGACAGCAATATCCCCCTGGAGACAAGTCGGCTGGAGGACGATGTATTGAATCTCGACGCAATTTGAGTGTCCCATCGTCATTAGGAGGCGCTGAACGTTACAATTCACTATCATTTTTGCGTCGGATTCGAAAATCTAGACTCACAGGAGAAGGACCTTGTGGTGCCCGAGGCAGCGATATCCCCTTGGAGACAAGTAGGCTGGAGGCCGATGTATTGAATCTCGACGCAATTTGAGTGTTCCATCGTCATTAGAAGGCCCTGAACGTTACAATTAACTATCATTTTTGCGTCGGATTCGAAAATCTAGACTCACAGGAGAACGACCATAAGGTGCCCGAGGCAGCAATAGACCCTTGGAGACAAGTCGGCTGGAGGACGATGTATTGAATCTCGACGCAATTTGAGTGTTCCATCGTCATTAGGAGGCCCTGAACGTTACAATTAACTATCATTTTTGCGTCGGGTTCGAAAATCTAGACTCGCAGGAGAACGACCATAAGGTGCCCGAGGCAGCAATAGACCCTTGGAGACAAGTCGGCTGGAGGCCGATGTATTGAATCTCGACGCAATTTGAGTGTTCCATCGTCATTATAAGGCCCTGAACGTTACAATTAACTATCATTTTTGCGTCGGATTCGAAAATCTAGACTCACAGGAGAACGACCATAAGGTGCCCGAGGCAGCAATAGACCCTTGTAGACAAGTCGGCTGGAGGACGATGTATTGGATCGCGACGCAATTTGAGTCTTCTATCGTCATTAGGAGGCGCTGAACGTTACAATTCACTATCATTTTTGCGTCGGATTCGAAAATCTAGACTCACAGGAGAACGACCATAAGGTGCCCGAAGCAGCAATAGACCCTTGGAGACAAGTCGGCTGGAGGACGATGTATTGAATCTCGACGCAATTTGAGTGTCCCATCGTCATTAGAAGGACCTGAACGTTACAATTAACTATCATTTTAGCGTCGGGTTCGAAAATCTAGACTCACAGGAGAGCGACCATAAGGTGCCCGAGGCAGCAATAGACCCTTGGAGACAAGTCGGCTGGAGGCCGATGTATTGAATCTCGACGCAATTTGAGTGTTCCATCGGCATTAGGAGGCCCTGAACGTTATAATTAACTATCATTTTTGCGTCGGATTCGATAATCTAAACTCACAGGAGAACGACCGTAAGGTGCCCGAGGCAGCAATAGACCCTTGGAGACAAGTAGGCTGGAGGCCGATGTATTGAATCTCGACGCAGTTTGAGTGTTCCATCGTCATTAGAAGGCCCTGAACGTTAAAATTAACTATCATTTTTGCGTCGGATTCGAAAATCTAGACTCACAGGACAACGACCATAAGGTGCCCGAGGCAGCAATAGACCCTTGGAGACAAGTCGGCTGGAGGCCGATGTATTGAATCTCGACGCAATTTGAGTGTTCCATCGGCATTAGGAGGCCCTGAACGTTATAATTAACTATCATTTTTGCGTCGGATTCGATAATCTAAACTCACAGGAGAACGACCATAAGGTGCCCGAGGCAGCAATAGACCCTTGGAGACAAGTCGGCTGGAGGCCGATGTATTGAATCTCGACGCAATTTGAGTGTTCCATCGTCATTACAAGGCCCTGAACGTTACAATTAACTATCATTTTTGCGTCGGATTCGAAAATCTAGACTCACAGGAGAACGACCATAAGGTGCCCGAGGCAGCAATAGACCCTTGGAGACAAGTCGGCTGGAGGACGATGTATTGGATCGCGACGCAATTTGAGTCTTCTATCGTCATTAGGAGGCGCTGAACGTTACAATTCACTATCATTTTTGCGTCGGATTCGAAAATCTAGACTCACAGGAGAAGGATCATATTGTGCCCGAGACAGCAATATCCCCTTGGAGACAAGTCGGCTGGAGGACGATGTATTGAATCTCGACGCAATTTGAGTGTTCCATCGGCATTAGGAGGCCCTGAACGTTACAATTAACTATCATTTTTACGTCGGGTTCGAAAATCTAGACTCACAGGAGAACGACCAAAAGGTGCCCGAGGCAGCAATAGACCCTTGGAGACAAGTCGGCTGGAGGACGATGTATTGGATCGCGACGCAATTTGAGTCTTCTATCGTCATTAGGAGGCGCTGAACGTTACAATTCACTATCATTTTAGCGTCGGGTTCGAAAATCTAGACTCACAGGAGAACGACCATAAGGTGCCCGAGGCAGCAATAGACCCTTGGAGACAAGTCGGCTGGAGGACGATGTATTGGATCGCGACGCAATTTGAGTCTTCTATCGTCATTAGGAGGCGCTGAACGTTACAATTCACAATCATTTTTGCGTCGGATTCGAAAATCTAGACTCACAGGAGAAGGACCATGTGGTGCCCGAGGCAGCGATATCCCCTTGGAGACAAGTAGGCTGGAGGCCGATGTATTGAATCTCGACGCAATTTGAGTGTTCCATCGTCATTAGAAGGCCCTGAACGTTACAATTAACTATCATTTTTGCGTCGGATTCGAAAATCTAGACTCACAGGACAACGACCATAAGGTGCCCGAGGCAGCAATAGACCCTTGGAGACAAGTAGACTGGAGGCCGATGTATTGAATTTCGACGCAATTTGAGTGTTCCATCGGCATTAGGAGGCCCTGAACGTTATAATTAACGATCATTTTTGCGTCGGATTCGATAATCTAAACTCACAGGAGAACGACCATAAGGTGCCCGAGGCAGCAATCGACCCTTGGAGACAAGTCGGCTGGAGGACGATGTATTGAATCTCGACGCAATTTGAGTGTCCCATCGTCATTAGAAGGCCCTGAACGTTACAATTCACTATCATTTTTGCGTCGGATTCGAAAATCTAGACTCACAGGAGAACGACCATAAGGTGCCCGAGGCAGCAATAGACCCTTGGAGACAAGTCGGCTGGAGGCCGATGTATTGAATCTCGACGCAATTTGAGTGTTCCATCGTCATTACAAGGCCCTGAACGTTACAATTAACTATCATTTTTGCGTCGGATTCGAAAGTCTAGACTCACAGGAGAACGACCATAAGGTGCCCGAGGCAGCAATAGACCCTTGGAGACAAGTCGGCTGGAGGACGATGTATTGGATCGCGACGCAATTTGAGTCTTCTATCGTCATTAGGAGGCGCTGAACGTTACAATTCACTATCATTTTTGCGTCGGATTCGATAATCTAAACTCACAGGAGAACGACCATAAGGTGCCCGAGGCAGCAATAGACCCTTGGAGACAAGTCGGCTGGAGGCCGATGTATTGAATCTCGACGCAATTTGAGTGTTCCATCGTCATTACAAGGCCCTGAACGTTACAATTAACTATCATTTTAGCGTCGGGTTCGAAAATCTAGACTCACAGGAGAGCGACCATAAGGTGCCCGAGGCAGCAATAGACCCTTAGAGACAAGTCGGCTGGAGGACGATGTATTGGATCGCGACGCAATTTGAGTCTTCTATCGTCATTAGGAGGCGCTGAACGTTACAATTCACTATCATTTTTGCGTCGGATTCGAAAATCTAGACACACAGGAGAAGGACCATGTGGTGCCCGAGGCAGCGATATCCCCTTGGAGACAAGTAGGCTGGAGGCCTATGTATTGAATCTCGACGCAATTTGAGTGTTCCATCGTCATTAGAAGGCCCTGAACGTTACAATTCACTATCATTTTTGCGTCGGATTCGAAAATCTAGACTCACAGGAGAAGGACCATGTGGTGCCCGAGGCAGCGATATCCCCTTGGAGACAAGTAGGCTGGAGGCCGATGTATTGAATCTCGACGCAATTTGAGTGTTCCATCGTCATTAGAAGGCCCTGAACGTTACAATTAACTATCACTTTTGCGTCGGATTCGATAATCTAAACTCACAGGAGAACGACCATAAGGTGCCCGAGGCAGCAATAGACCCTTGGAGACAAGTCGGCTGGAGGACGATGTATTGGATCGCGACGCAATTTGAGTCTTCTATCGTCATTAGGAGGCGCTGAACGTTACAATTCACTATCATTTTTGCGTCGGATTCGAAAATCTAGACTCACAGGAGAACGACCATAAGGTGCCCGAGGCAGCAATAGACCCTTGGAGACAAGTCGACTGGAGGCCGATGTATTGAATCTCGACGCAATTTGAGTGTTCCATCGTCATTACAAGGCCCTGAACGTTACAATTAACTATCATTTTTGCGTCGGATTCGAAAATCTAGACTCACAGGAGAACGACCATAAGGTGCCCGAGGCAGCAATAGACCCTTGGAGACAAGTCGGCTGGAGGACGATGTATTGGATCGCGACGCAATTTGAGTCTTCTATCGTCATTAGGAGGCGCTGAACGTTACAATTCACTATCATTTTTGCGTCGGATTCGAAAATCTAGACTCACAGGAGAAGGATCATATTGTGCCCGAGACAGCAATATCCCCTTGGAGACAAGTCGGCTGGAGGACGATGTATTGAATCTCGACGCAATTTGAGTGTTCCATCGGCATTAGGAGGCCCTGAACGTTACAATTAACTATCATTTTTACGTCGGGTTCGAAAATCTAGACTCACAGGAGAACGACCATAAGGTGCCCGAGGCAGCAATAGACCCTTGGAGACAAGTCGGCTGAAGGACGATGTATTGGATCGCGACGCAATTTGAGTCTTCAATCGTCATTAGGAGGCGCTGAACGTTACAATTCACTATCATTTTAGCGTCGGGTTCGAAAATCTAGACTCACAGGAGAACGACCATAAGGTGCCCGAGGCAGCAATAGACCCTTGGAGACAAGTCGGCTGGAGGACGATGTATTGGATCGCGACGCAATTTGAGTCTTCTATCGTCATTAGGAGGCGCTGAACGTTACAATTCACTATCATTTTTGCGTCGGATTCGAAAATCTAGACTCACAGGAGAAGGACCATGTGGTGCCCGAGGCAGCGATATCCCCTTGGAGACAAGTAGGCTGGAGGCCGATATATTGAATCTCGACGCAATTTGAGTGTTCCATCGTCATTAGAAGGCCCTGAACGTTACAATTAACTATCATTTTTGCGTCGGATTCGAAAATCTAGACTCACAGGACAACGACCATAAGGTGCCCGAGGCAGCAATAGACCCTTGGAGACAAGTAGACTGGAGGCCGATGTATTGAATCTCGACGCAATTTGAGTGTTCCATCGGCATTAGGAGGGCCTGAACGTTATAATTAACGATCATTTTTGCGTCGGATTCGATAATCTAAACTCACAGGAGAACGACCATAAGGTGCCCGAGGCAGCAATAGACCCTTGGAGACAAGTCGGCTGGAGGACGATGTATTGAATCTCGACGCAATTTGAGTGTCCCATCGTCATTAGAAGGCCCTGAACGTTACAATTCACTATCATTTTTGCGTCGGATTCGAAAATCTAGTCTCACAGGAGAACGACCATAAGGTGCCCGAGTCAGCAATAGACCCTTGGAGACAAGTCGGCTGGAGGCCGATGTATTGAATCTCGACGCAATTTGAGTGTTCCATCGTCATTACAAGGCCCTGAACGTTACAATTAACTATCATTTTTGCGTCGGATTCGAAAATCTAGACTCACAGGAGAACGACCATAAGGTGCCCGAGGCAGCAATAGACCCTTGGAGACAAGTCGGCTGGAGGACGATGTATTGGATCGCGACGCAATTTGAGTCTTCTATCGTCATTAGGAGGCGCTGAACGATACAATTCACTATCATTTTTGCGTCGGATTCGATAATCTAAACTCACAGGAGAACGACCATAAGGTGCCTGAGGCAGCAATAGACCCTTGGAGACAGGTCGGCTGGAGGCCGATGTATTGAATCTCGACGCAATTTGAGTGTTCCATCGTCATTACAAGGCCCTGAACGTTACAATTAACTATCATTTTAGCGTCGGGTTCGAAAATCTAGACTCACAGGAGAACGACCATAAGGTGCCCGAGGCAGCAATAGACCCTTAGAGACAAGTCGGCTGGAGGACGATGTATTGGATCGCGACGCAATTTGAGTCTTCTATCGTCATTAGGAGGCGCTGAACGTTACAATTCACTATCATTTTCGGTCGGATTCGAAAATCTAGACTCACAGGAGAAGGACCATGTGGTGCCCGAGGCAGCGATATCCCCTTGGAGACAAGTAGGCTGGAGGCCGATGTATTGAATCTCGACGCAATTTGAGTGTTCCATCGTCATTAGAAGTCCCTGAACGTTACAATTCACTATCATTTTTGCGTCGGATTCGAAAATCTAGACTCACAGGAGAAGGACCATGTGGTGCCCGAGGCAGCGATATCCCCTTGGAGACAAGTAGGCTGGAGGCCGATGTATTGAATCTCGACGCAATTTGAGTGTTCCATCGTCATTAGAAGGCCCTGAACGTTACAATTAACTATCACTTTTGCGTCGGATTCGATAATCTAAACTCACAGGAGAACGACCATAAGGTGCCCGAGGCAGCAATAGACCCTTGGAGACAAGTCGGCTGGAGGACGATGTATTGGATCGCGACGCAATTTGAGTCTTCTATCGTCATTAGGAGGCGCTGAACGTTACAATTCACTATCATTTTTGCGTCGGATTCGAAAATCTATACTCACAGGAGAAGGACCATGTGGTGCCCGAGGCAGCGATATCCCCTTGGAGACAAGTAGGCTGGAGGCCGATGTATTGAATCTCGACGCAATTTGAGTGTTCCATCGTCATTAGAAGGCCCTGAACGTTACAATTAACTATCATTTTTGCGTCGGATTCGAAAATCTAAACTCACAGGAGAACGACCATAAGGTGCCCGAGGCAGCAATAGACCCTTGGAGACAAGTCGGCTGGAGGACGATGTATTGGATCGCGACGCAATTTGAGTCTTCTATCGTCATTAGGAGGCGCTGAACGTTACAATTCACTATCATTTTTGCGTCGGATTCGAAAATCTAGACTCACAGGAGAACGACCATAAGGTGCCCGAGGCAGCAATAGACCCTTGGAGACAAGTCGGCTGGAGGACGATGTATTGAATCTCGACGCAATTTGAGTGTTCCATCGGCATTAGGAGGCCCTGAACGTTATAATTAACTATCATTTTTGCGTCGGATTCGATAATCTAAACTCACAGGAGAACGACCGTAAGGTGCCCGAGGCAGCAATAGACCCTTGGAGACAAGTAGGCTGGAGGCCGATGTATTGAATCTCGACGCAGTTTGAGTGTTCCATCGTCATTAGAAGGCCCTGAACGTTACAATTAACTATCATTTTTGCGTCGGATTCGAAAATCTAGACTCACAGGACAACGACCATAAGGTGCCCGAGGCAGCAATAGACCCTTGGAGACAAGTCGGCTGGAGGCCGATGTATTGAATCTCGACGCAATTTGAGTGTTCCATCGGCATTAGGAGGCCCTGAACGTTATAATTAACTATCATTTTTGCGTCGGATTCGATAATCTAAACTCACAGGAGAACGACCATAAGGTGCCCGAGGCAGCAATAGACCCTTGGAGACAAGTCGGCTGGAGGACGATGTATTGGATCGCGACGCAATTTGAGTCTTCAATCGTCATTAGGAGGCGCTGAACGTTACAATTCACTATCATTTTAGCGTCGGGTTCGAAAATCTAGACTCACAGGAGAACGACCATAAGGTGCCCGAGGCAGCAATAGACCCTTGGAGACAAGTCGGCTGGAGGACGATGTATTGGATCGCGACGCAATTTGAGTCTTCTATCGTCATTAGGAGGCGCTGAACGTTACAATTCACTATCATTTTTGCGTCGGATTCGAAAATCTAGACTCACAGGAGAAGGACCATGTGGTGCCCGAGGCAGCGATATCCCCTTGGAGACAAGTAGGCTGGAGGCCGATGTATTGAATCTCGACGCAATTTGAGTGTTCCATCGTCATTAGAAGGCCCTGAACGTTACAATTAACTATCATTTTTGCGTCGGATTCGAAAATCTAGACTCACAGGACAACGACCATAAGGTGCCCGAGGCAGCAATAGACCCTTGGAGACAAGTAGACTGGAGGCCGATGTATTGAATCTCGACGCAATTTGATTGTTCCATCGGCATTAGGAGGGCCTGAACGTTATAATTAACGATCATTTTTGCGTCGGATTCGATAATCTAAACTCACAGGAGAACGACCATAAGGTGCCCGAGGCAGCAATAGACCCTTGGAGACAAGTCGGCTGGAGGACGATGTATTGAATCTCGACGCAATTTGAGTGTCCCATCGTCATTAGAAGGCCCTGAACGTTACAATTCACTATCATTTTTGCGTCGGATTCGAAAATCTAGACTCACAGGAGAACGACCATAAGGTGCCCGAGGCAGCAATAGACCCTTGAAGACAAGTCGGCTGGAGGCCGATGTATTGAATCTCGACGCAATTTGAGTGTTCCATCGTCATTACAAGGCCCTGAACGTTACAATTAACTATCATTTTTGCGTCGGATTCGAAAATCTAGACTCACAGGAGAACGACCATAAGGTGCCCGAGGCAGCAATAGACCCTTGGAGACAAGTCGGCTGGAGGACGATGTATTGGATCGCGACGCAATTTGAGTCTTCTATCGTCATTAGGAGGCGCTGAACGTTACAATTCACTATCATTTTTGCGTCGGATTCGATAATCTAAACTCACAGGAGAACGACCATAAGGTGCCTGAGGCAGCAATAGACCCTTGGAGACAGGTCGGCTGGAGGCCGATGTATTGAATCTCGACGCAATTTGAGTGTTCCATCGTCATTACAAGGCCCTGAACGTTACAATTAACTATCATTTTTGCGTCGGATTCGAAAATCTAAACTCACAGGAGAACGACCATAAGGTGCCCGAGGCAGCAATAGACCCTTGGAGACAAGTCGGCTGGAGGACGATGTATTGGATCGCGCCGCAATTTGAGTCTTCTATCGTCATTAGGAGGCGCTGAACGTTACAATTCACTATCATTTTTGCGTCGGATTCGAAAATCTAGACTCACAGGAGAACGACCATAAGGTGCCCGAAGCAGCAATAGACCCTTGGAGACAAGTCGGCTGGAGGACGATGTATTGAATCTCGACGCAATTTGAGTGTCCCATCGTCATTAGAAGGCCCTGAACGTTACAATTAACTATCATTTTAGCGTCGGGTTCGAAAATCTAGACTCACAGGAGAACGACCATAAGGTGCCCGAGGCAGCAATAGACCCTTGGAGACAAGTCGGCTGGAGGCCGATGTATTGAATCTCGACGCAATTTGAGTGTTCCATCGTCATTAGAAGGCCCTGAACGTTACAATTAACTATCATTTTTGCGTCGGATTCGAAAATCTAAACTCACAGGAGAACGACCATAAGGTGCCCGAGGCAGCAATAGACCCTTGGAGACAAGTCGGCTGGAGGACGATGTATTGGATCGCGACGCAATTTGAGTCTTCTATCGTCATTAGGAGGCGCTGAACGTTACAATTCACTATCATTTTTGCGTCGGATTCGAAAATCTAGACTCACAGGAGAACGACCATAAGGTGCCCGAGGCAGCAATAGACCCTTGGAGACAAGTCGGCTGGAGGACGATGTATTGAATCTCGACGCAATTTGAGTGTTCCATCGGCATTAGGAGGCCCTGAACGTTATAATTAACTATCATTTTTGCGTCGGATTCGATAATCTAAACTCACAGGAGAACGACCGTAAGGTGCCCGAGGCAGCAATAGACCCTTGGAGACAAGTAGGCTGGAGGCCGATGTATTGAATCTCGACGCAGTTTGAGTGTTCCATCGTCATTAGAAGGCCCTGAACGTTACAATTAACTATCATTTTTGCGTCGGATTCGAAAATCTAGACTCACAGGACAACGACCATAAGGTGCCCGAGGCAGCAATAGACCCTTGGAGACAAGTCGGCTGGAGGCCGATGTATTGAATCTCGACGCAATTTGAGTGTTCCATCGGCATTAGGAGGCCCTGAACGTTATAATTAACTATCATTTTTGCGTCGGATTCGATAATCTAAACTCACAGGAGAACGACCATAAGGTGCCCGAGGCAGCAATAGACCCTTGGAGACAAGTCGGCTGGAGGACGATGTATTGGATCGCGACGCAATTTGAGTCTTCAATCGTCATTAGGAGGCGCTGAACGTTACAATTCACTATCATTTTAGCGTCGGGTTCGAAAATCTAGGCTCACAGGAGAACGACCATAAGGTGCCCGAGGCAGCAATAGACCCTTGGAGACAAGTCGGCTGGAGGACGATGTATTGGATCGCGACGCAATTTGAGTCTTCTATCGTCATTAGGAGGCGCTGAACGCTACAATTCACTATAATTTTTGCGTCGGATTCGAAAATCTAGACTCACAGGAGAAGGACCATGTGGTGCCCGAGGCAGCGATATCCCCTTGGAGACAAGTAGGCTGGAGGCCGATGTATTGAATCTCGACGCAATTTGAGTGTTCCATCGTCATTAGAAGGCCCTGAACGTTACAATTAACTATCATTTTTGCGTCGGATTCGAAAATCTAGACTCTCAGGACAACGACCATAAGGTGCCCGAGGCAGCAATAGACCCTTGGAGACAAGTAGACTGGAGGCCGATGTATTGAATCTCGACGCAATTTGAGTGTTCCATCGGCATTAGGAGGGCCTGAACGTTATAATTAACGATCATTTTTGCGTCGGATTCGATAATCTAAACTCACAGGAGAACGACCATAAGGTGCCCGAGGCAGCAATAGACCCTTGGAGACAAGTCGGCTGGAGGACGATGTATTGAATCTCGACGCAATTTGAGTGTCCCATCGTCATTAGAAGGCCCTGAACGTTACAATTCACTATCATTTTTGCGTCGGATTCGAAAATCTAGACTCACAGGAGAACGACCATAAGGTGCCCGAGGCAGCAATAGACCCTTGAAGACAAGTCGGCTGGAGGCCGATGTATTGAATCTCGACGCAATTTGAGTGTTCCATCGTCATTACAAGGCCCTGAACGTTACAATTAACTATCATTTTTGCGTCGGATTCGAAAATCTAGACTCACAGGAGAACGACCATAAGGTGCCCGAGGCAGCAATAGACCCTTGGAGACAAGTCGGCTGGAGGACGATGTATTGGATCGCGACGCAATTTGAGTCTTCTATCGTCATTAGGAGGCGCTGAACGTTACAATTCACTATCATTTTTGCGTCGGATTCGATAATCTAAACTCACAGGAGAACGACCATAAGGTGCCTGAGGCAGCAATAGACCCTTGGAGACAGGTCGGCTGGAGGCCGATGTATTGAATCTCGACGCAATTTGAGTGTTCCATCGTCATTACAAGGCCCTGAACGTTACAATTAACTATCATTTTTGCGTCGGATTCGAAAATCTAAACTCACAGGAGAACGACCATAAGGTGCCCGAGGCAGCAATAGACCCTTGGAGACAAGTCGGCTGGAGGTCGATGTATTGGATCGCGACGCAATTTGAGTCTTCTATCGTCATTAGGAGGCGCTGAACGTTACAATTCACTATCATTTTTGCGTCGGATTCGAAAATCTAGACTCACAGGAGAACGACCATAAGGTGCCCGAAGCAGCAATAGACCCTTGGAGACAAGTCGGCTGGAGGACGATGTATTGAATCTCGACGCAATTTGAGTGTCCCATCGTCATTAGAAGGCCCTGAACGTTACAATTAACTATCATTTTAGCGTCGGGTTCGAAAATCTAGACTCACAGGAGAACGACCATAAGGTGCCCGAGGCAGCAATAGACCCTTGGAGACAAGTCGGCTGGAGGCCGATGTATTGAATCTCGACGCAATTTGAGTGTTCCATCGGCATTAGGAGGCCCTGAACGTTATAATTAACTATCATTTTTGCGTCGGATTCGATAATCTAAACTCACAGGAGAACGACCGTAAGGTGCCCGAGGCAGCAATAGACCCTTGGAGACAAGTAGGCTGGAGGCCGATGTATTGAATCTCGACGCAGTTTGAGTGTTCCATCGTCATTAGAAGGCCCTGAACGTTACAATTAACTATCATTTTTGCGTCGGATTCGAAAATCTAGACTCACAGGACAACGACCATAAGGTGCCCGAGGCAGCAATAGACCCTTGGAGACAAGTCGGCTGGAGGCCGATGTATTGAATCTCGACGCAATTTGAGTGTTCCATCGGCATTAGGAGGCCCTGAACGTTATAATTAACTATCATTTTTGCGTCGGATTCGATAATCTAAACTCACAGGAGAACGACCATAAGGTGCCCGAGGCAGCAATAGACCCTTGGAGACAAGTCGGCTGGAGGCCGATGTATTGAATCTCGACGCAATTTGAGTGTTCCATCGTCATTACAAGGCCCTGAACGTTACAATTAACTATCATTTTTGCGTCGGATTCGAAAATCTAGACTCACAGGAGAACGACCATAAGGTGCCCGAGGCAGCAATAGACCCTTGGAGACAAGTCGGCTGGAGGACGATGTATTGGATCGCGACGCAATTTGAGTCTTCTATCGTCATTAGGAGGCGCTGAACGTTACAATTCACTATCATTTTTGCGTCGGATTCGAAAATCTAGACTCACAGGAGAAGGATCATATTGTGCCCGAGACAGCAATATCCCCTTGGAGACAAGTCGGCTGGAGGACGATGTATTGAATCTCGACGCAATTTGAGTGTTCCATCGGCATTAGGAGGCCCTGAACGTTACAATTAACTATCATTTTTACGTCGGGTTCGAAAATCTAGACTCACAGGAGAACGACCAAAAGGTGCCCGAGGCAGCAATAGACCCTTGGAGACAAGTCGGCTGGAGGACGATGTATTGGATCGCGACGCAATTTGAGTCTTCTATCGTCATTAGGAGGCGCTGAACGTTACAATTCACTATCATTTTAGCGTCGGGTTCGAAAATCTAGACTCACAGGAGAACGACCATAAGGTGCCCGAGGCAGCAATAGACCCTTGGAGACAAGTCGGCTGGAGGACGATGTATTGGATCGCGACGCAATTTGAGTCTTCTATCGTCATTAGGAGGCGCTGAACGTTACAATTCACAATGATTTTTGCGTCGGATTCGAAAATCTAGACTCACAGGAGAAGGACCATGTGGTGCCCGAGGCAGCGATATCCCCTTGGAGACAAGTAGGCTGGAGGCCGATGTATTGAATCTCGACGCAATTTGAGTGTTCCATCGTCATTAGAAGGCCCTGAACGTTACAATTAACTATCATTTTTGCGTCGGATTCGAAAATCTAGACTCACAGGACAACGACCATAAGGTGCCCGAGGCAGCAATAGACCCTTGGAGACAAGTAGACTGGAGGCCGATGTATTGAATCTCGACGCAATTTGAGTGTTCCATCGGCATTAGGAGGCCCTGAACGTTATAATTAACGATCATTTTTGCGTCGGATTCGATAATCTAAACTCACAGGAGAACGACCATAAGGTGCCCGAGGCAGCAATCGACCCTTGGAGACAAGTCGGCTGGAGGACGATGTATTGAATCTCGACGCAATTTGAGTGTCCCATCGTCATTGGAAGGCCCTGAACGTTACAATTCACTATCATTTTTGCGTCGGATTCGAAAATCTTGACTCACAGGAGAACGACCATAAGGTGCCCGAGGCAGCAATAGACCCTTGGAGACAAGTCGGCTGGAGGCCGATGTATTGAATCTCGACGCAATTTGAGTGTTCCATCGTCATTACAAGGCCCTGAACGTTACAATTAACTATCATTTTTGCGTCGGATTCGAAAGTCTAGACTCACAGGAGAACGACCATAAGGTGCCCGAGGCAGCAATAGACCCTTGGAGACAAGTCGGCTGGAGGACGATGTATTGGATCGCGACGCAATTTGAGTCTTCTATCGTCATTAGGAGGCGCTGAACGTTACAATTCACTATCATCTTTGCGTCGGATTCGATAATCTAAACTCACAGGAGAACGACCATAAGCTGCCCGAGGCAGCAATAGACCCTTGGAGACAAGTCGGCTGGAGGCCGATGTATTGAATCTCGACGCAATTTGAGTGTTCCATCGTCATTACAAGGCCCTGAACGTTACAATTAACTATCATTTTAGCGTCGGGTTCGAAAATCTAGACTCACAGGAGAACGACCACAAGGTGGCCGAGGCAGCAATAGACCCTTAGAGACAAGTCGGCTGGAGGACGATGTATTGGATCGCGACGCAATTTGAGTCTTCTATCGTCATTAGGAGGCGCTGAACGTTACAATTCACTATCATTTTTGCGTCGGATTCGAAAATCTAGACACACAGGAGAAGGACCATGTGGTGCCCGAGGCAGCGATATCCCCTTGGAGACAAGTAGGCTGGGGGCCGATGTATTGAATCTCGACGCAATTTGAGTGTTCCATCGTCATTAGAAGGCCCTGAACGTTACAATTCACTATCATTTTTGCGTCGGATTCGAAAATCTAGACTCACAGGAGAAGGACCATGTGGTGCCCGAGGCAGCGATATCCCCTTGGAGACAAGTAGGCTGGAGGCCGATGTATTGAATCTCGACGCAATTTGAGTGTTCCATCGTCATTAGAAGGCCCTGAACGTTACAATTAACTATCACTTTTGCGTCGGATTCGATAATCTAAACTCACAGGAGAACGACCATAAGGTGCCCGAGGCAGCAATAGACCCTTGGAGACAAGTCGGCTGGAGGACGATGTATTGGATCGTACGCAATTTGAGTCTTCTATCGTCATTAGGAGGCGCTGAACGTTACAATTCACTATCATTTTTGCGTCGGGTTCGAAAATCTAGACTCACAGGAGAAGGATCATATTGTGCCCGAGACAGCAATATCCCCTTGGAGACAAGTCGGCTGGAGGACGATGTATTGAATCTCGACGCAATTTGAGTGTTCCATCGGCATTAGGAGGCCCTGAACGTTGCAATTAACTATCATTTTTACGTCGGGTTCGAAAATCTAGACTCACAGGAGAACGACCATAAGGTGCCCGAGGCTGCAATAGACCCTTGGAGACAAGTCGGCTGGAGGACGATGTATTGGATCGCGACGCAATTTGAGTCTTCAATCGTCATTAGGAGGCGCTGAACGTTACAATTCACTATCATTTTAGCGTCGGGTTCGAAAATCTAGACTCACAGGAGAACGACCATAAGGTGCCCGAGGCAGCAATAGACCCTTGGAGACAAGTCGGCTGGAATAACGATGTATTGGATCGCGACGCAATTTGAGTCTTCTATCGTCATTAGGAGGCGCTGAACGTTACAATTCACTATCATTTTTGCGTCGGATTCGAAAATCTAGACTCACAGGAGAAGGACCATGTGGTGCCCGAGGCAGCGATATCCCCTTGGAGACAAGTAGGCTGGAGGCCGATGTATTGAATCTCGACGC
Source organism: Schistocerca serialis cubense (assembly GCF_023864345.2). Taxonomy (NCBI): domain Eukaryota; kingdom Metazoa; phylum Arthropoda; class Insecta; order Orthoptera; family Acrididae; genus Schistocerca; species Schistocerca serialis. The sequence goes on along the minus strand of NW_026047645.1, from coordinate 1,180,798 downwards.
AATTTGAGTGTTCCATCGTCATTAGAAGGCCCTGAACGTTACAATTAACTATCATTTTTGCGTCGGATTCGAAAATCTAGACTCACAGGACAACGACCATAAGGTGCCCGAGGCAGCAATAGAACCTTGGAGACAAGTAGGCTGGAGGCCGATGTATTGAATCTCGACGCAATTTGAGTGTTCCATCGGCATTAGGAGTGCCTGAACGTTATAATTAACGATCATTTTTGCGTCGGATTCGATAATCTAAACTCACAGGAGAACGACCATAAGGTGCCCGAGGCAGCAATAGACCCTTGGAGACAAGTCGGCTGGAGGACGATGTATTGAATCTCGACGCAATTTGAGTGTCCCATCGTCATTAGAAGGCCCTGAACGTTACAATTCACTATCATTTTTGCGTCGGATTCGAAAATCTAGACTCACAGGAGAACGACCATAAGGTGCCCGAGGCAGCAATAGACCCTTGGAGACAAGTCGGCTGGAGGCCGATGTATTGAATCTCGACGCAATTTGAGTGTTCCATCGTCATTACAAGGCCCTGAACGTTACAATTAACTATCATTTTTGCGTCGGATTCGAAAATCTAGACTCACAGGAGAACGACCATAAGGTGCCCGAGGCAGCAATAGACCCTTGGAGACAAGTCGGCTGGAGGACGATGTATTGGATCGCGACGCAATTTGAGTCTTCTATCGTCATTCGGAGGCGCTGAACGTTACAATTCACTATCATTTTTGCGTCGGATTCGATAATCTAAACTCACAGGAGAACGACCATAAGGTGCCTGAGGCAGCAATAGACCCTTGGAGACAGGTCGGCTGGAGGCCGATGTATTGAATCTCGACGCAATTTGAGTGTTCCATCGTCATTACAAGGCCCTGAACGTTACAATTAACTATCATTTTAGCGTCGGGTTCGAAAATCTAGACTCACAGGAGAACGACCATAAGGTGCCCGAGGCAGCAATAGACCCTTAGAGACAAGTCGGCTGGAGGACGATGTATTGGATCGCGACGCAATTTGAGTCTTCTATCGTCATTAGGAGGCGCTGAACGTTACAATTCACTATCATTTTTGCGTCGGATTCGAAAATCTAGACTCACAGGAGAAGGACCATGTGGTGCCCGAGGCAGCGATATCCCCTTGGAGACAAGTAGGCTGGAGGCCGATGTATTGAATCTCGACGCAATTTGAGTGTTCCATCGTCATTAGAAGGCCCTGAACGTTACAATTCACTATCATTTTTGCGTCGGATTCGAAAATCTAGACTCACAGGAGAAGGACCATGTGGTGCCCGAGGCAGCGATATCCCCTTGGAGACAAGTAGGCTGGAGGCCGATGTATTGAATCTCGACGCAATTTGAGTGTTCCATCGTCATTAGAAGGCCCTGAACGTTACAATTAACTATCACTTTTGCGTCGGATTCGATAATCTAAACTCACAGGAGAACGACCATAAGGTGCCCGAGGCAGCAATAGACCCTTGGAGACAAGTCGGCTGGAGGACGATGTATTGGATCGCGACGCAATTTGAGTCTTCTATCGTCATTAGGAGGCGCTGAACGTTACAATTCACTATCATTTTTGCGTCGGATTCGAAAATCTATACTCACAGGAGAAGGACCATGTGGTGCCCGAGGCAGCGATATCCCCTTGGAGACAAGTAGGCTGGAGGCCGATGTATTGAATCTCGACGCAATTTGAGTGTTCCATCGTCATTAGAAGGCCCTGAACGTTACAATTAACTATCATTTTTGCGTCGGATTCGAAAATCTAAACTCACAGGAGAAGGACCAGGTGGTGCCCGAGGCAGCGATATCCCCTTGGAGACAAGTCGGCTGGAGGCCGATGTATTGAATCTCGACGCAATTTGAGTGTTCCATCGGCATTAGGAGGCCCTGAACGTTGTAATTACCTATCATTTTTGCGTCGGATTCGAAAATCTAGACTCACAGGAGAACGACCATAAGGTGCCCGAGGCAGCAATAGACCCTTGGAGACAAGTCGGCTGGAGGACGATGTATTGGATCGCGAAGCAATTTGAGTCTTCTATCGTCATTAGGAGGCGCTGAACGTTACAATTCACTATCATTTTTGCGTCGGATTCGAAAATCTAGACTCACAGGAGGAGGACCATGTGGTGCCCGAGGCAGCGATATCCCCTTGGAGACAATTCGGCTGGAGGACGATGTATTGAATCTCGACGCAATTTGAGTGTCCCATCGTCATTAGAAGGCCCTGAACGTTATAATTAACTATCATTTTTGCGTCGGATTCGATAAGTCAAACTCACAGGGGAACGACCATACGGTGCCCGAGGCAGCTATTGACCCTTGGAGACAAGTCGGTTGGAGGACGATGTATTGGATCGCGACGCAAAATGAGTGTTCCATCGTCATTACAAGGCCCTGAACCTTACAATTAACTATCAGTTTCGCGTCGGATTCGAAAATCTACTCACAGGAGAAGTTCATACGGTGCTCGAGACAGCAATATACCCCTTGGAGACAAATCGGCTGGAGGACGATGTATTGAATCTCGACGCAATTTGAGTGTTCCATCGTCATTAGAAGGCCCTGAACGTTACAATTAACTGTCATTTTAGCGTCGGGTTCGAAAATCTAGACTCACAGGAGAAGGACCATGTGGTGCCCGAGGCAGCGATATCCCCTTGGAGACAAGTAGGCTGGAGGCCGATGTATTGAATCTCGACGCAATTTGAGTGTTCCATCGTCATTAGAAGGCCCTGAACGTTACAATTAACTATCATTTTTGCGTCGGATTCGAAAATCTAGACTCACAGGAGAACGACCATAAGGTGCCCGAGGCAGCAATAGACCCTTGGAGACAAGTCGGCTGGAGGCCGATGTATTGAATCTCGACGCAATTTGAGTGTTCCATCGGCATTAGGAGGCCCTGAACGTTATAATTAACTATCATTTTTGCGTCGGATTCGAAAATCTAGACTCACAGGAGAACGACCATAAGGTGCCCGAGGCAGCAATAGACCCTTGGAGACAAGTCGGCTGGAGGCCGATGTATTGAATCTCGACGCAATTTGAGTGTTCCATCGGCATTAGGAGGCCCTGAACGTTACAATTAACTATCATTTTTGCGTCGGGTTCGAAAATCTAGACTCACAGGAGAACGACCATAAGGTGCCCGAGGCAGCAATAGACCCTTGGAGACAAGTCGGCTGGAGGCCGATGTATTGAATCTCGACGCAATTTGAGTGTTCCATCGTCATTACAAGGCCCTGAACGTTACAATTAACTATCATTTTTGCGTCGGATTCGAAAATCTAGACTCACAGGAGAACGACCATACGGTGCCCGAGGCCGCAATAGACCCTTGGAGTCAAGTCGGCTGGAGGACGATGTATTGGATCGCGACGCAATTTGAGTCTTCTATCGTCATTAGGAGGCGCTGAACGTTACAATTCACTATCATTTTTGCGTCGGATTCGAAAATCTAGACTCACAGGAGAAGGATCATATTGTGCCCGAGACAGCAATATCCCCTTGGAGACAAGTCGGCTGGAGGACGAAGTATTGAATCTCGACGCAATTTGAGTGTCCCATCGTCATTAGAAGGCCCTGAACGTTACAATTAACTATCATTTTTGCGTCGGATTCGAAAATCTAGACTCACAGGAGACCGACCATAAGGTGCCCGAGGCAGCAATAGACCCTTGGAGACAAGTCGGCTGGAGGACGATGTATTGGATCGCGACGCAATTTGAGTCTTCTATCGTCATTAGGAAGCGCTGAACGTTACAATTCACTATCATTTTTGCGTCGTATTCGAAAATCTAGACTCACAGGAGAAGGACCATGTGGTGCCCGAGGCAGCGATATCCCCTTGGAGACAAGTAGGCTGGAGGCCGATGTATTGAATCTCGACGCAATTTGAGTGTTCCATCGTCATTAGAAGGCCCTGAACGTTACAATTAACTATCATTTTTGCGTCGGATTCGAAAATCTAGACTCACAGGACAACGACCATAAGGTGCCCGAGGCAGCAATAGACCCTTGGAGACAAGTCGGCTGGAGGCCGATGTATTGAATCTCGACGCAATTTGAGTGTTCCATCGGCATTAGGAGGCCCTGAACGTTGCAATTAACTATCATTTTTGCGTCGGATTCGATAATCTAAACTCACAGGAGAACGACCATAAGGTGCCCGAGGCAGCAATAGACCCTTGGAGACAAGTCGGCTGGAGGACGATGTATTGAATCTCGACGCAATTTGAGTGTCCCATCGTCATTAGAAGGCCCTGAACGTTATAATTAACTATCATTTTTGCGTCGGATTCGATAATCTAAACTCAAAGGAGAACGACCATAAGGTGCCCGAGGCAGCGATAGACCCTTGGAGACAAGTCGGCTGGAGGCCGATGTATTGAATCTCGACGCAATTTGAGTGTTCCATCGTCATTAGAAGGCCCTGAACGTTACAATTAACTATCATTTTTGCGTCGGATTCTAAAATCTAGACTCACAGGACAACGACCATAAGGTGCCCGAGGCAGCAATAGACCCTTGGAAACAAGTCGGCTGGAGGCCGATGTATTGAATCTCGACATAATTTGAGTGTTCCATCGGCATTAGGAGGCCCTGAACGTTACAATTAACTATCATTTTTGCGTCGGATTCGATAATCTAAACTCACAGGAGAACGACCATAAGGTGCCCGAGGCAGCAATAGACCCTTGGAGACAAGTCGGCTGGAGGACGATGTATTGTATCTCGACGCAATTTGAGTGTTCCATCGTCATTACAAGGCCCTGAACGTTACAATTAACTATCATTTTTGCGTCGGATTCGAAAATCTAGACTCACAGGAGAACGACCATAAGGTGCCCGAGGCAGCAATAGACCCTTGGAGACAAGTCGGCTGGAGGACGATGTATTGGATCGCGACGCAATTTGAGTCTTCTATCGTCATTAGGAGGCGCTGAACGTTACAATTCACTATCATTTTTGCGTCGGATTCGAAAATCTAGACTCACAGGAGGAGGACCATGTGGTGCCCGAGGCAGCGATATCCCCTTGGAGACAAGCAGGCTGGAGGCCGATGTATTGAATCTCGACGCAATTTGAGTGTTCCATCGGCATTAGGAGGCCCTGAACGTTACAATTAACTATCATTTTTGCGTCGGATTCGATAATCTAAACTCACAGGAGAACGACCATAAGGTGCCCGAGGCAGCAATAGACCCTTGGAGACAAGTCGGCTGGAGGACGATGTATTGGATCGCGACGCAATTTGAGTCTTCTATCGTCATTAGGAGGCGCTGAACGTTACAATTCACTATCATTTTTGCGTCGGATTCGAAAATCTAGACTCACAGGACAACGACCGTAAGGTGCCCGAGGCAGCAATAGACCTTTGGAGACAAGTCGGCTGGAGGACGATGTATTGTATCTCGACGCAATTTGAGTGTTCCATCGTCATTACAAGGCCCTGAACGTTACAATTAACTATCATTTTTGCGTCGGATTCGAAAATCTAGACTCACAGGAGAACGACCATAAGGTGCCCGAGGCAGCAATAGACCCTTGGAGACAAGTCGGCTGGAGGACGATGTATTGGATCGCGACGCAATTTGAGTCTTCTATCGTCATTAGGAGGCGCTGAACGTTACAATTCACTATCATTTTTGCGTCGGATTCGAAAATCTAGACTCACAGGAGGAGGACCATGTGGTGCCCGAGGCAGCGATATCCCCTTGGAGACAAGCAGGCTGGAGGCCGATGTATTGAATCTCGACGCAATTTGAGTGTTCCATCGTCATTACAAGGCCCTGAACGTTACAATTAACTATCATTTTTGCGTCGGATTCGAAAATCTAGACTCACAGGAGAAGGATCATATTGTGCCCGAGACAGCAATATCCCCTTGGAGACAAGTCGGCTGGAGGACGATGTATTGAATCTCGACGCAATTTGAGTGTCCCTTCGTCATTAGAAGGCCCTGAACGTTACAATTAAATATCATTTTTGCGTCGGATTCGATAATCTAAACTCACAGGAGAACGACCATAAGGTGCCCGAGGCAGCAATAGACCATTGGAGACAAGTCGGCTGGAGGCCGATGTATTGAAGCTCGACGCAATTTGAGTCTTCTATCGTCATTAGGAGGCCCTGAACGTTACAATTAACTATCGTTTTTGCGTCGGATTCGAAAATCTAGACTCACAGGAGAACGACCATAAGGTGCCCGAGGCAGCAATAGACCCTTGGAGACAAGTCGGCTGGAGGCCGATGTATTGAATCTCGACGCAATTTGAGTGTTCCATCGGCATTAGGAGGCCCTGAACGTTATAATAAACTATCATTTTTGCGTCGGATTCGATAATCTAAACTCACAGGAGAACGACCATAAGGTGCCCGAGGCAGCAATTGACCCTTGGAGACAAGTCGGCTGGAAGCCGATGTATTGAATCTCGACGCAATTTGAGTGTTCCATCGTCATTACAAGGCCCTGAACGTTACAATTAACTATCATTTTTGCGTCGGATTCGAAAATCTAGACTCACAGGAGAACGACCATAAGGTGCCCGAGGCAGCAATAGACCCTTGGAGACAAGTCGGCTGGAGGACGATGTATTGGATCGCGACGCAATTTGAGTCTTCTATCGTCATTAGGAGGCGCATAAATAGACCCTTGGAGACAAGTCGGCTGGAGGCCGATGTATTGAATCTCGACGCAATTTGAGTGTTCCATCGGCATTAGAAGGCCCTGAACGTTACAATTAACTATCATTTTTGCGTCGGATTCGAAAATCTAGACTCACAGGAGAAGGATCATATTGTGCCCGAGACAGCAATATCCCCTTGGAGACAAGTCGGCTGGAGGACGATGTATTGAATCTCGACGCAATTTGAGTGTCCCGTCGTCATTAGAAGGCCCTGAACGTTACAATTAACTATCATTTTTGCGTCGGATTCGATAACCTAAACTCACAGGAGAACGACCATAAGGTGCCCGAGGCAGCAATAGACCCTTGGAGACAAGTCGGCTGGAGGACGATGTATTGGATCGCGACGCAATTTGAGTGTTCCATCGTCATTAGAAGGCCCTGAACGTTACAATTAACTATCATTTTTGCGTCGGATTCGAAAATCTAGACTCACAGGAGAACGACCATAAGGTGCCCGAGGCAGCAATAGACCCTTGGAGACAAGTCGGCTGGAGGCCGATGTATTGAATCTCGACGCAATTTGAGTGTTCCATCGGCATTAGAAGGCCCTGAACGTTACAATTAACTTTCATTTTTGCGTCGGGTTCGAAAATCTAGACTCACAGGAGAACGACCATAAGGTGCCCGAGGCAGCAATAGACCCTTGGAGACAAGTCGGCTGGAGGACGATGTATTGGATCGCGACGCAATTTGAGTTTTCTATCGTCATTAGGAGGCGCTGAACGTTACAATTCACTATCATTTTTGCGTCGGATTCGAAAATCTAGACTCACAGGAGAAGGATCAAATTGTGCCCGAGACAGCAATAGACCCTTGGAGACAAGTCGGCTGGAGGACGATGTATTGAATCTCGACGCAATTTGAGTGTTCCATCGTCATTAGAAGGCCCTGAACGTTACAATTAACTATCATTTTTGCGTCGGATTCGAAAATCTAGACTCACAGGACAACGACCATAAGGTGCCCGAGGCAGCAATAGACCCTTGGAGACAAGTCGGCTGGAGGCCGATGTATTGAATCTCGACGCAATTTGAGTGTTCCATCGGCATTAGGAGGCCCTGAACGTTACAATTAACTATCATTTTTGCGTCGGATTCGAAAATCTAGACTCACAGGAGAAGGATCATATTGTGCCCGAGGCAGCAATAGACCCTTGGAGACAAGTCGGCTGGAGGACGATGTATTGAATCTCGACGCAATTTGAGTGTCCCATCGTCATTAGAAGGCCCTGAACGTTACAATTAACTCTCATTTTTGCGTCGGATTCGATAATCTAAACTCACAGGAGAACGACCATAAGGTGCCCGAGGCAGCAATAGACCCTTGGAGACAAGTCGGCTGGAGGCCGATGTATTGAATCTCGACGCAATTTGAGTGTTCCATCGTCATTACAAGGCCCTGAACGTTACAATTAACTATCATTTTTGCCTCGGATTCGAAAATCTAGACTCACAGGAGAACGACCATAAGGTGCCCGAGGCAGCAATAGACCCTTGGAGACAAGTAGGCTGGAGGCCGATGTATTGAATCTCGACGCAATTTGAGTGTTCCATCGTCATTAGAAGGCCCTGAACGTTACAATTAACTATCATTTTTGCGTCGGATTCGAAAATCTAGACTCACAGGACAACGACCATAAAGTGCCCGAGGCAGCATTAGATCCTTGGAGACAAGTCGGCTGGAGGACGATGTATTGTATCTCGACGCAATTTGAGTGTTCCATCGTCATTACAAGGCCCTGAACGTTACAATTAACTATCATTTTTGCGTCGGATTCGATAATCTAGACTCACAGGAGAACGACCATAAGGTGCCGGAGGCAGCAATAGACCCTTGGAGACAAGTCGGCTGGAGGCCGATGTATTGAATCTCGACGCAATTTGAGTGTTCCATCGTCATTACAAGGCCCTGAACGTTACAATTAACTATCATTTTTGCGTCGGATTCGAAAATCTAGACTCACAGGAGAACGACCATAAGGTGCCCGAGGCAGCAATAGACCCTTGGAGACAAGTCGGCTGGAGGACGATGTATTGGATCGCGACGCAATTTGAGTCTTCTATCGTCATTAGGAGGCGCTGAACGTTACAATTCACTATCATTTTTGCGTCGGATTCGAAAATCTAGACTCACAGGAGAAGGATCATATTGTGCCCGAGACAGCAATATCCCCTTGGAGACAAGTCGGCTGGAGGACGTTGTATTGAATCTCGACGCAATTTGAGTGTCCCATCGTCATTAGAAGGCCCTGAACGTTACAATTAACTATCATTTTTGCGTCGGATTCGATAATCTAAACTCACAGGAGAACGACCATAAGGTGCCCGAGGCAGCAATAGACCCTTGGAGACAAGTCGGCTGGAGGACGATGTATTGAATCTCGACGCAATTTGAGTGTTCCATCGTCATTAGAAGGCCCTGAACGTTACAATTAACTATCATTTTTGAGTCGGATTCGAAAATCTAGACTCACAGGAGAACGACCATAAGGTGCCCGAGGCAGCAATAGACCCTTGGAGACAAGTCGGCTGGAGGCCGATGTATTGAATCTCGACGCAATTTGAGTGTTCCATCGGCATTAGAAGGCCCTGAACGTTACAATTAACTATCATTTTTGCGTCGGGTTCGAAAATCTAGACTCACAGGAGAACGACCATAAGGTGCCCGAGGCAGCAATAGACCCTTGGAGACAAGTCAGCTGGAGGACGATGTATTGGATCGCGACGCAATTTGAGTCTTCTATCGTCATTAGGAGGCGCTGAACGTTACAATTCACTATCATTTTTGCGTCGGATTCGAAAATCTAGACTCACAGGAGAAGGATCATATTGTGCCCGAGACAGCAATATCCCCTTGGAGACAAGTTGGCTGGAGGACGATGTATTTAATCTCGACGCAATTTGAGTGTTCCATCGGCATTAGAAGGCCCTGAACGTTACAATTAACTATCATTTTTGCGTCGGATTCGAAAATCTACTCACAGGAGAAGTTCATACGGTGCTCGAGACAGCAATATACCCCTTGGAGACAAATCGGCTGGAGGACGATGTATTGAATCTCGACGCAATTTGAGTCTTCTGTCGTCATTAGGAGGCGCTGAACGTTACAATTAACTATCATTTTTGCGTTGGATTCGAAAATCTAGACTCACAGGAGAAGGATCATATTGTGCCCGAGACAGCAATATCCCCTTGGAGACAAGTCGGCTGGAGGACGATGTATTGAATCTCGACGCAATTTGAGTGTCCCATCGTCATTAGAAGGCCCTGAACGTTACAATTAACTATCATTTTTGCGTCGGATTCGAAAATCTAGACTCACAGGAGAAGGATCATAAAGTGCCCGAGGCAGCATTAGATCCTTGGAGACAAGTCGGCTGGAGGACGATGTATTGTATCTCGACGCAATTTGAGTGTTCCATCGTCATTACAAGGCCCTGAACGTTACAATTAACTATCATTTTTGCGTCGGATTCGAAAATCTAGACTCACAGGAGAACGACCATAAGGTGCCCGAGGCAGCAATAGACCCTTGGAGACAAGTCGGCTGGAGGCCGATGTATTGAATCTCGACGCAATTTGAGTGTTCCATCGTCATTACAAGGCCCTGAACGTTACAATTAACTATCATTTTTGCGTCGGATTCGAAAATCTAGACTCACAGGAGAACGACCATAAGGTGCCCGAGGCAGCAATAGACCCTTGGAGACAAGTCGGCTGGAGGACGATGTATTGGATCGCGACGCAATTTGAGTCTTCTATCGTCATTAGGAGGCGCTGAACGTTACAATTCACTATCATTTTTGCGTCGGATTCGAAAATCTAGACTCACAGGAGAAGGATCATATTGTGCCCGAGACAGCAATATCCCCTTGGAGACAAGTCGGCTGGAGGACGATGTATTGAATCTCGACGCAATTTGAGTGTCCCATCGTCATTAGAAGGCACTGAACGTTACAATTAACTATCATTTTTGCGTCGGATTCGAAAATCTAGACTCACAGGAGAAGGATCAAATTGTGCCCGTGACAGCAATAGACCCTTGGAGACAAGTCGGCTGGAGGACGATGTATTGGATCGCGACGCAATTTGAGTGTTCCATCGTCATTACAAGGCCCTGAACGTTACAATTAACTATCATTTTTGCGTCGGATTCGAAAATCTAGACTCACAGGAGAACGACCATAAGGTGCCCGAGGCAGCAATAGACCCTTGGAGACAAGTGGGCTGGAGGACGATGTATTGAATCTCGACGCAATTTGAGCGTCCCATCGTCATTAGAAGGCCCTGAACGTTACAATTAACTATCATTTTTGCGTCGGATTCTATAATCTAAACTCACAGGAGAACGACCATAAGGTGCCCGAGGCAGCAATAGACCCTTGGAGACAAGTCGGCTGGAGGACGATGTATTGAATCTCGACGCAATTTGAGAGTTCCATCGTCATTAGGCGGCCCTGAACATTACAATTAACTATCATTTTTGCGTCGGATTCGAAAATCTAGACTCACAGGAGAAGGATCATATTGTGCCCGAGGCAGCAATAGACCCTTGGAGACAAGTAGGCTGGAGGCCGATGTATTGAATCTCGATGCAATTTGAGTGTTCCATCGTCATTAGAAGGCCCTGAACGTTACAATTAACTATCATTTTTGCGTCGGATTCGATAACCTAAACTCACGGGAGAACGACCATAAGGTGCCCGAGGCAGCAATAGACCCTTGGAGACAAGTCGGCTGGAGGACGATGTATTGGATCGCGACGCAATTTGAGTCTTCTATCGTCATTAGGAGGCCCTGAACGTTATAATTAACGATCATGTTTGCGTCGGATTCGAAAATCTAGACTCACAGGACAACGACCATAAGGTGCCCGAGGCAGCAATAGACCCTTGGAGACAAGTCGGCTGGAGGCCGATGTATTGAATCTCGACGCAATTTGAGTGTTCCTTTGGCATTAGGAGGCCCTGAACGTTATAATTAACGATCATTTTTGCGTCGGATTCGATAATCTAAACTCACTGGAGAACGACCATAAGGTGCCCGAGGCAGCAATAGACCCTTGGAGACAAGTCGGCTGGAGGCCGATGTATTGAATCTCGACGCAATTTGAGTGTTCCATCGTCATTACAAGGCCCTGAACGTTACAATTAACTATCATTTTTGCGTCGGATTCGAAAATCTAGACTCACAGGAGAACGACCATAAGGTGCCCGAGGCAGCAATAGACCCTTGGAGACAAGTCGGCTGGAGGACGATGTATTGGATCGCGACGCAATTTGAGTCTTCTATCGTCATTAGGAGGCGCAGCAATAGACCCTTGGGGACAAGTCGGCTGGAGGCCGATGTATTGAATCTCGACGCAATTTGAGTGTTCCATCGGCATTAGAAGGCCCTGAACGTTACAATTAACTATCATTTTTGCGTCGGATTCGAAAATCTAGACTCACAGGAGAAGGATCATATTGTGCCCGAGACAGCAATATCCCCTTGGAGACAAGTCGGCTGGAGGACGATGTATTGAATCTCGACGCAATTTGAGTGTTCCATCGGCATTAGAAGGCCCTGAACGTTACAATTAACTATCATTTTTGCGTCGGGTTCGAAAATCTAGACTCACAGGAGAACGACCACAAGGTGCCCGAGGCAGCAATAGACCCTTGGAGGCAAGTCGGCTGGAGGACGATGTATTGGATCGCGACGCAATTTGAGTTTTCTATCGTCATTAGGAGGCGCTGAACGTTACAATTCACTATCATTTTTGCGTCGGATTCGAAAATCTAGACTCACAGGAGAAGGATCAAATTGTGCCCGAGACAGCAATAGACCCTTGGAGACAAGTCGGCTGGAGGACGATGTATTGGATCGCGACGCAATTTGAGTGTTCCATCGTCATTACAAGGCCCTGAACGTTACAATTAACTATCATTTTTGCGTCGGATTCGAAAATCTAGACTCACAGGAGAACGACCATAAGGTGCCTGAGGCAGCAATAGACCCTTGGAGACAAGTCGGCTGGAGGACGATGTATTGAATCTCGACGCAATTTGAGTGTCCCATCGTCATTAGAAGGCCCTGAACGTTACAATTAACTATCATTTTTGCGTCGGATTCGATAATCTAAACTCACAGGAGAACGACCATAAGGTGCCCGAGGCAGCAATAGACCCTTGGAGACAAGTCGGCTGGAGGACGATGTATTGAATCTCGACGCAATTTGAGAGTTCCATCGTCATTAGGCGGCCCTGAACGTTACAATTAACTATCATTTTTGCGTCGGATTCGAAAATCTAGACTCACAGGAGAAGGATCATATTGTGCCCAAGGCAGCAATAGACCCTTGGAGACAAGTAGGCTGGAGGCCGATGTATTGAATCTCGACGCAATTTGAGTGTTCCATCGTCATTAGAAGGCCCTGAACGTTACAATTAACTATCATTTTTGCGTCGGATTCGATAATATAAACTCACAGGAGAACGACCATAAGGTGCCCGAGGCAGCAATAGACCCTTGGAGACAAGTCGGCTGGAGGACGATGTATTGGATCGCGACGCAATTTGAGTCTTCTATCGTCATTAGGAGGCCCTGAACGTTATAATTAACGATCATGTTTGCGTCGGATTCGAAAATCTAGACTCACAGGACAACGACCATAAGGTGCCCGAGGCAGCAATAGACCCTTGGAGACAAGTCGGCTGGAGGCCGATGTATTGAATCTCGACGCAATTTGAGTGTTCCTTTGGCATTAGGAGGCCCTGAACGTTATAATTAACGATCATTTTTGCGTCGGATACGATAATCTAAACTCACAGGAGAACGACCATAAGGTTGCCGAGGCAGCAGTAGACCCTTGGAGACAAGTCGGCTGGAGGCCGATGTATTGAATCTCGACGCAATTTGAGTGTCCCATCGTCATTAGAAGGCCCTGAACGTTACAATTAACTATCATTTTTGCGTCGGATTCGATAATCTAAAGTCACAGGAGAACGACCATAAGGTGCCCGAGGCAGCAATAGACCATTGGAGACAAGTCGGCTGGAGGCCGATGTATTGAATCTCGACGCAATTTGAGTGTTCCTTTGGCATTAGGAGGCCCTGAACGTTATAATTAACGATCATTTTTGCGTCGGATTCGAAAATCTAGACTCACAGGAGAACGACCATAAGGTGCCCGAGGCAGCAATAGACCCTTGGAGACAAGTCGGCTGGAGGCCGATGTATTGAATCTCGACGCAATTTGAGTGTTCCATCGGCATTAGGAGGCCCTGAACGTTATAATTAACTATCATTTTTGCGTCGGATTCGATAATCTAAACTCACAGGAGAACGACCATAAGGTGCCCGAGGCAGCAATAGACCCTTGGAGACAAGTCGGCTGGAGGCCGATGTATTGAATCTCGAGGCAATTTGAGTGTTCCATCGTCATTGCAAGGCCCTGAACGTTACAATTAACTATCATTTTTGCGTCGGATTCGAAAATCTAGACTCACAGGAGAACGACCATAAGGTGCCCGAGGCAGCAATAGACCCTTGGAGACAAGTCGGCTGGAGGACGATGTATTGGATCGCGACGCAATTTGAGTCTTCTATCGTCATTAGGAGGCGCAGCAATAGACCCTTGGAGACAAGTCGGCTGGAGGCCGATGTATTGAATCTCGACGCAATTTGAGTGTTCCATCGGCATTAGAAGGCCCTGAACGTTACAATTAACTATCATTTTTGCGTCGGGTTCGAAAATCTAGACTCACAGGAGAACGACCATAAGGTGCCCGAGGCAGCAATAGACCCTTGGAGACAAGTCGGCTGGAGGACGATGTATTGGATCGCGACGCAATTTGAGTTTTCTATCGTCATTAGGAGGCGCTGAACGTTACAATTCACTATCATTTTTGCGTCGGATTCGAAAATCTAGACTCACAGGAGAAGGATCATATTGTGCCCGAGACAGCAATATCCCCTTGGAGACAAGTCGGCTGGAGGACGATGTATTGAATCTCGACGCAATTTGAGTGTCCCATCGTCATTAGAAGGCCCTGAACGTTACAATTCACTATCATTTTTGCGTCGGATTCGAAAATCTAGACTCGCAGGAGAACGACCATAAGGTGCCCGAGGCAGCAATAGACCCTTGGAGACAAGTCGGCTGGAGGCCGATGTATTGAATCTCGACGCAATTTGAGTGTTCCATCGTCATTAGGAGGCCCTGAACGTTACAATTAACTATCATTTTTGCGTCGGATTCGAAAATCTAGACTCACAGGACAACGACCATAAGGTGCCCGAGGCAGCAATAGACCCTTGGAGACAAGTCGGCTGGAGGCCGATGTATTGAATCTCGACGCAATTTGAGTGTTCCATCGTCATTACAAGGCCCTGAACGTTAGAATTAACTATCATTTTTGCGTCGGATTCGAAAATCTAGACTCACAGGTGAACGACCATAAGGTGCCCGAGGCAGCAATAGACCCTTGGAGACAAGTCGGCTGGAGGACGATGTATTGGATCGCGACGCAATTTGAGTCTTCTATCGTCATTAGGCGGCGCTGAACGTTACAATTCACTATCATTTTTGCGTCGGATTCGAAAATCTATACTCACAGGAGAAGGACCGTGTGGTGCCCGAGGCAGCGATATCCCCTTGGAGACAAGTAGGCTGGAGGCCGATGTATTGAATCTCGACGCAATTTGAGTGTTCCATCGTCATTAGAAGGCCCTGAACGTTACAATTAACTATCATTTTTGCGTCGGATCCGAAAATCTAGACTCACAGGACAACGACCATAAGGTGCCCGAGGCAGCAATAGACCCTTGGAGACAAGTCGGCTGGAGGCCGATGTATTGAATCTCGACGCAATTTGAGTGTTCCATCGGCATTAGGAGGCCCTGAACGTTACAATTAACTATCATTTTTGCGTCGGGTTCGAAAATCTAGACTCACAGGAGAACGACCATAAGGTGACCGAGGCAGCAATAGACCCTTGGAGACAAGTCGGCTGGAGGCCGATGTATTGAATCTCGACGCAATTTGAGTGTTCCATCGGCATTAGGAGGCCCTGAACGTTACAATTAACTATCATTATTGCGTCGGATTCGATAATCTAGACTCACAGGAGAACGACCATAAGGTGCCCGAGGCAGCAATAGACCCTTGGAGACAAGTCGGCTCGAGGACGATGTATTGAATCTCGACGCAATTTGAGAGTTCCATCGTCATTAGGCGGCCCTGAACGTTACAATTAACTATCATTTTTGCGTCGGATTCGAAAATCTAGAATTACAAGAGAACGACCATAAAGTGCCCGAGGCAGCATTAGATCCTTGGAGACAAGTCGGCTGGAGGACGATGTATTGTATCTCGACGCAATTTGAGTGTTCCATCGTCATTACAAGGCCCTGAACGTTACAATTAACTATCATTTTTGCGTCGGATTCGAAAATCTAGACTCACAGGAGAACGACCATAAGGTGCCCGAGGCAGCAATAGACCCTTGGAGACAAGTCGGCTGGAGGCCGATGTATTGAATCTCGACGCAATTTGAGTGTTCCATCGGCATTAGGAGGCCCTGAATGTTACAATTAACTATCATTTTTGCGTCGGATTCGATAATCTAGACTCACAGGAGAACGACCATAAGGTGCCCGAGGCAGCAATAGACCCTTGGAGACAAGTCGGCTCGAGGACGATGTATTGAATCTCGACGCAATTTGAGAGTTCCATCGTCATTAGGCGGCCCTGAACGTTACAATTCACTATCATTTTTGCGTCGGATTCGAAAATCTAGAATTACAAGAGAACGACCATAAAGTGCCCGAGGCAGCATTAGATCCTTGGAGACAAGTCGGCTGGAGGACGATGTATTGTATCTCGACGCAATTTGAGTGTTCCATCGTCATTACAAGGCCCTGAACGTTACAATTAACTATCATTTTTGCGTCGGATTCGAAAATCTAGACTCACAGGAGAACGACCATAAGGTGCCCGAGGCAGCAATAGACCCTTGGAGACAAGTCGGCTGGAGGACGATGTATTGGATCGCGACGCAATTTGAGTCTTCTATCGTCATTAGGAGGCGCTGAACGTTACAATTCACTATCATTTTTGCGTCGGATTCGAAAATCTAGACTCACAGGAGAAGGACCATGTGGTGCCCGAGGCAGCGATATCCCCTTGGAGACAAGTAGGCTGGAGGCCGATGTATTGAATCTCGACGCAATTTGAGAGTTCCATCGGCATTAGGAGGCCCTGAACGTTATAATTAACTATCATTTTTGCGTCGGATTCGATAATCTAAACTCACAGGAGAACGACCATAAGGTGCCCGAGGCAGCAATAGACCCTTGGAGACAAGTCGGCTGGAGGCCGATGTATTGAATCTCGACGCAATTTGAGTGTTCCATCGGCATTAGGAGGCCCTGAACGTTACAATTAACTATCATTTTTGCGTCGGGTTCGAAAATCTAGACTCACAGGAGAACGACCATAAGGTGCCCGAGGCAGCATTAGATCCTTGGAGACAAGTGGGCTGGAGGACGATGTATTGTATCTCGACGCAATTTGAGTGTTCCATCGTCATTACAAGGCCCTGAACGTTAGAATTAACTATCATTTTTGCGTCGGATTCGAAAATCTAGACTCACAGGACAACGACCATAAGGTGCCCGAGGCAGCAATAGACCCTTGGAGACAAGTCGGCTGGAGGCCGATGTATTGAATCTCGACATAATTTGAGTGTTCCATCTGCATTAGGAGGCCCTGAACGTTACAATTAACTATCATTTTTGCGTCGGGTCCGATAATCTAAACTCACAGGAGAACGACCATAAGGTGCCCGAGGCAGCAATAGACCCTTGGAGACAAGTCGGCTGGAGGACGATGTATTGGATCGCGACGCAATTTGAGTCTTCTATCGTCATTAGGAGGCGCTGAACGTTACAATTCACTATCATTTTTGCGTCGGATTCGAAAATCTAGACTCACAGGAGAAGGATCATATTGTGCCCGAGACAGCAATATCCCCTTGGAGACAAGTCGGCTGGAGGACGATGTATTGAATCTCGACGCAATTTGAGTGTCCCATCGTCATTAGAAGGCCTTGAACGTTACAATTAACTATCATTTTTGCGTCGGATTCGATAATCTAAACTCACAGGAGAACGACCATAAGGTGCCCGAGGCAGCAATAGACCCTTGGAGACAAGTCGGCTGGAGGACGATGTATTGGATCGCGACGCAATTTGAGTCTTCTATCGTCATTAGGAGGCCCTGAACGTTACAATTAACTATCATTTTTGCGTCGGATTCGAAAATCTAGACTCACAGGACAACGACCATAAGGTGCCCGAGGCAGCACTAGACCCTTGGAGACAAGTCGGCTGGAGGACGATGTATTGGATCGCGACGCAATTTGAGTCTTCTATCGTCATTAGGAGGCGCTGAACGTTACAATTCACTATCATTTTTGCGTCGGATTCGAAAATCTAGACTCACAGGAGGAGGACCATGTGGTGCCCGAGGCAGCGATATCCCCTTGGAGACAAGTAGGCTGGAGGCCGATGTATTGAATCTCGACGCAATTTGAGTGTTCCATCGGCATTAGGAGGCCCTGAACGTTATAATTAACTATCATTTTTGCGTCGGATTCGATAATCTAAACTCACAGGAGAACGACCATAAGGTGCCCGAGGCAGCAATAGACCCTTGGAGACAAGTCGGCTGGAGGCCGATGTATTGAATCTCGACGCAATTTGAGTGTTCCATCGGCATTAGGAGGCCCTGAACGTTACAATTAACTATCATTTTTGCGTCGGGTTCGAAAATCTAGACTCACAGGAGAACGACCATAAGGTGCCCGAGGCAGCATTAGATCCTTGGAGACAAGTCGGCTGGAGGACGATGTATTGTATCTCGACGCAATTTGAGTGTTCCATCGTCATTACAAGGCCCTGAACGTTACAATTAACTATCATTTTTGCGTCGGATTCGAAAATCTAGACTCACAGGAGAACGACCATACGGTGCCCGAGGCAGCAATAGACCCTTGGAGACAAGTCGGCTGGAGGACGATGTATTGGATCGCGACGCAATTTGAGTCTTCTATCGTCATTAGGAGGCGCTGAACGTTACAATTCACTATCATTTTTGCGTCGGATTCGAAAATCTATACTCACAGGGGAAGGACCATGTGGTGCCCGAGGCAGCGATATCCCCTTGGAGACAAGTAGGCTGGAGGCCGATGTATTGAATCTCGACGCAATTTCAGTGTTCCATCGTCATTAGAAGGCCCTGAACGTTACAATTAACTATCATTTTTGCGTCGGATTCGAAAATCTAGACTCACAGGACAACGACCATAAGGTGCCCGAGGCAGCAATAGACCCTTGGAGACAAGTCGGCTGGAGGCCGATGTATTGAATCTCGACATAATTTGAGTGTTCCATCTGCATTAGGAGGCCCTGAACGTTACAATTAACTATCATTTTTGCGTCGGATTCGATAATCTAAACTCACAGGAGAACGACCATAAGGTGCCCGAGGCAGCAATAGACCCTTGGAGACAAGTCGGCTGGAGGCCGATGTATTGAATCTCGACGCAATTTGAGTGTTCCATCGGCATTAGAAGGCCCTGAACGTTACAGTTAACTATCATTTTTGCGTCGGATTCGATAATCTAGACTCACAGGAGAACGACCATAAGGTGCCCGAGGCAGCAATAGTCCCTTGGAGACAAGTCGGCTGGAGGACGAAGTATTGGATCGCGACGCAATTTGAGTCTTCTATCGTCATTAGGAGGCGCTGAACGTTACAATTCACTATCATTTTTGCGTCGGATTCGAAAATCTAGACTCACAGGAGAAGGATCATATTGTGCCCGAGACAGCAATATCCCCTTGGAGACAAGTCGGATGGAGGACGATGTATTGAATCTCGACGCAATTTGAGTGTCCCATCGTCATTAGAAGGCCTTGAACGTTACAATTAACTATCATTTTTGCGTCGGATTCGATAATCTAAACTCACAGGAGAACGACCATAAGGTGCCCGAGGCAGCAATAGACCCTTGGAGACAAGTCGGCTGGAGGACGATGTATTGGATCGCGACGCAATTTGAGTCTTCTATCGTCATTAGGAGGCCCTGAACGTTACAATTAACTATCATTTTAGCGTCGGGTTCGAAAATCTAGACTCACAGGAGAACGACCATAAGGTGCCCGAGGCAGCAATAGACCCTTGGAGACAAGTCGGCTGGAGGCCGATGTATTGAATCTCGACGCAATTTGAGTGTTCCATCGGCATTAGGAGGCCCTGAACGTTATAATTAACTATCATTTTTGCGTCGGATTCGATAATCTAAACTCACAGGAGAACGACCATAAGGTGCCCGAGGCAGCAATAGACCCTTGGAGACAAGTCGGCTGGAGGCCGATGTATTGAATCTCGACGCAATTTGAGTGTTCCATCGTCATTAGAAGGCCCTGAACGTTACAATTAACTATCATTTTTGCGTCGGATTCGAAAATCTAGACTCACAGGACAACGACCATAAGGTGCCCGAGGCAGCAATAGACCCTTGGAGAGAAGTCGGCTTGAGGCCGATGTATTGAATCTCGACATAATTTGAGTGTTCCATCGGCATTAGGAGGCCCTGAACGTTACAATTCACTATCATTTTTGCGTCGGATTCGAAAATCTAGACTCACAGGAGAAGGATCATATTGTGCCCGAGACAGCAATATCCCCTTGGAGACAAGTCGGCTGGAGGACGATGTATTGAATCTCGACGCAATTTGAGTGTCCCATCGTATTAGAAGGCCCTGAACGTTACAATTAACTATCATTTTTGCGTCGGATTCGATAATCTAAACTCACAGGAGAACGACCATAAGGTGCCCGAGGCAGCAATAGACCCTTGGAGACAAGTCGGCTGGAGGCCGATGTATTGAATCTCGACGCAATTTGAGTCTTCTATCGTCATTAGGAGGCCCTGAACGTTACAATTAACTATCATTTTTGCGTCGGATTCGAAAATCTAGACTCACAGGAGAACGACCATAAGGTGCCCGAGGCAGCAATAGACCCTTGGAGACAAGTCGGCTGGAGGCAGATGTATTGAATCTCGACGCAATTTGAGTGTTCCATCGGCATTAGGAGGCCCTGAACGTTATAATTAACTATCATTTTTGCGTCGGATTCGATAATCTAAACTCACAGGAGAACGACCATAAGGTGCCCGAGGCAGCAATAGACCCTTGGAGACAAGTCGGCTGGAGGCCGATGTATTGAATCTCGACGCAATTTGAGTGTTCCATCGTCATTAGAAGGCCCTGAACGTTACAATTAACTATCATTTTTGCGTCGGATTCGAAAATCTAGACTCACAGGACAACGACCATAAGGTGCCCGAGGCAGCAATAGACCCTTGGAGACAAGTCGGCTGGAGGACGATGTATTGGATCGCGACGCAATTTGAGTCTTCTATCGTCATTAGGTGGCGCTGAACGTTACAATTCACTATCATTTTTGCGTCGGATTCGAAAATCTAGACTCACAGGAGAAGGACCATGTGGTGCCCGAGGCAGCGATATCCCCTTGGAGACAAGTAGGCTGGAGGCCGATGTATTGAATCTCGACGCAATTTGAGTGTTCCATCGTCATTAGAAGGCCCTGAACGTTACAATTAACTATCATTTTTGCGTCGGATTCGAAAATCTAGACTCACAGGACAACGACCATAAGGTGCCCGAGGCAGCAATAGACCCTTGGAGACAAGTCGGCTGGAGGACGATGTATTGGATCGCGACGCAATTTGAGTCTTCTATCGTCATTAGGAGGCGCTGAACGTTACAATTCACTATCATTTTTGCGTCGGATTCGAAAATCTAGACTCACAGGAGAAGGACCATGTGGTGCCAGAGGCAGCGATATCCCCATGGAGACAAGTAGGCTGGAGGCCGATGTATTGAATCTCGACGCAATTTGAGTGTTCCATCGGCATTAGGAGGCCCTGAACGTTATAATTAACTATCAGTTTTGCGTCGGATTCGATAATCTAAACTCACAGGAGAACGACCATAAGGTGCCCGAGGCAGCAATAGACCCTTGGAGACAAGTCGGCTGGAGGACGATGTATTGAATCTCGACGCAATTTGAGAGTTCCATCGGCATTAGGAGGCCCTGAACGTTACAATTAACTATCATTTTTGCCTCGGATTCGAAAATCTAGAATTACAAGAGAACGACCATAAAGTGCCCGAGGCAGCATTAGATCCTTGGAGACAAGTCGGCTGGAGGACGATGTATTGTATCTCGACGCAATTTGAGTGTTCCATCGTCATTACAAGGCCCTGAACGTTACAATTAACTATCATTTTTGCGTCGGATTCGAAAATCTAGACTCACAGGAGAACGACCATAAGGTGCCCGAGGCAGCAATAGACCCTTGGAGACAAGTCGGCTGGAGGACGATGTATTGGATCGCGACGCAATTTGAGTCTTCAATCGTCATTAGGAGGCGCTGAACGTTACAATTCACTATCATTTTTGCGTCGGATTCGAAAATCTATACTCACAGGAGAAGGACCATGTGGTGCCCGAAGCAGCGATATCCCCTTGGAGACAAGTAGGCTGGAGGCCGATGTATTGAATCTCGACGCAATTTGAGTGTTCCATCGTCATTAGAAGGCCCTGAACGTTACAATTAACCATCATTTTTGCGTCGGATTCGAAAATCTAGACTCACAGGACAACGACCATAAGGTGCCCGAGGCAGCAATAGACCCTTGGAGACAAGTCGGCTGGAGGCCGATGTATTGAATCTCGACGCAATTTGAGTGTTCCATCGGCATTAGAAGGCCCTGAACGTTACAATTAACTATCATTTTTGCGTCGGATTCGATAATCTAGACTCACAGGAGAACGACCATAAGGTGCCCGAGGCAGCAATAGACCCTTGGAGACAAGTCGGCTGGAGGACGATGTATTGGATCGCGACGCAATTTGAGGCCTCTATCGTCATTAGGAGGCGCTGAACGTTACAATTCACTATCATTTTTGCGTCGGATTCGAAAATCTAGACTCACAGGAGAAGGATCATATTGTGCCCGAGACAGCAATATCCCCTTGGAGACAAGTCGGCTGGAGGACGATGTATTGGATCGCGACGCAATTTGAGTCTTCTATCCTCATTAGGAGGCCCTGAACGTTACAATTAACTATCATTTTAGCGTCGGGTTCGAAAATCTAGACTCACAGGAGAACGACCATAAGGTGCCCGAGGCAGCAATAGACCCTTGGAGACAAGTCGGCTGGAGGCCGATGTATTGAATCTCGACGCAATATGAGTCTTCTATCGTCATTAGGAGGCGCTGAACGTTACAATTCACTATCATTTTTGCGTCGGATTCGAAAATCTAGACTCACAGGAGAACGACCATAAGGTGCCCGAGGCAGCAATAGACCCTTGGAGACAAGTCGGCTGGAGGACGATGTATTGAATCTCGACGCAATTTGAGAGTTCCAACGTCATTAGGCGGCCCTGAACGTTACAATTAACTATCATTTTTGCGTCGGATTCGAAAATCTAGAATTACAAGAGAACGACCATAAAGTGCCCGAGGCAGCATTAGATCCTTGGAGACAAGTCGGCTGGAGGACGATGTATTGTATCTCGACGCAATTTGAGTGTTCCATCGTCATTACAAGGCCCTGAACGTTACAATTAACTATCATTTTTGCGTCGGATTCGAAAATCTATACTCACAGGAGAAGGACCATGTGGTGCCCGAGGCAGCGATATCCCCTTGGAGACAAGTAGGCTGGAGGCCGATGTATTGAATCTCGACGCAATTTGAGTGTTCCATCGGCATTAGGAGGCCCTGAACGTTATAATTAACGATCATTTTTGCGTCGGATTCGATAATCTAAACTCACAGGAGAACGACCATAAGGTGCCCGAGGCAGCAATAGACCCTTGGAGACAAGTCGGCTGGAGGCCGATGTATTGAATCTCGACGCAATTTGAGTGTTCCATCGGCATTAGAAGGCCCTGAACGTTACAATTAACTATCATTTTTGCGTCGGATTCGATAATCTAGACTCACAGGAGAACGACCATAAGGTGCCCGAGGCAGCAATAGACCCTTGGAGACAAGTCGGCTGGAGGACGATGTATTGGATCGCGACGCAATTTGAGTCTTCTATCGTCATTAGGAGGCGCTGAACGTTACAATTCACTATCATTTTTGCGTCGGATTCGAAAATCTAGACTCACAGGAGAAGGATCATATTGTGCCCGAGTCAGCAATATCCCCTTGGAGACAAGTCGGCTGGAGGACGATGTATTGAATCTCGACGCAATTTGAGTGTCCCATCGTCATTAGAAGGCCCTGAACGTTACAATTAACTATCATTTTTGCGTCGGATTTGATAATCTAAACTCACAGGAGAACGACCATAAGGTGCCCGAGGCAGCAATAGACCCTTGGAGACAAGTCGGCTGGAGGACGATGTATTGGATCGCGACGCAATTTGAGTCTTCTATCGTCATTAGGAGGCCCTGAACGTTACAATTAACTATCATTTTAGCGTCGGGTTCGAAAATCTAGACTCACAGGAGAACGACCATAAGGTGCCCGAGGCAGCAATAGACCCTTGGAGACAAGTCGGCTGGAGGCCGATGTATTGAATCTCGACGCAATTTGAGTGTTCCATCGGCATTAGGAGGCCCTGAACGTTATAATTAACTATCATTTTTGCGTCGGATTCGATAATCTAAACTCACAGGAGAACGACCATAAGGTGCCCGAGGCAGCAATAGACCCTTGGAGACAAGTCGGCTGGAGGCCGATGTATTGAATCTCGACGCAATTTGAGTGTTCCATCGTCATTAGAAGGCCCTGAACGTTACAATTAACTATCATTTTTGCGTCGGATTCGAAAATCTAGACTCACAGGACAACGACCATAAGGTGCCCGAGGCAGCAATAGACCCTTGGAGACAAGTCGGCTGGAGGACGATGTATTGGATCGCGACGCAATTTGAGTCTTCTATCGTCATTAGGTGGCGCTGAACGTTACAATTCACTATCATTTTTGCGTCGGATTCGAAAATCTAGACTCACAGGAGAAGGACCATGTGGTGCCCGAGGCAGCGATATCCCCTTGGAGACAAGTAGGCTGGAGGCCGATGTATTGAATCTCGACGCAATTTGAGTGTTCCATCGTCATTAGAAGGCCCTGAACGTTACAATTAACTATCATTTTTGCGTCGGATTCGAAAATCTAGACTCACAGGACAACGACCATAAGGTGCCCGAGGCAGCAATAGACCCTTGGAGACAAGTCGGCTGGAGGACGATGTATTGGATCGCGACGCAATTTGAGTCTTCTATCGTCATTAGGAGGCGCTGAACGTTACAATTCACTATCATTTTTGCGTCGGATTCGAAAATCTAGACTCACAGGAGAAGGACCATGTGGTGCCAGAGGCAGCGATATCCCCATGGAGACAAGTAGGCTGGAGGCCGATGTATTGAATCTCGACGCAATTTGAGTGTTCCATTGGCATTAGGAGGCCCTGAACGTTATAATTAACTATCAGTTTTGCGTCGGATTCGATAATCTAAACTCACAGGAGAACGACCATAAGGTGCCCGAGGCAGCAATAGACCCTTGGAGATAAGTCGGCTGGAGGACGATGTATTGAATCTCGACGCAATTTGAGAGTTCCATCGGCATTAGGAGGCCCTGAACGTTACAATTAACTATCATTTTTGCCTCGGATTCGAAAATCTAGAATTACAAGAGAACGACCATAAAGTGCCCGAGGCAGCATTAGATCCTTGGAGACAAGTCGGCTGGAGGACGATGTATTGTATCTCGACGCAATTTGAGTGTTCCATCGTCATTACAAGGCCCTGAACGTTACAATTAACTATCATTTTTGCGTCGGATTCGAAAATCTAGACTCACAGGAGAACGACCATAAGGTGCCCGAGGCAGCAATAGACCCTTGGAGACAAGTCGGCTGGAGGACGATGTATTGGATCGCGACGCAATTTGAGTCTTCAATCGTCATTAGGAGGCGCTGAACGTTACAATTCACTATCATTTTTGCGTCGGATTCGAAAATCTATACTCACAGGAGAAGGACCATGTGGTGCCCGAGGCAGCGATATCCCCTTGGAGACAAGTAGGCTGGAGGCCGATGTATTGAATCTCGACGCAATTTGAGTGTTCCATCGTCATTAGAAGGCCCTGAACGTTACAATTAACCATCATTTTTGCGTCGGATTCGAAAATCTAGACTCACAGGACAACGACCATAAGGTGCCCGAGGCAGCAATAGACCCTTGGAGACAAGTCGGCTGGAGGCCGATGTATTGAATCTCGACGCAATTTGAGTGTTCCATCGGCATTAGAAGGCCCTGAACGTTACAATTAACTATCATTTTTGCGTCGGATTCGATAATCTAGACTCACAGGAGAACGACCATAAGGTGCCCGAGGCAGCAATAGACCCTTGGAGACAAGTCGGCTGGAGGACGATGTATTGGATCGCGACGCAATTTGAGGCCTCTATCGTCATTAGGAGGCGCTGAACGTTACAATTCACTATCATTTTTGCGTCGGATTCGAAAATCTAGACTCACAGGAGAAGGATCATATTGTGCCCGAGACAGCAATATCCCCTTGGAGACAAGTCGGCTGGAGGACGATGTATTGGATCGCGACGCAATTTGAGTCTTCTATCCTCATTAGGAGGCCCTGAA
Organism: Schistocerca serialis cubense; assembly: GCF_023864345.2. Taxonomy (NCBI): domain Eukaryota; kingdom Metazoa; phylum Arthropoda; class Insecta; order Orthoptera; family Acrididae; genus Schistocerca; species Schistocerca serialis. The sequence continues at coordinate 1,154,323 of NW_026047645.1, read as the reverse complement.
CGTTACAATTAACTATCATTTTAGCGTCGGGTTCGAAAATCTAGACTCACAGGAGAACGACCATAAGGTGCCCGAGGCAGCAATAGACCCTTGGAGACAAGTCGGCTGGAGGCCGATGTATTGAATCTCGACGCAATATGAGTCTTCTATCGTCATTAGGAGGCGCTGAACGTTACAATTCACTATCATTTTTGCGTCGGATTCGAAAATCTAGACTCACAGGAGAACGACCATAAGGTGCCCGAGGCAGCAATAGACCCTTGGAGACAAGTCGGCTGGAGGACGATGTATTGAATCTCGACGCAATTTGAGAGTTCCAACGTCATTAGGCGGCCCTGAACGTTACAATTAACTATCATTTTTGCGTCGGATTCGAAAATCTAGAATTACAAGAGAACGACCATAAAGTGCCCGAGGCAGCATTAGATCCTTGGAGACAAGTCGGCTGGAGGACGATGTATTGTATCTCGACGCAATTTGAGTGTTCCATCGTCATTACAAGGCCCTGAACGTTACAATTAACTATCATTTTTGCGTCGGATTCGAAAATCTATACTCACAGGAGAAGGACCATGTGGTGCCCGAGGCAGCGATATCCCCTTGGAGACAAGTAGGCTGGAGGCCGATGTATTGAATCTCGACGCAATTTGAGTGTTCCATCGGCATTAGGAGGCCCTGAACGTTATAATTAACGATCATTTTTGCGTCGGATTCGATAATCTAAACTCACAGGAGAACGACCATAAGGTGCCCGAGGCAGCAATAGACCCTTGGAGACAAGTCGGCTGGAGGCCGATGTATTGAATCTCGACGCAATTTGAGTGTTCCATCGGCATTAGAAGGCCCTGAACGTTACAATTAACTATCATTTTTGCGTCGGATTCGATAATCTAGACTCACAGGAGAACGACCATAAGGTGCCCGAGGCAGCAATAGACCCTTGGTGACAAGTCGGCTGGAGGACGATGTATTGGATCGCGACGCAATTTGAGTCTTCTATCGTCATTAGGAGGCGCTGAACGTTACAATTCACTATCATTTTTGCGTCGGATTCGAAAATCTAGACTCACAGGAGAAGGATCATATTGTGCCCGAGTCAGCAATATCCCCTTGGAGACAAGTCGGCTGGAGGACGATGTATTGAATCTCGACGCAATTTGAGTGTCCCATCGTCATTAGAAGGCCCTGAACGTTACAATTAACTATCATTTTTGCGTCGGATTTGATAATCTAAACTCACAGGAGAACGACCATAAGGTGCCCGAGGCAGCAATAGACCCTTGGAGACAAGTCGGCTGGAGGACGATGTATTGGATCGCGACGCAATTTGAGTCTTCTATCGTCATTAGGAGGCCCTGAACGTTACAATTCACTATCATTTTTGCGTCGGATTCGAAAATCTAGACTCACAGGAGAAGGATCATATTGTGCCCGAGTCAGCAATATCCCCTTGGAGACAAGTCGGCTGGAGGACGATGTATTGAATCTCGACGCAATTTGAGTGTCCCATCGTCATTAGAAGGCCCTGAACGTTACAATTAACTATCATTTTTGCGTCGGATTTGATAATCTAAACTCACAGGAGAACGACCATAAGGTGCCCGAGGCAGCAATAGACCCTTGGAGACAAGTCGGCTGGAGGACGATGTATTGGATCGCGACGCAATTTGAGTCTTCTATCGTCATTAGGAGGCCCTGAACGTTACAATTAACTATCATTTTAGCGTCGGGTTCGAAAATCTAGACTCACAGGAGAACGACCATAAGGTGCCCGAGGCAGCAATAGACCCTTGGAGACAAGTCGGCTGGAGGCCGATGTATTGAATCTCGACGCAATTTGAGTGTTCCATCGGCATTAGGAGGCCCTGAACGTTATAATTAACTATCATTTTTGCGTCGGATTCGATAATCTAAACTCACAGGAGAACGACCATAAGGTGCCCGAGGCAGCAATAGACCCTTGGAGACAAGTCGGCTGGAGGCCGATGTATTGAATCTCGACGCAATTTGAGTGTTCCATCGTCATTACAAGGCCCTGAACGTTACAATTAACTATCATTTTTGCGTCGGATTCGAAAATCTAGACTCACAGGAGAAGGACCTTGTGGTGCCCGAGGCAGCGATATCCCCTTGGAGACAAGTCGGCTGGAGGACGATGTATTGAATCTCGACGCAATTTGAGAGTTCCATCGTCATTAGGCGGCCCTGAACGTTACAATTAACTATCATGTTAGCGTCGGATTCAAAAATCTAGAATTACAAGAGAACGACCTTAAAGTGCCCGAGGCAGCATTAGATCCTTGGAGACAAGTCGGCTGGAGGACGATGTATTGTATCTCGACGCAATTTGAGTGTTCCATCGTCATTACAAGGCCCTGAACGTTACAATTAACTATCATTTTTGCGTCGGATTCGAAAATCTAGACTCACAGGAGAACGACCATAAGGTGCCCGAGGCAGCAATAGACCCTTGGAGACAAGTCGGCTGGAGGACGATGTATTGGATCGCGACGCAATTTGAGTCTTCTATCGTCATTAGGAGGCGCTGAACGTTACAATTCACTATCATTTTTGCGTCGGATTCGAAAATCTATACTCACAGGAGAAGGACCATGTGGTGCCCGAGGCAGCGATATCCCCTTGGAGACAAGTCGGCTGGAGGCCGATGTATTGAATCTCGACGCAATTTGAGTGTTCCATCGGCATTAGGAGGCCCTGAACGTTATAATTAACGATCATTTTTGCGTCGGATTCGATAATCTAAACTCACAGGAGAACGACCATAAGGTGCCCGAGGCAGCAATAGACCCTTGCAGACAAGTCGGCTGGAGGCCGATGTATTGAAACTCGACGCAATTTGAGTGTTCCATCGGCATTAGAAGGTCCTGAACGTTACAATTAACTATCATTTTTGCGTCGGATTCGATAATCTAGACTCACAGGAGAACGACCATAAGGTGCCCGAGGCAGCAATAGACCTTTGGAGACAAGTCGGCTGGAGGACGATGTATTGGATCGCGACGCAATTTGAGTCTTCTATCGTCATTAGGAGGCGCTGAACGTTACAATTCACTATCATTTTTGCGTCGGATTCGAAAATCTAGACTCACAGGAGAAGGATCATATTGTGCCCGAGACAGCAATATCCCCTTGGAGACAAGTCGGCTGGAGGACGATGTATTGAATCTCGACGCAATTTGAGTGTCCCATCGTCATTAGAAGGCCCTGAACGTTACAATTAACTATCATTTTTGCGTCGGATTCGAAAATCTAGAATTACAAGAGAACGACCATAAAGTGCCCGAGGCAGCATTAGATCCTTGGAGACAAGTCGGCTGGAGGCCGATGTATTGAATCTCGACTCAATTTGAGTGTTCCATCGTCATTACAAGGCCCTGAACGTTACAATTAACTATCATTTTTGCGTCGGATTCGAAAATCTAGACTCACAGGAGAACGACCATAAGGTGCCCGAGGCAGCAATAGACCCTTGGAGACAAGTCGGCTGGAGGACGATGTATTGGATCGCGACGCAATTTGAGTCTTCTATCGTCATTAGGAGGCGCTGAACGTTACAATTCACTATCATTTTTGCGTCGGAATCGAAAATCTATACTCACAGGAGAAGGACCATGTGGTGCCCGAGGCAGCGATATCCCCTTGGAGACAAGTAGGCTGGAGGCCGATGTATTGAATCTCGACGCAATTTGAGTGTTCCATCGTCATTAGAAGGCCCTGAACGTTACAATTAACTATCATTTTTGCGTCGGATTCGAAAATCTAAACTCACAGGAGAAGGACCATGTGGTGCCCGAGGCAGCGATATCCCCTTGGAGACAAGTCGGCTGGAGGCCGATGTATTGAATCTCGACGCAATTTGAGTGTTCCATCGGCATTAGGAGGCCCTGAACGTTATAATTAACTAACATTTTTGCGTCGGATTCGATAATCTAAACTCACACGAGAACGACCATAAGGTGCCCGAGGCAGCAATATCCCCTTGGAGACAAGTCGGCTGGAGGACGATGTATTGAATCTCGACGCAATTTGAGTGTCCCATCGTCATTAGAAGGCCCTGAACGTTACAATTAACTATCATTTTTGCGTCGGATTCGATAATCTAAACTCACAGGAGAACGACCATAAGGTGCCCGAGGCAGCAATAGACCCTTGGAGACAAGTCGGCTGGAGGACGATGTATTGGATCGCGACGCAATTTGAGTGTCCCATCGTCATTAGGAGGCCCTGAACGTTACAATTAACTATCATTTTAGCGTCGGGTTCGAAAATCTAGACTCACAGGAGAACGACCATAAGGTGCCCGAGGCAGCAATAGACCCTTGGAGACAAGTCGGCTGGAGGCCGATGTATTGAATCTCGACGCAATTTGAGTGTTCCATCGGCATTAGGAGGCCCTGATCGTTATAATTAACTATCATTTTTGCGTCGGATTCGATAATCTAGACTCACAGGAGAACGACCATAAGGTGCCCGAGGCAGCAATAGACCCTTGGAGACAAGTCGGCTGGAGGACGATGTATTGGATCGCGACGCAATTTGAGTCTTCTATCGTCATTAGGAGGCGCTGAACGTTACAATTCACTATCATTTTTGCGTCGGATTCGAAAATCTAGACTCACAGGAGAAGGATCATATTGTGCCCGAGACAGCAATATCCCCTTGGAGACAAGTCGGCTGGAGGACGATGTATTGAATCTCGACGCAATTTGAGTGTCCCATCGTCATTAGGAGGCGCTGAACGTTACAATTCACTATCATTTTTGCGTCGGATTCGAAAATCTAGACTCACAGGAGAAGGACCATGTGGTGCCCGAGGCAGCGATATCCCCTTGGAGACAAGTCGGCTGGAGGACGATGTATTGAATCTCGACGCAATTTGAGGGTTCCATCGTCATTAGGAGGCCCTGAACGTTACAATTAACTATCATTTTTGCGTCGGGTTCGAAAATCTAGACTCACAGGAGAACGACCATAAGGTGCCCGAGGCAGCAATAGACCCTTGGAGACAAGTCGGCTGGAGGCCGATGTATTGAATCTCGACGCAATTTGAGTGTTCCATCGTCATTACAAGGCCCTGAACGTTACAATTAACTATCATTTTTGCGTCGGATTCGAAAATCTAGACTCACAGGAGAACGACCATAAGGTGCCCGAGGCAGCAATAGACCCTTGGAGACAAGTCGGCTGGAGGACGATGTATTGGATCGCGACGCAATTTGAGTCTTCTATCGTCATTAGGAGGCGCTGAACGTTACAATTCACTATCATTTTTGCGTCGGATTCGAAAATCTAGACTCACAGGAGAAGGATCATATTGTGCCCGAGACAGCAATATCCCCCTGGAGACAAGTCGGCTGGAGGACGATGTATTGAATCTCGACGCAATTTGAGTGTCCCATCGTCATTAGAAGGCCCTGAACGTTACAATTAACTATCATTTTTGCGTCAGATTCGATAATCTAAACTCACAGGAGAACGACCATAAGGTGCCCGAGGCAGCAATAGACCCTTGGAGACAAGTCGGCTGGAGGACGATGTATTGGATCGCGACGCAATTTGAGTCTTCTATCGTCATTAGGAGGCGCTGAACGTTACAATTCACTATCATTTTTGCGTCGGATTCGAAAATTTAGACTCACAGGAGAAGGACCATGTGGTGCCCGAGGCAGCGATATCCCCTTGGAGACAAGTAGGCTGGAGGCCGATGTATTGAATCTCGACGCAATTTGAGTGTTCCATCGTCATTAGAAGGCCCTGAACGTTACAATTAACTATCATTTTTGCGTCGGATTCGAAAATCTAGACTCACAGGACAACGACCATAAGGTGCACGAGGCTTGGAGACAAGTCGGCTAGAAGCCGATGTATTGAATCTCGACGCAATTTGAGTGTTCCATCGGCATTAGGAGGCCCTGAACGTTACAATTAACTATCATTTTTGCGTCGGATTCGATAATCTAAACTCACAGGAGAACGACCATAAGGTGCCCGAGGCAGCAATAGACCCTTGGAGACAAGTCGGCTGGAGGACGATGTATTGGATCACGACGCAATTTGAGTCTTCTATCGTCATTAGGAGGCGCTGAACGTTACAATTAACTATCATTTTAGCGTCGGGTTAGAAAATCTAGACTCACAGGAGAACGACCATAAGGTGCCCGAGGCAGCAATAGACCCTTGGAGACAAGTCGGCTGGAGGCCGATGTATTGAATCTCGACGCAATTTGAGTGTTCCATCGGCATTAGGAGGCCCTGAACGTTATAATTAACTATCATTTTTGCGTCGGAATCGATAATCTAGACTCACAGGAGAACGACCATAAGGTGCCCGAGGCAGCAATAGACCCTTGGAGACAAGTCGGCTGGAGGACGATGTATTGAATCGCGACGCAATTTGAGTCTTCTATCGTCATTAGGAGGCGCTGAACGTTACAATTCACTATCATTTTTGCGTCGGATTCGAAAATCTAGACTCACAGGAGAAGGATCATATTGTGCCCGAGACAGCAATATCCCCTTGGAGACAAGTCGGCTGGAGGCCGATGTATTGAATCTCGACGCAATTTGAGTGTTCCATCGTCATTAGGAGGCGCTGAACGTTACAATTCACTATCATTTTTGCGTCGGATTCGAAAATCTAGACTCACAGGACAACGACCATAAGGTGCCCGAGACAGCAATATCCCCTTGGAGACAAGTCGGCTGGAGGACGATGTATTGAATCTCGACGCAATTTGAGTGTTCCATCGTCATTACAAGGCCCTGAACGTTACAATTAACTATCATTTTTGCGTCGGATTCGAAAATCTAGACTCACAGGAGAACGACCATAAGGTGCCCGAGGCAGCAATAGACCCTTGGAGACAAGTCGGCTGGAGACCGATGTATTGAATCTCGACGCAATTTGAGTCTTCTATCGTCATTAGGAGGCGCTGAACGTTACAATTCACTATCATTTTTGCGTCGGATTCGAAAATCTAAACTCACAGGAGAACGACCATAAGGTGCCCGAGGCAGCAATAGACCCTTGGAGACAAGTCGGCTGGAGGCCGATGTATTGAATCTCGACGCAATTTGAGTGTTCCATCGTCATTACAAGGCCCTGAACGTTACAATTAACTATCATTTTTGCGTCGGATTCGAAAATCTAGACTCACAGGAGAACGACCATAAGGTGCCCGAGGCAGCAATAGAACCTTGGAGACAAGTCGGCTGGAGGACGATGTATTGGATCGCGACGCATTTTGAGTCTTCTATCGTCATTAGGAGGCGTTGAAAGTTACAATTCACTATCATTTTTGCGTCGGATTCGATAATCTAAACTCACAGGAGAACGACCATAAGGTGCCCGAGGCAGCAATAGACCCTTGGAGACAAGTCGGCTGGAGGCCGATGTATTGAATCTCGACGCAATTTGAGTGTTCCATCGTCATTACAAGGCCCTGAACGTTACAATTAACTATCATTTTTGCGTCGGATTCGATAATCTAAACTCACAGGAGAACGACCATAAGGTGCCCGAGGCAGCAATAGACCCTTGGAGACCAGTCGGCTGGAGGACGATGTATTGGATCGCGACGCAATTTGAGTCTTCTATCGTCATTAGGAGGCGCTGAACGTTACAATTCACTATCATTTTTGCGTCGGATTCGAAAATCTATACTCACAGGAGAAGGACCATGTGGTGCCCGAGGCAGCGATATCCCCTTGGAGACAAGTAGGCTGGAGGCCGATGTATTGAATCTCGACGCAATTTGAGTGTTCCATCGTCATTAGAAGGCCCTGAACGTTACAATTAACTATCATTTTTGCGTCGGATTCGAAAATCTAAACTCACAGGAGAAGGACCATGTGGTGCCCGTGGCAGCGATATCCCCTTGGAGACAAGTCGGCTGGAGGCCGATGTATTGAATCTCGACGCAATTTGAGTGTTCCATCGGCATTAGGAGGCCCTGAACGTTATAATTAACTATCATTTTTGCGTCGGATTCGATAATCTAAACTCACAGGAGAACGACCATAAGGTGCCCGAGGCAGCAATAGACCCTTGGAGACAAGTCGGCTGGAGGCCGATGTATTGAATCTCGACGCAATTTGAGTCTTCCATCGTCATTAGGAGGCGTTGAACGTTACAATTCACTATCATTTTTGCGTCGGATTCGAAAATCTAGACTCACAGGAGAAGGACCATGTGGTGCCCGAGGCAGCAATATCCCCTTGGAGACAAGTCGGCTGGAGGACGATGTATTGAATCTCGACGCAATTTGAGTGTTCCATCGTCATTAGAAGGCCCTGAACGTTACAATTAACTATCATTTTTGCGTCGGATTCGAAAATCTAGACTCACAGGAGAACGACCATAAGGTGCCCGAGGCAGCAATAGACCCTTGGAGACAAGTCGGCTGGAGGCCGATGTATTGAATCTCGACGCAATTTGAGTGTTCCATCGTCATTACAAGGCCCTGAACGTTACAATTAACTATCATTTTTGCGTCGGATTCGAAAATCTAGACTCACAGGACAACGACCATAAGGTGCCCGAGGCAGCAATAGAGCCTTGGAGACAAGTCGGCTGGAGGACGATGTATTGAATCTCGACGCAATTTGAGTGTCCCATCGTCATTAGAAGGCCCTGAACGTTACAATTAACTATCATTTTTGCGTCGGATTCGAAAATCTAGACTCACAGGACAACGACCATAAGGTGCCCGAGGCAGCAATAGAGCCTTGGAGACAAGTCGGCTGGAGGACGATGTATTGGATCGCGACGCAATTTGAGTCTTCTATCGTCATTAGGAGGCGCTGAACGTTACAATTCACTATCATTTTTGCGTCGGATTCGAAAATCTAGACTCACAGGAGAAGGACCATGTGGTGCCCGAGGCAGCGATATCCCCTTGGAGACAAGTAGGCTGGAGGCCGATGTATTGAATCTCGACGCAATTTGAGTGTTCCATCGTCATTAGAAGGCCCTGAACGTTACAATTAACTATCATTTTTGCGTCGGATTCGAAAATCTAGACTCACAGGACAACGACCATAAGGTGCCCGAGGCAGCAATAGACCCTTGGAGACAAGTCGGCTGGAGGCCGATGTATTGAATCTCGACGCAATTTGAGTGTTCCATCGGCATTAGGAGGCCCTGAACGTTACAATTAACTATCATTTTTGCGTCGGATTCGATAATTTAAACTCACAGGAGAACGACCATAAGGTGCCCGAGGCAGCAATAGACCCTTGGAGACAAGTCGGCTGGAGGCCGATGTATTGAATCTCGACGCAATTTGAGTGTTCCATCGTCATTACAAGGCCCTGAACGTTACAAATAACTATCATTTTTGCGTCGGATTCGATAATCTAAACTCACAGGAGAACGACCATAAGGTGCCTGAGGCAGCAATAGACCCTTGGAGACAAGTCGGCTGGAGGACGATGTATTGAATCTCGACGCAATTTGAGTGTGCCATCGTCATTAGAAGGCCCTGAACGTTATAATTAACTATCATTTTTGCGTCGGATTCGATAATCTAAACTCACAGGAGAACGACCATAAGGTGCCCGAGGCAGCAATAGACCCTTGGAGACAAGTCGGCTGGAGGCCGATGTATTGAATCTCGACGCAATTTGAGTGTTCCATCGTCATTAGAAGGCCCTGAACGTTACAATTAACTATCATTTTTGCGTCGGATTCGAAAATCTACACTCACAGGACAACGACCATAAGGTGCCCGAGGCAGCAATAGACCCTTGGAGACAAGTCGGCTGGAGGCCGATGTATTGAATCTCGACATAATTTGAGTGTTCCATCGGCATTAGGAGGCCCTGAACGTTACAATTAACTATCATTCTTGCGTCGGATTCGATAATCTAAACTCACAGGAGAACGACCATAAGGTGCCCGAGGCAGCAATAGACCCTTGGAGACAAGTCGGCTGGAGGCCGATGTATTGAATCTCGACGCAATTTGAGTGTTCCATCGGCATTAGAAGGCCCTGAACGTTACAATTAAATATCATTTTTGCGTCGGATTCGAAAATCTAGACTCACAGGACAACGACCATAAGGTGCCCGAGGCAGCAATAGACCCTTGGAGACAAGTCGGCTGGAGGCCGATGTATTGAATCTCGACGCAATTTGAGTGTTCCATCGGCATTAGGAGGCGCTGAACGTTACAATTCACTATCATTTTTGCGTCGGATTCGAAAATCTAGACTCACAGGACAACGACCATAAGGTGCCCGAGGCAGCAATAGACCCTTGGAGACAAGTCGGCTGGAGGACGATGTATTGTATCTCGACGCAATTTGAGTGTTCCATCGTCATTACAAGGCCCTGAACGTTACAATTAACTATCATTTTTGCGTCGGATTCGAAAATCTAGACTCACAGGAGAACGACCATAAGGTGCCCGAGGCAGCAATAGACCCTTGGAGACAAGTCGGCTGGAGGACGATGTATTGGATCGCGTCGCAATTTGAGTCTTCTATCGTCATTAGGAGGCGCTGAACGTTACAATTCACTATCATTTTTGCGTCGGATTCGATAATCTAAACTCACAGGAGAACGACCATAAGGTGCCCGAGGCAGCAATAGACCCTTGGAGACAAGTCGGCTGGAGGACGACGTATTGAATCTCGACGCAATTTGAGAGTTCCATCGGCATTAGGAGGCCCTGAACGTTATAATTAACTATCATTTTTGCGTCGGATTCGAAAATCTAGACTCACAGGAGAACGACCATAAGGTGCCCGAGGCAGCAATAGACACTTGGAGACAAGTCGGCTGGAGGACGATGTATTGGATCGCGACGGAATTTGAGTCTTCTATCGTCATTAGGAGGCGCTGAACGTTACAATTCACTATCATTTTTGCGTCGGATTCGAAAATCTAGACTCACAGGAGAAGGACCATGTGGTGCCCGAGGCAGCGATATCCCCTTGGAGACAAGTAGGCTGGAGGCCGATGTATTGAATCTCGACGCAATTTGAGTGTTCCATCGTCATTAGAAGGCCCTGAACGTTACAATTAACTATCATTTTTGCGTCGGATTCGAAAATCTAGACTCACAGGACAACGACCATAAGGTGCCCGAGGCAGCAATAGACCCTTGGAGACAAGTCGGCTGGAGGCCGATGTATTGAATCTCGACGCAATTTGAGTGTTCCATCGGCATTAGGAGGCGTTGAACGTGACAATTCACTATCATTTTTGCGTCGGATTCGAAAATCTAGACTCACAGGACAACGACCATAAGGTGCCCGAGGCAGCAATAGACCCTTGGAGACAAGTCGGCTGGAGGACGATGTATTGTATCTCGACGCAATTTGAGTGTTCCATCGTCATTACAAGACCCTGAACGTTACAATTAACTATCATTTTTGCGTCGGATTCGAAAATCTAGACTCACAGGAGAACGACCATAAGGTGCCCGAGGCAGCAATAGACCCTTGGAGACAAGTCGGCTGGAGGACGATGTATTGGATCGCGACGCAATTTGAGTCTTCTATCGTCATTAGGAGGCGCTGAACGTTACAATTCACTATCATTTTTGCGTCGGATTCGATAATCTAAATTCACAGGAGAACGACCATAAGGTGCCCGAGGCAGCAATAGACCCTTGGAGACAAGTCGGCTGGAGGACGACGTATTGAATCTCGACGCAATTTGAGAGTTCCATCGGCATTAGGAGGCCCTGAACGTTATAATTAACTATCATTTTTGCGTCGGATTCGAAAATCTAGACTCACAGGAGAACGACCATAAGGTGCCCGAGGCAGCAATAGACCCTTGGAGACAAGTCGGCTGGAGGACGATGTATTGGATCGCGACGGAATTTGAGTCTTCTATCGTCATTAGGAGGCGCTGAACGTTACAATTCACTATCATTTTTGCGTCGGATTCGAAAATCTAGACTCACAGGAGAAGGACCATGTGGTGCCCGAGGCAGCGATATCCCCTTTGAGACAAGTAGGCTGGAGGCCGATGTATTGAATCTCGACGCAATTTGAGTGTTCCATCGTCATTAGAAGGCCCTGAACGTTACAATTAACTATCATTTTTGCGTCGGATTCGAAAATCTAGACTCACAGGACAACGACCATAAAGTGCCCGAGGCAGCATTAGATCCTTGGAGACAAGTCGGCTGGAGGACGATGTATTGTATCTCGACGCAATTTGAGTGTTCCATCGTCATTAGAAGGCCCTGAACGTTACAATTAACTATCATTTTTGCGTCGGATTCGAAAATCTAGACTCACAAGAGAACGACCATAAGGTGCCCGAGGCAGCAATAGACCCTTGGAGACAAGTCGGCTGGAGGACGATGTATTGAATCTCGACACAATTTGAGTGTCCCATCGTCATTAGGAGGCCCTAAACCTTACAATTAACTCTCATTTTTGCGTCGGATTCGATAATCTAAACTCACAGGGGAACGACCATACCGTGCCCGAGGCAGCTATTGACCCTTGGAGACAAGTCGGTTGGAGGACGATGTATTGGATCGCGACGCAAAATGAGTGTTCCATCGTCATTACAAGGCCCTGAACCTTACAATTAACTATCAGTTTCGCGTCGGATTCGAAAATCTACTCACAGGAGAAGTTCATACGGTGCTCGAGACAGCAATATACCCCTTGGAGACAAATCGGCTGGAGGACGATGTATTGAGTCTCGACGCAATTTGAGTCTTCTGTCGTCATTAGGAGGCGCTGAACGTTACAATTCACTATCATTTTTGCGTCGGATTCGAAAATCTAGACTCACAGGAGAAAGATCATATTGTGCCCGAGGCAGCAATATCCCCTTGGAGACAAGTCGGCTGGAGGACGATGTATTGAATCTCGACGCAATTTGAGAGTTCCATCGTCATTAGGCGGCCCTGAACGTTACAATTAACTATCATTTATGCGTCGGATTCGAAAATCTAGACTTACAAGAGAACGACCAAAAAAGTGCCCGAGGCAGCATCAGATCCTTGGAGACAAGTCGGCTGGAGGACGATGTATTGGATCGCGACCCAATTTGAGTGTTCCATCGTCATTAGGAGGCCCTGAATGTTACAATTAACTATCATTTTTGTGTCGGATTCGAAAATCTAGACTCACAGGAGAACGACCATAAGGTGCCCGAGGCAGCAATAGACCCATGGAGACAAGTCGGCTGGAGGACGATGTATTGGATCGCGACGCAATTTGGGTCTTCTATCGTCATTAGGAGGCGCTGAACGTTACAATTCACTATCATTTTTGCGTCGGATTCGAAAATCTAGACTCACAGGAGAAGGAACATGTGGTGCCCGAGGCAGCGATATCCACTTGGAGACAAGTAGGCTGGAGGCCGATGTATTGAATCTCGACGCAATTTGAGTGTTCCATCGTCATTAGAAGGCCCTGAACGTTACAATTAACTATCATTTTTGCGTCGGATTCGAAAATCTAGACTCACAGGACAACGACCATAAAGTGCCCGAGGCAGCATTAGATCCTTGGAGACAAGTCGGCTGGAGGACGATGTATTGTATCTCGACGCAATTTGAGTGTTCCATCGTCATTAGAAGGCCCTGAACGTTACAATTAACTATCATTTTTGCGTCGGATTCGAAAATCTAGACTCACAGGAGAACGACCATAAGGTGCCCGAGGCAGCAATAGACCCTTGGAGACAAGTCGGCTGGAGGACGATGTATTGGATCGCGACCCAATTTGAGTCTTCTATCGTCATTAGGAGGCGCTGAACGTAACAATTCACTATCATTTTTGCGTCGGATTCGAAAATCTAGACTCACAGGAGAAGGATCATATTGTGCCCGAGACAGCAATATCCCCTTGGAGACAAGTCGGCTGGAGGACGATGTATTGAATCTCGACGCAATTTGAGTGTCCCATCGTCATTAGAAGGCCCTGAACGTTACAATTAACTATCATTTTTGCGTCGGGTTCGAAAATCTAGACTCACAGGAGAACGACCATAAGGTGCCCGAGGCAGCAATAGACCCTTGGAGACAAGTCGGCTGGAGGATGATGTATTGGATCGCGACGCAATTTGAGTCTACTATCGTCATTAGGAGGCCCTGAACGTTACAATTAACTATCATTTTAGCGTCGGGTTCGAAATTCTAGACTCACAGGAGAACGACCATAAGGTGCCCGAGGCAGCAATAGACCCTTGGAGACAAGTCGGCTGGAGGACGATGTATTGGATCGCGACGCAATTTGAGTGTCCCATCGTCATTAGAAGGCCCTGAACGTTACAATTCACTATCATTTTTGCGTCGGATTCGAAAATCTAGACTCACAGGAGAAGGATCATATTGTGCCCGAGACAGCAATATCCCCTTGGAGACAAGTCGGCTGGAGGACGATGTATTGAATCTCGAAGCAATTTGAGTGTCCCATCGTCATTAGAAGGCCCTGAACGTTACAATTAACTATCATTTTTGCGTCGGATTCGATAATCTAAACTCACAGGAGAACGACCATAAGGTGCCCGAGGCAGCAACAGACACTTGGAGACAAGTCGGCTGGAGGACGATGTATTGGATCGCGACGCAATTTGAGTCTTCTATCGTCATTAGGAGGCCCTGAACGTTACAATTAACTATCATTTTAGCGTCGGGTTCGAAAATCTAGACTCACAGGAGAACGACCATAAGGTGCCCGAGGCAGCAATAGACCCTTGGAGGCAAGTCGGCTGGAGGCCGATGTATTGAATCTCGACGCAATTTGAGTGTTCCATCGTCATTAGGAGGCCCTGAATGTTACAATTAACTATCATTTTTGTGTCGGATTCGAAAATCTAGACTCACAGGAGAACGACCATAAGGTGCCCGAGGCAGCAATAGACCCATGGAGACAAGTCGGCTGGAGGACGATGTATTGGATCGCGACGCAATTTGGGTCTTCTATCGTCATTAGGAGGCGCTGAACGTTACAATTCACTATCATTTTTGCGTCGGATTCGAAAATCTAGACTCACAGGAGAAGGAACATGTGGTGCCCGAGGCAGCGATATCCACTTGGAGACAAGTAGGCTGGAGGCCGATGTATTGAATCTCGACGCAATTTGAGTGTTCCATCGTCATTAGAAGGCCCTGAACGTTACAATTAACTATCATTTTTGCGTCGGATTCGAAAATCTAGACTCACAGGACAACGACCATAAAGTGCCCGAGGCAGCATTAGATCCTTGGAGACAAGTCGGCTGGAGGACGATGTATTGTATCTCGACGCAATTTGAGTGTTCCATCGTCATTAGAAGGCCCTGAACGTTACA
Organism: Schistocerca serialis cubense; assembly: GCF_023864345.2. Lineage (NCBI taxonomy): Eukaryota > Metazoa > Arthropoda > Insecta > Orthoptera > Acrididae > Schistocerca > Schistocerca serialis. The sequence continues at coordinate 1,139,029 of NW_026047645.1, read as the reverse complement.
ATTAACTATCATTTTTGCGTCGGATTCGAAAATCTAGACTCACAGGACAACGACCATAAAGTGCCCGAGGCAGCATTAGATCCTTGGAGACAAGTCGGCTGGAGGACGATGTATTGTATCTCGACGCAATTTGAGTGTTCCATCGTCATTACAAGGCCCTGAACGTTACAATTAACTATCATTTTTGCGTCGGATTCGAAAATCTAGACTCACAGGAGAACGACCATAAGGTGCCCGAGGCAGCAATATACCCTTGGAGACAAGTCGGCTGGAGGACGATGTATTGGATCGCGACCCAATTTGAGTCTTCTATCGTCATTAGGAGGCGCTGAACGTAACAATTCACTATCATTTTTGCGTCGGATTCGAAAATCTAGACTCACAGGAGAAGGATCATATTGTGCCCGAGACAGCAATATCCCCTTGGAGACAAGTCGGCTGGAGGACGATGTATTGAATCTCGACGCAATTTGAGTGTCCCATCGTCATTAGAAGGCCCTGAACGTTACAATTAACTATCATTTTTGCGTCGGGTTCGAAAATCTAGACTCACAGGAGAACGACCATAAGGTGCCCGAGGCAGCAATAGACCCTTGGAGACAAGTCGGCTGGAGGATGATGTATTGGATCGCGACGCAATTTGAGTCTACTATCGTCATTAGGAGGCCCTGAACGTTACAATTAACTATCATTTTAGCGTCGGGTTCGAAATTCTAGACTCACAGGAGAACGACCATAAGGTGCCCGAGGCAGCAATAGACCCTTGGAGACAAGTCGGCTGGAGGACGATGTATTGGATCGCGACGCAATTTGAGTGTCCCATCGTCATTAGAAGGCCCTGAACGTTACAATTCACTATCATTTTTGCGTCGGATTCGAAAATCTAGACTCACAGGAGAAGGATCATATTGTGCCCGAGACAGCAATATCCCCTTGGAGACAAGTCGGCTGGAGGACGATGTATTGAATCTCGAAGCAATTTGAGTGTCCCATCGTCATTAGAAGGCCCTGAACGTTACAATTAACTATCATTTTTGCGTCGGATTCGATAATCTAAACTCACAGGAGAACGACCATAAGGTGCCCGAGGCAGCAACAGACACTTGGAGACAAGTCGGCTGGAGGACGATGTATTGGATCGCGACGCAATTTGAGTCTTCTATCGTCATTAGGAGGCCCTGAACGTTACAATTAACTATCATTTTAGCGTCGGGTTCGAAAATCTAGACTCACAGGAGAACGACCATAAGGTGCCCGAGGCAGCAATAGACCCTTGGAGGCAAGTCGGCTGGAGGCCGATGTATTGAATCTCGACGCAATTTGAGTGTTCCATCGGCATTAGGAGGCCCTGAACGTTATAATTAACTATCATTTTTGCGTCGGATTCGATAATCTAAACTCACAGGAGAACGACCATAAGGTGCCCGAGGCAGCAATAGACCCTTGGAGACAAGTCGGCTGGAGGCCGATGTATTGAATCTCGACGCAATTTGAGTGTTCCATCGTCATTACAAGGCCCTGAACGTTACAATTAACTATCATTCTTGCGTCGGATTCGAAAATCTAGACTCACGGGAGAACGACCATAAGGTGCCCGAGGCAGCAATAGACCCTTGGAGACAAGTCGGCTGGAGGACGATGTATTGAATCTCGACACAATTTGAGTGTCCCATCGTCATTAGGAGGCCCTAAACCTTACAATTAACTCTCATTTTTGCGTCGGATTCGATAATCTAAACTCACAGGGGAACGACCATACCGTGCCCGAGGCAGCTATTGACCCTTGGAGACAAGTCGGTTGGAGGACGATGTATTGGATCGCGACGCAAAATGAGTGTTCCATCGTCATTACAAGGCCCTGAACCTTACAATTAACTATCAGTTTCGCGTCGGATTCGAAAATCTACTCACAGGAGAAGTTCATACGGTGCTCGAGACAGCAATATACCCCTTGGAGACAAATCGGCTGGAGGACGATGTATTGAATCTCGACGCAATTTGAGTCTTCTGTCGTCATTAGGAGGCGCTGAACGTTACAATTCACTATCATTTTTGCGTCGGATTCGAAAATCTAGACTCACAGGAGAAAGATCATATTGTGCCCGAGGCAGCAATATCCCCTTGGAGACAAGTCGGCTGGAGGACGATGTATTGAATCTCGACGCAATTTGAGAGTTCCATCGTCATTAGGCGGCCCTGAACGTTACAATTAACTATCATTTATGCGTCGGATTCGAAAATCTAGACTTACAAGAGAACGACCAAAAAAGTGCCCGAGGCAGCATCAGATCCTTGGAGACAAGTCGGCTGGAGGACGATGTATTGGATCGCGACCCAATTTGAGTGTTCCATCGTCATTAGGAGGCCCTGAATGTTACAATTAACTATCATTTTTGTGTCGGATTCGAAAATCTAGACTCACAGGAGAACGACCATAAGGTGCCCGAGGCAGCAATAGACCCTTGGAGACAAGTCGGCTGGAGGACGATGTATTGGATCGCGACGCAATTTGGGTCTTCTATCGTCATTAGGAGGCGCTGAACGTTACAATTCACTATCATTTTTGCGTCGGATTCGAAAATCTAGACTCACAGGAGAAGGACCATGTGGTGCCCGAGGCAGCGATATCCACTTGGAGACAAGTAGGCTGGAGGCCGATGTATTGAATCTCGACGCAATTTGAGTGTTCCATCGTCATTAGAAGGCCCTGAACGTTACAATTAACTATCATTTTTGCGTCGGATTCGAAAATCTAGACTCACAGGACAACGACCATAAAGTGCCCGAGGCAGCATTACATCCTTGGAGACAAGTCGGCTGGAGGACGATGTATTGTATCTCGACGCAATTTGAGTGTTCCATCGTCATTAGAAGGCCCTGAACGTTACAATTAACTATCATTTTTGCGTCGGATTCGAAAATCTAGACTCACAAGAGAACGACCATAAGGTGCCCGAGGCAGCAATAGACCCTTGGAGACAAGTCGGCTGGAGGACGATGTATTGAATCTCGACGCAATTTGAGTGTTCCATCGTCATTACAAGGCCCTGAACGTTACAATTAACTATCATTTTTGCGTCGGATTCGAAAATCTAGACTCACAGGAGAACGACCATAAGGTGCCCGAGGCAGCAATAGACCCTTGGAGACAAGTCGGCTGGAGGACGATGTATTGGATCGCGACCCAATTTGAGTCTTCTATCGTCATTAGGAGGCGCTGAACGTAACAATTCACTATCATTTTTGCGTCGGATTCGAAAATCTAGACTCACAGGAGAAGGATCATATTGTGCCCGAGACAGCAATATCCCCTTGGAGACAAGTCGGCTGGAGGACGATGTATTGAATCTCGACGCAATTTGAGTGTCCCATCGTCATTAGAAGGCCCTGAACGTTACAATTAACTATCATTTTTGCGTCGGGTTCGAAAATCTAGACTCACAGGAGAACGACCATAAGGTGCCCGAGGCAGCAATAGACCCTTGGAGACAAGTCGGCTGGAGGATGATGTATTGGATCGCGACGCAATTTGAGTCTACTATCGTCATTAGGAGGCCCTGAACGTTACAATTAACTATCATTTTAGCGTCGGGTTCGAAATTCTAGACTCACAGGAGAACGACCATAAGGTGCCCGAGGCAGCAATAGACCCTTGGAGACAAGTCGGCTGGAGGACGATGTATTGGATCGCGACGCAATTTGAGTCTTCTATCGTCATTAGGAGGCGCTGAACGTTACAATTAACTATCATTTTTGCGTCGGATTCGATAATCTAAACTCACAGGAGAACGACCATAAGGTGCCCGAGGCAGCAATAGACCCTTGGAGACAAGTCGGCTGGAGGACGATGTATTGGATCGCGACGCAATTTGAGTCTTCTATCGTCATTAGGAGGCCCTGAACGTTACAATTAACTATCATTTTAGCGTCGGGTTCGAAAATCTAGACTCACAGGAGAACGACCATAAGGTGCCCGAGGCAGCAATAGACCCTTGGAGACAAGTCGGCTGGAGGCCGATGTATTGAATCTCGACGCAATTTGAGTGTTCCATCGGCATTAGGAGGCCCTGAACGTTATAATTAACTATCATTTTTGCGTCGGATTCGATAATCTAAACTCACAGGAGAACGACCATAAGGTGCCCGAGGCAGCAATAGACCCTTGGAGACAAGTCGGCTGGAGGCCGATGTATTGAATCTCGACGCAATTTGAGTGTTCCATCGTCATTACAAGGCCCTGAATGTTACAATTAACTATCATTTTTGCGTCGGGTTCGATAATCTAAACTCACAGGAGAACGACCATAAGGTGCCCGAGGCAGCAATAGACCCTTGGAGACAAGTCGGCTGGAGGACGATGTATTGAATCTCGACGCAATTTGAGTCTTCTATCGTCATTATGAGGCCCTGAACGTTACAATTAACTATCATTTTAGCGTCGGGTTCGAAAATCTAGACTCACAGGAGAACGACCATAAGGTGCCCGAGGCAGCAATAGACCCTTGGAGACAAGTCGGCTGGAGGACGATGTATTGGAACGCGACGCAATTTGAGTGTCCCATCGTCATTAGAAGGCCCTGAAAGTTACAATTCACTATCATTTTTGCGTCGGATTCGAAAATCTAGACTCACAGGAGAAGGATCATATTGTGCCCGAGACAGCAATATCCCCTTGGAGACAAGTCGGCTGGAGGCCGATGTATTGAATCTCGACGCAATTTGAGTGTCCCATCGTCATTAGAAGGCCCTGAACGTTACAATTAACTATCATTTTTGCGTCGGATTCGATAATCTAAACTCACAGGAGAACGACCTTAAGGTGCCCGAGGCAGCAATAGACCCTTGGAGACAAGTCGGCTGGAGGACGATGTATTGGATCGCGACGCAATTTGAGTCTTCTATCGTCATTAGGAGGCCCTGAACGTTACAATTAACTATCATTTTAGCGTCGGGTTCGAAAATCTAGACTCACAGGAGAACGACCATAAGGTGCCCGAGGCAGCAATAGACCCTTGGAGACAAGTCGGCTGGAGGCCGATGTATTGAATCTCGACGCAATTTGAGTGTTCCATCGGCATTAGGAGGCCCTGAACGTTATAATTAACTATCATTTTTGCGTCGGATTCGATAATCTAAACTCACAGGAGAACGACCATAAGGTGCCCGAGGCAGCAATAGACCCTTGGAGACAAGTCGGCTGGAGGCCGATGTATTGAATCTCGACTCAATTTGAGTGTTCCATCGTCATTACAAGGCCCTGAACGTTACAATTAACTATCATTTTTGCGTCGGATTCGAAAATCTAGACTCACAGGAGAACGACCATAAGGTGCCCGAGGCAGCAATAGACCCTTGGAGACAAGTCGGCTGGAGGACGATGTATTGGATCGCGACGCAATTTGAGTCTTCTGTCGTCATTAGGAGGCGCTGAACGTTACAATTCACTATCATTTTTGCGTCGGATTCGAAAATCTAGACTCACAGGAGAAGGACCATGTGGTGCCCGAGGCAGCGATATCCCCTTGGAGACAAGTAGGCTGGAGGCCGATGTATTGAATCTCGACGCAATTTGAGTGTTCCATCGTCATTAGAAGGCCCTGAACGTTACAATTAACTATCATTTTTGCGTCGGATTCGAAAATCTAGACTCACAGGACAACGACCATAAGGTGCCCGAGGCAGCAATAGACCCTTGGAGACAAGTCGGCTGGAGGCCGATGTATTGAATCTCGACGCAATTTGAGTGTTCCATCGGCATTAGGAGGCCCTGAACGTTATAATTAACTATCATTTTTGCGTCGGATTCGATAATCTAAACTCACAGGAGAACGACCATAAGGTGCCCGAGGCAGCAATAGACCCTTGGAGACAAGTCGGCTGGAGGCCGATGTATTGAATCTCGACGCAATTTGAGTGTTCCATCGTCATTACAAGGCCCTGAACGTTACAATTAACTATCATTTTTGCGTCGGATTCGAAAATCTAGACTCACAGGAGAACGACCATAAGGTGCCCGAGGCAGCAATAGACCCTTGGAGACAAGTCGGCTGGAGGACGATGTATTGGATCGCGACGCAATTTGAGTCTTCTATCGTCATTAGGAGGCGCTGAACGTTACAATTCACTATCATTTTTGCGTCGGATTCGAAAATCTAGACTCACAGGAGAAGGATCATATTGTGCCCGAGACAGCAATATCCCCTTGGAGACAAGTCGGCTGGAGGAGGATGTATTGAATCTCGACGCAATATGAGTGTCCCATTGTCATTAGAAGGCGCTGAACGTTACAATTAACTATCATTTTTGCGTCGGATTCGATAATCTAAACTCACAGGAGAACGACCATAAGGTGCCCGAGGCAGCAATAGACCCTTGGAGAAAAGTCGGCTGGAGGACGATGTATTGGATCGCGACGCAATTTGAGTGTTCCATCGTCATTAGAAGGCCCTGAACGTTACAATTAACTATCATTTTTGCGTCGGATTCGAAAATCTAGACTCACAGGAGAACGACCATAAGGTGCCCGAGGCAGCAATAGACCCTTGGAGACAAGTCGGCTGGAGGCCGATGTATTGAATCTCGACGCAATTTGAGTGTTCCATCGGCATTAGAAGGCCCTGAACGTTTCAATTAACTATCATTTTTGCGTCGGGTTCGAAAATCTAGACTCACAGGAGAACGACCATAAGGTGCCGGAGGCAACAATAGACCCATGGAGACAAGTCGGCTGGAGGACGATGTATTGGATCGCGACGCAATTTGAGTCTTCTATCGTCATTAGGAGGCGCTGAACGTTACAATTCACTATCATTTTTGCGTCGGATTCGAAAATCTAGACTCACAGGAGAAGGATCATATTGTGCCCGAGACAGCAATATCCCCTGGGAGACAAGTCGGCTGGAGGACGATGTATGAATCTCGACGCAATTTGAGTGTTCCATCGGCATTAGAAGGCCCTGAACGTTACAATTAACTATCATTTTTGCGTCGGATTCGATAATCTAGACTCACAGGAGAACGACCATAAGGTGCCCGAGGCAGCAATAGACCCTTGGAGACAAGTCGGCTGGAGGACGATGTATTGGATCGCGACGCAATTTGAGTCTTCTATCGTCATTAGGAGGCGCTGAACGTTACAATTCACTATCATTTTTGCGTCGGATTCGAAAATCTAGACTCACAGGAGAAGGACCATGTGGTGCCCGAGGCATCGATATCCCCTTGGAGACAAGTAGGCTGGAGGCCGATGTATTGAATCACGACGCAATTTGAGTGTCCCATCGTCATTAGAAGGCCCTGAACCTTACAATTAACTATCATTTTTGCGTCGGATTCGATAATCTAAACTCACAGGAGAACGACCATAAGGTGCCCGAGGCAGCAATAGACCCTTGGAGACAAGTCGGCTGGAGGACGATGTATTGGATCGCGACGCAATTTGAGTCTTCTATCGTCATTAGGAGGCCCTGAACGTTACAATTAACTATCATTTTAGCGTCGGGTTCGAAAATCTAGACTCACAGGAGAACGACCATAAGGTGCCCGAGGCAGCAATAGACCCTTGGAGACAAGTCGGCTGGAGGCCGATGTATTGAATCTCGACGCAATTTGAGTGTTCCATCGGCATTAGGAGGCCCTGAACGTTATAATTAACTATCATTTTTGCGTCGGATTCGATAATCTAAACTCACAGGAGAACGACCATAAGGTGCCCGAGGCAGCAATAGACCCTTGGAGACAAGTCGGCTGGAGGCCGATGTATTGAATCTCGACGCAATTTGAGTGTTCCATCGACATTACAAGGCCCTGAACGTTACAATTAACTATCATTTTTGCGTCGGATTCGAAAATCTAGACTCACAGGAGAACGACCATAAGGTGCCCGAGGCAGCAATAGACCCTTGGAGACAAGTCGGCTGGAGGACGATGTATTGGATCGCGACGCAATTTGAGTCTTCTATCGTCATTAGGAGGCGCTGAACGTTACAATTCACTATCATTTTTGCGTCGGATTCGAAAATCTAGACTCACAGCAGAAGGACCATGTGGTGCCCGAGGCAGCGATATCCCCTTGGAGACAAGTAGGCTGGAGGCCGATGTATCGAATCTCGACGCAATTTGAGTGTTCCATCGTCATTAGAAGGCCCTGAACGTTACAATTAACTATCATTTTTGCGTCGGATTCGAAAATCTAGACTCACAGGACAACGACCATAAGGTGCCCGAGGCAGCAATAGACCCTTGGAGACAAGTCGGCTGGAGGCCGACGTATTGAATCTCGACGCAATTTGAGTGTTCCATCGGCATTAGGAGGCCCTGAACGTTGTAATAAACTATCATTTTTGCGTCGGATTCGATAATCTAAACTCACAGGAGAACGACCATAAGGTGCCCGAGGCAGCAATAGACCCTTGGAGACAAGTCGGCTGGAGGCCGATGTATTGAATCTCGACGCAATTTGAGTGTTCCATCGTCATTACAAGGTCCTGAACGTTACAATTAACTATCATTTTTGCGTCGGATTCGAAAATCTAGACTCACAGGAGAACGACCATAAGGTGCCCGAGGCAGCAATAGACCCTTGGAGACAAGTCGGCTGGAGGACGATGTATTGGATCGCGACGCAATTTGAGTCTTCTATCGTCATTAGGAGGCGCTGAACGTTACAATTAACTATCATTTTTGCGTCGGATTCGATAATCTAAACTCACAGGAGAACGACCATAAGGTGCCCGAGGCAGCAATAGACCCTTGGAGACAAGTCGGCTGGAGGACGATGTATTGGATCGCGACGCAATTTGAGTCTTCTATCGTCATTAGGAGGCCCTGAACGTTACAATTAACTATCATTTTAGCGTCGGGTTCGAAAATCTAGACTCACAGGAGAACGACCATAAGGTGCCCGAGGCAGCAATAGACCCATGGAGACAAGTCGGCTGGAGGCCGATGTATTGAATCTCGACGCAATTTGAGTGTTCCATGGGCATTAGGAGGCCCTGAACGTTATAATTAACTATCATTTTTGCGTCGGATTCGATAATCTAAACTCACAGGAGAACGACCATAAGGTGCCCGAGGCAGCAATAGACCCTTGGAGACAAGTCGGCTGGAGGCCGATGTATTGAATCTCGACGCAATTTGAGTGTTCCATCGTCATTACAAGGCCCTGAACGTTACAATTAACTATCATTTTTGCGTCGGATTCGATAATCTAAACTCACAGGAGAACGACCATAAGGTGCCCGAGGCAGCAATAGACCCTTGGAGACAAGTCGGCTGGAGGACGATGTATTGAATCTCGACGCAATTTGAGTGTTCCATCGTCATTACAAGGCCCTGAACGTTACAATTAACTATCATTTTTGCGTCGGATTCGATAATCTAAACTCACAGGAGAACGACCATAAGGTGCCCGAGGCAGCAATAGACCCTTGGAGACAAGTCGGCTGGAGGCCGATGTATTGAATCTCGTCGCAATTTGAGTGTTCCATCGTCATTACAAGGCCCTGAACGTTACAATTAACTATCATTTTTGCGTCGGATTCGAAAATCTAGACTCACAGGAGAACGACCATAAGGTGCCCGAGGCAGCAATAGACCCTTGGAGACAAGTCGGCTGGAGGACGATGTATTGGATCGCGACGCAATTTGAGTCTTCTATCGTCATTAGGAGGCGCTGAACGTTACAATTCACTATCATTTTTGCGTCGGATTCGAAAATCTAGACTCACAGGAGAAGGACCATGTGGTGCCCGAGGCAGCGATATCCCCTTGGAGACAAGTAGGCTGGAGGCCGATGTATTGAATCTCGACGCAATTTCAGGGTTCCATCGTCATTAGAAGGCCCTGAACGTTACAATTAACTATCATTTTTGCGTCGGATTCGAAAATCTAGACTCACAGGACAACGACCATAAGGTGCCCGAGGCAGCAATAGACCCTTGGAGACAAGTCGGCTGGAGGCCGATGTATTGAATCTCGACGCAATTTGAGTGTTCCATCGGCATTAGGAGGCCCTGAACGTTATAATTAACTATCATTTTTGCGTCGGATTCGATAATCTAAAGTCACAGGAGAACGACCATAAGGTGCCCGAGGCAGCAATAGACCCTTGGAGACAAGTCGGCTGGAGGCCGATGTATTGAATCTCGACGCAATTTGAGTGTTCCATCGTCATTACAAGGCCCTGAACGTTACAATTAACTATCATTTTTGCGTCGGATTCGAAAATCTAGACTCACAGGAGAACGACCATAAGGTGCCCGAGGCAGCAATAGACCCTTGGAGACAAGTCGGCTGGAGGACGATGTATTGGATCGCGACGCAATTTGAGTCTTCTATCGTCATTAGGAGGCGCTGAACGTTACAATTCACTATCATTTTTGCGTCGGATTCGAAAATCTAGACTCACAGGAGAAGGATCATATTGTGCCCGAGACAGCAATATCCCCTTGGAGACAAGTCGGCTGGAGGACGATGTATTGAATCTCGACGCAATATGAGTGTCCCATCGTCATTAGAAGGCCCTGAACGTTACAATTAACTATCATTTTTGCGTCGGATTCGATAATCTAAACTCACAGGAGAACGACCATTAGCTGCCCGAGGCAGCAATAGACCCTTGGAGACAAGTCGGCTGGAGGACGATGTATTGGATCGCGACGCAATTTGAGTGTTCCATCGTCATTAGAAGGCCCTGAACGTTACAATTAACTATCATTTTTGCGTCGGATTCGAAAATCTAGACTCACAGGAGAACGACCATAAGGTGCCCGAGGCAGCAATAGACCCTTGGAGACAAGTCGGCTGGAGGCCGATGTATTGAATCTCGACGCAATTTGAGTGTTCCATCGGCATTAGAAGGCCCTGAACGTTACAATTAAGTATCATTTTTGCGTCGGGTTCGAAAATCTAGACTCACAGGAGAACGACCATAAGGTGCCCGAGGCAGCAATAGACCCATGGAGACAAGTCGGCTGGAGGACGATGTATTGGATCGCGACGCAATTTGAGTCTTCTATCGTCATTAGGAGGCGCTGAACGTTACAATTCACTATCATTTTTGCGTCGGATTCGAAAATCTAGACTCACAGGAGAAGGATCATATTGTGCCCGAGACAGCAATATCCCCTTGGAGACAAGTCGGCTGGAGAACGATGTATGAATCTCGAAGCAATTTGAGTGTTCCATCGGCATTAGAAGGCCCTGAACGTTACAATTAACTATCATTTTTGCGTCGGATTCGATAATCTAGACTCACAGGAGAACGACCATAAGGTGCCCGAGGCAGCAATAGACCCTTGGAGACAAGTCGGCTGGAGGACGATGTATTGGATCGCGACGCAATTTGAGTCTTCTATCGTCATTAGGAGGCGCTGAACGTTACAATTCACTATCATTTTTGCGTCGGATTCGAAAATCTAGACTCACAGGAGAAGGACCATGTGGTGCCCGAGGCAGCGATATCCCCTTGGAGACAAGTAGGCTGGAGGCCGATGTATTGAATCTCGACGCAATTTGAGTGTCCCATCGTCATTAGAAGGCCCTGAACCTTACAATTAACTATCATTTTTGCGTCGGATTCGATAATCTAAACTCACAGGAGAACGACCATAAGGTGCCCGAGGCAGCAATAGACCCTTGGAGACAAGTCGGCTGGAGGACGATGTATTGGATCGCGGCGCAATTTGAGTCTTCTATCGTCATTAGGAGGCCCTGAACGTTACAATTAACTATCATTTTAGCGTCGGGTTCGAAAATCTAGACTCACAGGAGAACGACCATAAGGTGCCCGAGGCAGCAATAGACCCTTGGAGACAAGTCGGCTGGAGGACGATGTATTGGATCGCGACGCAATTTGAGTCTTCTATCGTCATTAGGAGGCGCTGAACGTTACAATTAACTATCATTTTAGCGTCGGGTTCGAAAATCTAGACTCACAGGAGAACGACCATAAGGTGCCCGAGGCAGCAATAGACCCTTGGAGACAAGTCGGCTGGAGGCCGATGTATTGAATCTCGACGCAATTTGAGTGTTCCATCGTCATTAGAAGGCCCTGAACGTTACAATTAACTATCATTTTTGCGTCGGATTCGAAAATCTAGACTCACAGGACAACTACCATAAGGTGCCCGAGGCAGCAATAGACCCTTGGAGACAAGTCGGCTGGAGGCCGACGTATTGAGTCTCGACGCAATTTGAGTGTTCCATCGGCATTAGGAGGCCCTGAACGTTATAATTAACTATCATTTTTGCGTCGGATTCGATAATCTAAACTCACAGGAGAACGACCATAAGGTGCCCGAGGCAGCAATAGACCCTTGGAGACAAGTCGGCTGGAGGCCGATGTATTGAATCTCGACGCAATTTGAGTGTTCCATCGTCATTACAAGGTCCTGAACGTTACAATTAACTATCATTTTTGCGTCGGATTCGAAAATCTAGACTCACAGGAGAACGACCATAAGGTGCCCGAGGCAGCAATAGACCCTTGGAGACAAGTCGGCTGGAGGACGGTGTATTGGATCGCGACGCAATTTGAGTCTTCTATCGTCAATAGGAGGCGCTGAACGTTACAATTCACTATCATTTTTGCGTCGGATTCGAAAATCTAGACTCACAGGAGAAGGATCATATCGTGCCCGAGGCAGCAATAGACCCTTGGAGACAAGTCGGCTGGAGGACGATGTATTGGATCGCGGCGCAATTTGAGTCTTCTATCGTCATTAGGAGGCCCTGAACGTTATAATTAACTATCATTTTTGCGTCGGATTCGATAATCTAAACTCACAGGAGAACGACCATAAGGTGCCCGAGGCAGCAATAGACCCTTGGAGACAAGTCGGCTGGAGGACGATGTATTGGATCGCGACGCAATTTGAGTCTTCTATCGTCATTAGGAGGCGCTGAACGTTACAATTCACTATCATTTTTGCGTCGGATTAGAAAATCTAGACTCACAGGAGAAGGACCATGTGGTGCCCGAGGCAGCGATATCCCCTTGGAGACAAGTAGGCTGGAGGCCGATGTATTGAATCTCGACGCAATTTGAGTGTTCCATCGTCATTAGAAGGCCCTGAACGTTACAATTAACTATCATTTTTGCGTCGGATTCGAAAATCTAGACTCACAGGACAACGACCATAAGGTGCCCGAGGCAGCAATAGACCCTTGGAGACAAGTCGGCTGGAGGCCGATGTATTGAATCTCGACGCAATTTGAGTGTTCCATCGGCATTAGGAGGCCCTGAACGTTATAATTAACTATCATTTTTGCGTCGGATTCGATAATCTAAACTCACAGGAGAACGACCATAAGGTGCCCGAGGCAGCAATAGACCCTTGGAGACAAGTCGGCTGGAGGCCGATGTATTGAATCTCGACGCAATTTGAGTGTTCCATCGTCATTACAAGGCCCTGAACGTTACAATTAACTATCATTTTTGCGTCGGATTCGAAAATCTAGACTCACAGGAGAACGACCATAAGGTGCCCGAGGCAGCAATAGACCCTTGGAGACAAGTCGGCTGGAGGACGATGTATTGGATCGCGACGCAATTTGAGTCTTCTATCGTCATTAGGAGGCGCTGAACGTTACAATTCACTATCATTTTTGCGTCGGATTCGAAAATCTAGACTCACAGGAGAAGGATCATATTGTGCCCGAGACAGCAATATCCCCTTGGAGACAAGTCGGCTGGAGGACGATGTATTGAATCTCGACGCAATATGAGTGTCCCATCGTCATTAGAAGGCCCTGAACGTTACAATTAACTATCATTTTTGCGTCGGATTGGATAATCTAAACTCACAGGAGAACGACCATAAGGTGCCCGAGGCAGCAATAGACCCTTGGAGACAAGTCGGCTGGAGGACGATGTATTGGATCGCGACGCAATTTGAGTGTTCCATCGTCATTAGAAGGCCCTGAACGTTACAATTAACTATCATTTTTGCGTCGGATTCGAAAATCTAGACTCACAGGAGAACGACCATAAGGTGCCCGAGGCAGCAATAGATCCTTGGAGACAAGTCGGCTGGAGGCCGATGTATTGAATCTCGACGCAATTTGAGTGTTCCATCGGCATTAGAAGGCCCTGAACGTTACAATTAACTATCATTTTTGCGTCGGGTTCGAAAATCTAGACTCACAGGAGAACGACCATAAGGTGCCCGAGGCAGCAATAGACCCTTGGAGACAAGTCGGCTGGAGGACGATTTATTGGATCGCGACGCAATTTGAGTCTTCTATCGTCATTAGGAGGCGCTGAACGTTACAATTCACTATCATTTTTGCGTCGGATTCGAAAATCTAGACTCACAGGAGAAGGATCATATTGTGGCCGAGACAGCAATATCCCCTTGGAGACAAGTCGGCTGGAGGACGATGTATGCATCTCGACGCAATTTGAGTGTTCCATCGGCATTAGAAGGCCCTGAACGTTACAATTAACTATCATTTTTGCGTCGGATTCGATAATCTAGACTCACAGGAGAACGACCATAAGGTGCCCGAGGCAGCAATAGACCCTTGGAGACAAGTCGGCTGGAGGACGATGTATTGGATCGCGACGCAATTTGAGTCTTCTATCGTCATTAGGAGGCGCTGAACGTTACAAATCACTATCATTCTTGCGTCGGATTCGAAAATCTAGACTCACAGGAGAAGGACCATGTGGTGCCCGAGGCAGCGATATCCCCTTGGAGACAAGTAGGCTGGAGGCCGATGTATTGAATCTCGACGCAATTTGAGTGTCCCATCGTCATTAGAAGGCCCTGAACCTTACAATTAACTATCATTTTTGCGTCGGATTCGATAATCTAAACTCACAGGAGAACGACCATAAGGTGCCCGAGGCAGCAATAGACCCTTGGAGACAAGTCGGCTGGAGGACGATGTATTGGATCGCGACGCAATTTGAGTCTTCTATCGTCATTAGGAGGCCCTGAACGCTACAATTAACTATCATTTTAGCGTCGGGTTCGAAAATCTAGACTCACAGGAGAACGACCATAAGGTGCCCGAGGCAGCAATAGACCCTTGGAGACAAGTCGGCTGGAGGCCGATGTATTGAATCTCGACGCAATTTGAGTGTTCCATCGGCATTAGGAGGCCCTGAACGTTATAATTAACTATCATTTTTGCGTCGGATTCGATAATCTAAACTCACAGGAGAACGACCATAAGGTGCCCGAGGCAGCAATAGACCCTTGGAGACAAGTCGGCTGGAGGCCGATGTATTGAATCTCGACGCAATTTGAGTGTTCCATCGTCATTACAAGGCCCTGAACGTTACAATTAACTATCATTTTTGCGTCGGATTCGAAAATCTAGACTCACAGGACAACGACCATAAGGTGCCCGAGGCAGCAATAGACCCTTGGAGACAAGTCGGCTGGAGGACGATGTATTGGATCGCGACGCAATTTGAGTCTTCTATCGTCATTAGGAGGCGCTGAACGCTACAATTCACTATCATTTTTGCGTCGGATTCGAAAATCTAGACTCACAGGAGAAGGACCATGTGGTGCCCGAGGGAGCGATATCCCCTTGGAGACAAGTAGGCTGGAGGCCGATGTATTGAATCTCGACGCAATTTGAGTGTTCCATCGTCATTAGAAGGCCCTGAACGTTACAATTAACTATCATTTTTGCGTCGGATTCGAAAATCTAGACTCACAGGACAACGACCATAAGGTGCCCGAGGCAGCAATAGACCCTTGGAGACAAGTCGGCTGGAGGCCGATGTATTGAATCTCGACGCAATTTGAGTGTTCCATCGGCATTAGGAGGCCCTGAACGTTATAATTAACTATCATTTTTGCGTCGGATTCGATAATCTAAACTCACAGGAGAACGACCATAAGGTGCCCGAGGCAGCAATAGACCCTTGGAGACAAGTCGGCTGGAGGCCGATGTATTGAATCTCGACGCAATTTGAGTGTTCCATCGTCATTACAAGGTTCTGAACGTTACAATTAACTATCATTTTTGCGTCGGATTCGAAAATCTAGACTCACAGGAGAACGACCATAAGGTGCCCGAGGCAGCAATAGACCCTTGGAGACAAGTCGGCTGGAGGACGATGTATTGGATCGCGACGCAATTTGAGTCTTCTATCGTCATTAGGAGGCGCTGAACGTTACAATTCACTATCATTTTTGCGTCGGATTCGAAAATCTAGACTCACAGGAGAAGGATCATATTGTGCCCGAGACAGCAATATCCCCTTGGAGACAAGTCGGCTGGAGGACGATGTATTGAATCTCGACGCAATATGAGTGTCCCATCGTCATTAGAAGGCCCTGAACGTTACAATTAACTATCATTTTTGCGTCGGATTCGATAATCTAAACTCACAGGAGAACGACCATAAGGTGCCAGAGGCAGCAATAGACCCTTGGAGACAAGTCGGCTGGAGGACGATGTATTGGATCGCGACGCAATTTGAGTGTTCCATCGTCATTAGAAGGCCCTGAACGTTACAATTAACTATCATTTTTGCGTCGGATTCGAAAATCTAGACTCACAGGAGAACGACCATAAGGTGCCCGAGGCAGCAATAGACCCTTGGAGACAAGTCGGCTGGAGGCCGATGTATTGAATCTCGACGCAATTTGAGTGTTCCATCGGCATTAGAAGGCCCTGAACGTTACAATTAACTATCATTTTTGCGTCGGGTTCGAAAATCTAGACTCACAGGAGAACGACCATAAGGTGCCCGAGGCAGCAATAGACCCTTGGAGACAAGTCGGCTGGAGGACGATGTATTGGATTGCGACGCAATTTGAGTCTTCTATCGTCATTAGGAGGCGCTGAACGTTACAATTCACTATCATTTTTGCGTCGGATTCGAAAATCTAGACTCACAGGAGAAGGATCATATTGTGCCCGAGACAGCAATTTCCCCTTGGTGACAAGTCGGCTGGAGGACGATGTATGAATCTCGACGCAATTTGAGCGTTCCATCGGCATTAGAAGGCCCTGAACGTTACAATTAACTATCATTTTTGCGTCGGATTCGATAATCTAGACTCACAGGAGAAGGATCATATTGTGCCCGAGACAGCAATATCCCCTTGGAGACAAGTCGGCTGGAGGACGATGTATTGGATCGCGACGCAATTTGAGTCTTCTATCGTCATTAGGAGGCGCTGAACGTTACAATTCACTATCATTTTTGCGTCGGATTCGAAAATCTAGACACACAGGAGAAGGACCATGTGGTGCCCGAGGCAGCGATATCCCCTTGGAGACAAGTAGGCTGGAGGCCGATGTATTGAATCTCGACGCAATTTGAGTGTCCCATCGTCATTAGAAGGCCCTGAACGTTACAATTAACTATCATTTTTGCGTCGGATTCGATAATCTAAACTCACAGGAGAACGACCATAAGGTGCCCGAGGCAGCAATAGACCCTTGGAGACAAGTCGGCTGGAGGACGATGTATTGGATCGCGACGCAATTTGAGTCTTCTATCGTCATTAGGAGGCCCTGAACGTTACAATTAACTATCATTTTAGCGTCGGGTTCGAAAATCTAGACTCACAGGACAACGACCATAAGGTGCCCGAGGCAGCAATAGACCCTTGGAGACAAGTCGGCTGGAGGCCGATGTATTGAATCTCGACGCAATTTGAGTGTTCCATCGGCATTAGGAGGCCCTGAACGTTATAATTAACTATCATTTTTGCGTCGGATTCGATAATCTAAACTCACAGGAGAACGACCATAAGGTGCCCGAGGCAGCAATAGACCCTTGGAGACAAGTCGGCTGGAGGCCGATGTATTGAATCTCGACGCAATTTGAGTGTTCCATTGTCATTACAAGGCCCTGAACGTTACAATTAACTATCATTTTTGCGTCGGATTCGAAAATCTAGACTCACAGGAGAACGACCATAAGGTGCCCGAGGCAGCAATAGACCCTTGGAGGCAAGTCGGCTGGAGGACGATGTATTGGATCGCGACGCAATTTGAGTCTTCTATCGTCATTAGGAGGCGCTGAACGTTACAATTAACTATCATTTTTGCGTCGGATTCGAAAATCTAGACTCACAGGAGAAGGACCATGTGGTGCCCGAGGCAGCGATATCCCCTTGGAGACAAGTAGGCTGGAGGCCGATGTATTGAATCTCGACGCAATTTGAGTGTTCCATCGTCATTAGAAGGCCCTGAACGTTACAATTAACTATCATTTTTGCGTCGGATTCGAAAATCTAGACTCACAGGACAACAACCATAAGGTGCCCGAGGCAGCAATAGACCCTTGGAGACAAGTCGGCTGGAGGCCGATGTATTGAATCTCGACGCAATTTGAGTGTTCCATCGGCATTAGGAGGCCCTGAACGTTATAATTAACTATCATTTTTGCGTCGGATTCGATAATCTAAACTCACAGGAGAACGACCATAAGGTGCCCGAGGCAGCAATAGACCCTTGGAGACAAGTCGGCTGGAGGCCGATGTATTGAATCTCGACGCAATTTGAGTGTTCCATCGTCATTACAAGGTCCTGAACGTTACAATTAACTATCATTTTTGCGTCGGATTCGAAAATCTAGACTCACAGGAGAACGACCATAAGGTGCCCGAGGCAGCAATAGACCCTTGGAGACAAGTCGGCTGGAGGACGATGTATTGGATCGCGACGCAATTTGAGTCTTCTATCGTCATTAGGAGGCGCTGAACGTTACAATTCACTATCATTTTTGCGTCGGATTCGAAAATCTAGACTCACAGGAGAAGGATCATATTGTGCCCGAGACAGCAATATCCCCTTGGAGACAAGTCGGCTGGAGGACGATGTATTGAATCTCGACGCAATATGAGTGTCCCATCGTCATTAGAAGGCCCTGAACGTTACAATTAACTATCATTTTTGCGTCGGATTCGATAATCTAAACTCACAGGAGAACGACCATAAGGTGCCCGAGGCAGCAATAGACCCTTGGAGACAAGTCGGCTGGAAGACGATGTATTGGATCGCGACGCAATTTGAGTGTTCCATCGTCATTAGAAGGCCCTGAACGTTACAATTAACTATCATTTTTGCGTCGGATTCGAAAATCTAGACTCACTGGAGAACGACCATAAGGTGCCCGAGGCAGCAATAGACCCTTGGAGACAAGTCGGCTGGAGGCCGATGTATTGAATCTCGACGCAATTTGAGTGTTCCATCGGCATTAGAAGGCCCTGAACGTTACAATTAACTATCATTTTTGCGTCGGGTTCGAAAATCTAGACTCACAGGAGAACGACCATAAGGTGCCCGAGGCAGCAATAGACCCTTGGAGACAAGTCGGCTGGAGGACGATGTATTGGTTCGCGACGCAATTTGAGTCTTCTATCGTCATTAGGAGGCGCTGAACGTTACAATTCACTATCATTTTTGCGTCGGATTCGAAAATCTAGACTCACAGGAGAAGGATCATATTGTGCCCGAGACAGCAATATCCCCTTGGAGACAAGTCGGCTGGAGGACGATGTATGAATGTCGACGCAATTTGAGTGTTCCATCGGCATTAGAAGGCCCTGAACGTTACAATTAACTATCATTTTTGCGTCGGATTCGATAATCTAGACTCACAGGAGAACGACCATAAGGTGCCCGAGGCAGCAATAGACCCTTGGAGACAAGTCGGCTGGAGGACGATGTATTGGATCGCGACGCAATTTGAGTCTTCTATCGCCATTAGGAGGCGCTGAACGTTACAATTCACTATCATTTTTGCGTCGGATTCGAAAATCTAGACTCACAGGAGAAGGACCATGTGGTGCCCGAGGCAGCGATATCCCCTTGGAGACAAGTAGGCTGGAGGCCGATGTATTGATTCTCGACGCAATTTGAGTGTTCCATCGTCATTACAAGGCCCTGAACGTTACAATTAACTATCATTTTTGCGTCGGATTCCAAAATCTAAACTCACAGGAGAAGGACCATAAGGTGCCCGAGGCAGCAATAGACCCTTGGAGACAAGTCGGCTGGAGGACGATGTATTGGATCGCGACGCAATTTGAGTCTTCTATCGTCATTAGGAGGCGCTGAACGTTACAATTCACTATCATTTTTGCGTCGGATTCGAAAATCTAGACTCACAGGAGAAGGACCATGTGGTGCCCGAGGCAGCGATATCCCCTTGGAGACAAGTCGGCTGGAGGACGATGTATTGAATCTCGACGCAATTTGAGTGTCCCATCGTCATTAGGAGGCCCTAAACCTTACAATTAACTATCATTTTTGCGTCGGATTCGAAAATCTAGACTCACAGGAGAAGGACCATGTGGTGCCCGAGGCAGCGATATCCCCTTGGAGACAAGTAGGCTGGAGGCCGATGTATTGAATCTCGATGCAATTTGAGTGTTCCATCGTCATTAGGAGGCGCTGAACGTTACAATTCACTATCATTTTTGCGTCGGATTCGAAAATCTAGACTCACAGGAGAAGGACCATGTGGTGCCCGAGGCAGCGATATCCCCTTGGAGACAAGTAGGCTGGAGGCCGATGTATTGAATCTCGACGCAATTTGAGTGTTCCATCGTCATTACAAGGCCCTGAACGTTACAATTAACTATCATTTTTGCGTCGTCTTCGAAAATCTAGACTCACAGGAGAAGGACCATGTGGTGCCCGAGGCAGCGATATCCCCTTGGAGACAAGTCGGCTGGAGGACGATGTATTGAATCTCGACGCAATTTGAGTGTCCCATCGTCATTAGGAGGTCCTAAACCTTACAATTAACCATCATTTTTGCGTCGGATTCGAAAATCTAGACTCACAGGAGAAGGACCATGTGGTGCCCGAGGCAGCGATATCCCCTTGGAGACAAATAGGCTGGAGGCCGATGTATTGAATCTCGACGCAATTTGAGTGTTCCATCGTCATTAGGAGGCGCTGAACGTAACAATTAACTATCATTTTTGCGTCGGATTCGAAAATCTAGACTCACAGGAGAAGGACCATGTGGTGCCCGAGGCAGCGATATCCCCTTGGAGACAAGTAGGCTGGAGGCCGATGTATTGAATCTCGACGCAATTTGAGTGTTCTATCGGCATTAGAAGGCCCAGAACGTTATAATTAACTATCATTTTTGCGTCGGATTCGAAAATCTAGACTCACTGGAGAACGACCATAAGGTGCCCGAGGCAGCAATAGACCCTTGGAGACAAGTCGGCTGGAGGCCGATGTATTGAATCTCGACGCAATTTGAGTGTTCCATCGGCATTAGAAGGCCCTGAACGTTACAATTAACTATCATTTTTGCGTCGGGTTCGAAAATCTAGACTCACAGGAGAACGACCATAAGGTGCCCGAGGCAGCAATAGACCCTTGGAGACAAGTCGGCTGGAGGACGATGTATTGGATCGCGACGCAATTTGAGTCTTCTATCGTCATTAGGAGGCGCTGAACGTTACAATTCACTATCATTTTTGCGTCGGATTCGAAAATCTAGACTCACAGGAGAAGGATCATATTGTGCCCGAGACAGCAATATCCCCTTGGAGACAAGTCGGCTGGAGGACGATGTATGAATCTCGACGCAATTTGAGTGTTCCATCGGCATTAGAAGGCCCTGAACGTTACAATTAACTATCATTTTTGCGTCGGATTCGATAATCTAGACTCACAGGAGAACGACCATAAGGTGCCCGAGGCAGCAATAGACCCTTGGAGACAAGTCGGCTGGAGGACGATGTATTGGATCGCGACGCAATTTGAGTCTTCTATCGTCATTAGGAGGCGCTGAACGTTACAATTCACTATCATTTTTGCGTCGGATTCGAAAATCTAGACTCACAGGAGAAGGACCATGTGGTGCCCGAGGCAGCGATATCCCCTTGGAGACAAGTAGGCTGGAGGCCGATGTATTGATTCTCGACGCAATTTGAGTGTTCCATCGTCATTACAAGGCCCTGAACGTTACAATTAACTATCATTTTTGCGTCGGATTCGAAAATCTAAACTCACAGGAGAAGGACCATAAGGTGCCCGAGGCAGCAATAGACCCTTGGAGACAAGTCGGCTGGAGGACGATGTATTGGATCGCGACGCAATTTGAGTCTTCTATCGTCATTAGGAGGCGCTGAACGTTACAATTCACTATCATTTTTGCGTCGGATTCGAAAATCTAGACTCACAGGAGAAGGACCATGTGGTGCCCGAGGCATCGATATCCCCTTGGAGACAAGTCGGCTGGAGGACGATGTATTGAATCTCGACGCAATTTGAGTGTCCCATCGTCATTAGGAGGCCCTAAACCTTACAATTAACTATCATTTTTGCGTCGGATTCGAAAATCTAGACTCACAGGAGAAGGACCATGTGGTGCCCGAGGCAGCGATATCCCCTTGGAGACAAGTAGGCTGGAGGCCGATGTATTGAATCTCGATGCAATTTGAGTGTTCCATCGTCATTAGGAGGCGCTGAACGTTACAATTCACTATCATTTTTGCGTCGGATTCGAAAATCTAGATTCACAGGAGAAGGACCATGTGGTGCCCGAGGCAGCGATATCCCCTTGGAGACAAGTAGGCTGGAGGCCGATGTATTGAATCTCGACGCAATTTGAGTGTTCCATCGTCATTACAAGGCCCTGAACGTTACAATTAACTATCATTTTTGCGTCGTCTTCGAAAATCTAGACTCACAGGAGAAGGACCATGTGGTGCCCGAGGCAGCGATATCCCCTTGGAGACAAGTCGGCTGGAGGACGATGTATTGAATCTCGACGCAATTTGAGTGTCCCATCGTCATTAGGAGGCCCTAAACCTTACAATTAACCATCATTTTTGCGTCGGATTCGAAAATCTAGACTCACAGGAGAAGGACCATGTGGTGCCCGAGGCAGCGATATCCCCTTGGAGACAAATAGGCTGGAGGCCGATGTATTGAATCTCGACGCAATTTGAGTGTTCCATCGTCATTAGGAGGCGCTGAACGTAACAATTAACTATCATTTTTGCGTCGGATTCGAAAATCTAGACTCACAGGAGAAGGACCATGTGGTGCCCGAGGCAGCGATATCCCCTTGGAGACAAGTAGGCTGGAGGCCGATGTATTGAATCTCGACGCAATTTGAGTGTTCTATCGGCATTAGAAGGCCCAGAACGTTATAATTAACTATCATTTTTGCGTCGGATTCGATAATCTAAACTCACAGGAGAACGACCATAAGGTGCCCGAGGCAGCAATAGACCCTTGGAGACAAGTCGGCTGGAGGACGATGTATTGAATCTCGACGCAATTTGAGTGTTCCATCGGCATTAGGAGGCCTTGAACGTTATAATTAACGATCATTTTCGTCGGATTCGATAATCTAAACTCACAGGAGAACGACCATAAGGTGCCCGAGGCAGCAATAGACCCTTGGAGACAAGTCGGCTGGAGGACGATGTATTGAATCTCGACGCAATTTGATTGTCCCATCGTCATTAGAAGGCCCTGAACGTTATAATTAACTATCATTTTTGCGTCGGATTCGATAATCTAAACTCACAGGAGAACGACCATAAGGTGCCCGAGGCAGCAATAGACCCTTGGAGACAAGTCGGCTGGAGGACGATGTATTGGATCGCGACGCAATTTGAGTCTTCTATCGTCATTAGGAGGCGCTGAACGTTACAATTCACTATCATTTTTGCGTCGGATTCGATAATCTAGACTCACAGGAGAACGACCATAAGGTGCCCGAGGCAGCAATAGACCCTTGGAGACAAGTCGGCTGGAGGCCGATGTATTGAATCTCGACGCAATTTGAGTGTTCCATCGTCATTAGGAGGCGCTGAACGTTACAATTCACTATCATTTTTGCGTCGGATTCGAAAATCTAGACTCACAGGAGAAGGATCATATTGTGCCCGAGACAGCAATATCCCCTTGGAGACAAGTCGGCTGGAGGACGATGTATTGAATCTCGACGCAATTTGAGTGTCCCATCGTCATTAGAAGGCCCTGAACGTTACAATTAACTATCATTTTTGCGTCGGATTCGATAATCTAGAATTACGAGAGAACGACCATAAAGTGCCCGAGGCAGCAATAGACCCTTGGAGACAAGTCGGCTGGAGGACGATGTATTGGATCGCGACGCAATTTGAGTCTTCTATCGTCATTAGGAGGCGCTGAACGTTACAATTCACTATCATTTTTGCGTCGGATTCGAAAATCTCGACTCACAGGAGAAGGATCATATTGTGCCCGAGACAGCAATAGCCCCTTGGAGACAAGTCGGCTGGAGGACGATGTATTGAATCTCGACGCAATTTGAGTGTCCCATCGTCATTAGAAGGCCCTGAACGTTACAATTAACTATCATTGTTGCGTCGGATTCGATAATCTAAACTCACAGGAGAACGACCATAAGGTGCCCGAGGCAGCAATAGACCCTTGAAGACAAGTCGGCTGGAGGCCGATGTATTGAATCTCGACGCAATTTGAGTGTTCCATCGTCATTACAAGGCCCTGAACGTTACAATTAACTATCATTTTTGCGTCGGATTCGAAAATCTAGACTCACAGGAGAACGACCATAAGGTGCCCGAGGCAGCAATAGACCCTTGGAGACAAGTTGGCTGGAGGCCGATGTATTGAATCTCGACGCAATTTGAGTGTTCCATCGGCATTAGAAGGCCCTGAACGTTACAATTAACTATCATTTTTGCGTCGGGTTCGAAAATCTAGACTCACAGGAGAACGACCATAAGGTGCCCGAGGCAGCAATAGACCCTTGGAGGCAAGTCGGCTGGAGGCCGATGTATTGAATCTCGACGCAATTTGAGTGTTCCATCGTCATTAGAAACCCCTGAACGTTACAATTAACTATCATTTTTGCGTCGGATTCGAAAATCTAGACTCACAGGACAACGACCATAAAGTGCCCGAGGCAGCATTAGATCCTTGGAGACAAGTCGGCTGGAGGACGATGTATTGTATCTCGACGCAATTTGAGTGTTCCATCGTCATTACAAGGCCCTGAACGTTACAATTAACTATCATTTTTGCGTCGGATTCGAAAATCTAGACTCACAGGAGAACGACCATAAGGTGCCCGAGGCAGCAATAGACCCTTGGAGACAAGTCGGCTGGAGGACGATGTATTGAATCTCGACGCAATTTGAGTGTTCCATCGTCATTACAAGGCCCTGAACGTTACAATTAACTATCATTTTTGCGTCGGATTCGAAAATCTAGACTCACAGGAGAACGACCATAAGGTGCCCGAGGCAGCAATAGACCCTTGGAGACAAGTCGGCTGGAGGACGATGTATTGGATCGCGACGCAATTTGAGTCTTCTATCGTCATTAGGAGGCGCTGAACGTTACAATTCACTATCATTTTTGCGTCGGATTCGAAAATCTAGACTCACAGGAGAAGGATCATATTGTGCCCGAGACAGCAATATCCCCTTGGAGACAAGTCGGCTGGAGGACGATGTATGAATCTCGACGCAATTTGAGTGTTCCATCGGCATTAGAAGGCCCTGAACGTTACAATTAACTATCATTTTTGCGTCGGATTCGATAATCTAGACTCACAGGAGAACGACTATAAGGTGCCCGTGGCAGCAATAGACCCTTGGAGACAAGTCGGCTGGAGGCCGATGTATTGAATCTCGACGCAATTTGAGTGTTCCATCGGCATTAGAAGGCCCTGAACGTTACAATTAACTATCATTTTTGCGTCGGGTTCGAAAATCTAGACTCACAGGAGAACGACCATAAGGTGCCCGAGGCAGCAATAGACCCTTGGAGACAAGTCGGCTGGAGGCCGATGTATTGAATCTCGACGCAATTTGTGTGTTCCATCGTCATTAGAAGGCCCTGAACGTTACAATTAACTATCATTTTTGCGTCGGATTCGAAAATCTAGACTCCCAGGACAACGACCATAAAGTGCCCGAGGCAGCATTAGATCCTTGGAGACAAGTCGGCTGGAGGACGATGTATTGTATCTCGACGCAATTTGAGTGTTCCATCGTCATTACAAGGCCCTGAACGTTACAATTAACTATCATTTTTGCGTCGGATTCGAAAATCTAGACTCACAGGAGAACGACCATAAGGTGCCCGAGGCAGCAATAGACCCTTGGAGACAAGTCGGCTGGAGGACGATGTATTGAATCTCGACGCAATTTGAGTCTTCCATCGTCATTACAAGGCCCTGAACGTTACAATTAACTATCATTTTTGCGTCGGGTTCGAAAATCTAGACTCACAGGAGAACGACCATAAGGTGCCCGAGGCAGCAATAGACCCTTGGAGACAAGTCGGCTGGAGGACGATGTATTGGATCGCGACGCAATTTGAATCTTCTATCGTCATTAGGAGGCGCTGAACGCTACAATTCACTATCATTTTTGCGTCGGATTCGAAAATCTAGACTCACAGGAGAAGGATCATATTGTGCCCGAGACAGCAATATCCCCTTGGAGACAAGTCGGCTGGAGGACGATGTATGAATCTCGACGCAATTTGAGTGTTCCATCGGCATTAGAAGGCCCTGAACGTTACAATTAACTATCATTTTTGCGTCGGATTCGATAATCTAGACTCACAGGAGAACGACCATAAGGTGCCCGAGGCAGCAATAGACCCTTGGAGACAAGTCGGCTGGAGGACGATGTATTGGATCGCGACGCAATTTGAGTCTTCTATCGTCATTAGGAGGCGCTGAACGTTACAATTCACTATCATTTTTGCGTCGGATTCGAAAATGTAGACTCACAGGAGAAGGACCATGTGGTGCCCGAGGCAGCGATATCCCCTTGGAGACAAGTAGGCTGGAGGCCGATGTATTGAATCTCGACGCAATTTGAGTGTTCCATCGTCATTACAAGGCCCTGAACGTTACAATTAACTATCATTTTTGCGTCGGATTCGAAAATCTAAACTCACAGTAGAAGGACCATGTGGTGCCCGAGGCAGCGATATCCCCTTGGAGACAAGTCGGCTGGAGGCCGATGTATTGAATCTCGACGCAATTTGAGTGTTCCATCGGCATTAGGAGGCCCTGAACGTTTTAATTAACTATCATTTTTGCGTCGGATTCGAAAATCTAGACTCACAGGAGAACGACCATAAGGTGCCCGAGGCAGCAATAGACCCTTGGAGACAAGTCGGCTGGAGGACGATGTATTGGATCGCGACGCAATTTGAGCCTTCTATCGTCATTAGGAGGCGCTGAACGTTACAATTCACTATCATTTTTGCGTCGGATTCGAAAATCTAGACTCACAGGAGAAGGACCATGTGGTGCCCGAGGCAGCGATATCCCCTTGGAGACAAGTCGGCTGGAGGACGATGTATTGAATCTCGACGCAATTTGAGTGTCCCATCGTCATTAGGAGGCCCTAAACCTTACAATTAACTATCATTTTTGCGTCGGATTCGAAAATCTAGACTCACAGGAGAAGGACCATGTGGTGCCCGAGGCAGCGATATCCCCTTGGAGACAAGTAGGCTGGAGGCCGATGTATTGAATCTCGACGCAATTTGAGTGTTCCATCGTCATTAGGAGGCGCTGAACGTTACAATTAACTATCATTTTTGCGTCGGATTCGAAATTCTAGACTCACAGTAGAAGGACCATGTGGTGCCCGAGGCAGCGATATCCCCTTGGAGACAAGTAGGCTGGAGGCCGATGTATTGAATCTCGACGCAATTTGAGTGTTCCATCGGCATTAGGAGGCGCTGAACGTTATAATTAACTATCATTTTTGCGTCGGATTCGAAAATCTAGACTCACAGGAGAACGACCATAAGGTGCCCGAGGCAGCAATAGACCCTTGGAGACAAGTCGGCTGGAGGACGATGTATTGGATCGCGACGCAATTTGAGTCTTCTATCGTCATTAGGAGGCGCTGAACGTTACAATTCACTATCATTTTTGCGTCGGATTCGAAAATCTAGACTCACAGGAGAAGGACCATAAGGTGCCCGAGGCAGCGATATCCCCTTGGAGACAAGTCGGCTGGAGGACGATGTATTGAATCTCGACGCAATTTGAGTGTCCCATCGTCATTAGGAGGTCCTAAACCTTACAATTAACTATCATTTTTGCGTCGGATTCGAAAATCTAGACTCACAGGCGAAGGACCATGTGGTGCCCGAGGCAGCGATATCCCCTTGGAGACAAGTAGGCTGGAGGCCGATGTATTGAATCTCGACGCAATTTGAGTGTTCCATCGTCATTAGGAGGCGCTGAACGTTACAATTAACTATCATTTTTGCGTCGGATTCGAAAATCTAGACTCACAGGAGAAGGACCATGTGGTGCCCGAGGCAGCGATATCCCCTTGGAGACAAGTAGGCTGGAGGCCGATGTATTGAATCTCGACGCAATTTGAGTGTTCTATCGGCATTAGAAGGCCCTGAACGTTATCATTAACTATCATTTTTGCGTCGGATTCGATAATCTAAACTCACAGGAGAACGACCATAAGGTGCCCGAGGCAGCAATAGACCCTTGGAGACAAGTCGGCTGGAGGACGATTGTATTGGATCGCGACGCAATTTGAGTCTTCTATCGTCATTAGGAGGCGCTGAACGTTACAATTCACTATCATTTTTGCGTCGGATTCGATAATCTAAACTCACAGGTGAACGACCATAAGGTGCCCGAGGCAGCAATAGACCCTTGGAGACAAGTCGGCTGGAGGACGATGTATTGGATCGCGACGCAATTTGAGTCTTCTATCGTCATTAGGAGGCGCTGAACGTTACAATTCACTATCATTTTTGCGTCGGATTCGAAAATCTAGACTCACAGGAGAAGGACCATGTGGTGCCCGAGGCAGCGATATCCCCTTGGAGACAAGTCGGCTGGAGGACGATGTATTGAATCTCGACGAAATTTGAGTGTCCCATCGTCATTAGGAGGCCCTAAACCTTACAATTAACTATCGTTTTTGCGTCGGATTCGAAAATCTAGACTCACAGGAGAAGGACCATGTGGTGCCCGAGGCAGCGATATCCCCTTGGAGACAAGTAGGCTGGAGGCCGATGTATTGAATCTCGACGCAATTTGAGTGTTCCATCGTCATTAGGAGGCGCTGAACGTTACAATTAACTATCATTTTTGCGTCGGATTCGAAAATCTAGACTCACAGGAGAAGGACCATGTGGTGCCCGAGGCAGCGATATCCCCTTGGAGACAAGTAGGCTGGAGGCCGATGTATTGAATCTCGACGCAATTTGAGTGTTTCATCGGCATTAGGAGGCCCTGAACGTTATAATTAACTATCATTTTTGCGTCGGATTCGAAAATCTAGACTCACAGGAGAACGACCATAAGGTGCCCGAGGCAGCAATAGACCCTTGGAGACAAGTTGGCTGGAGGACGATGTATAGGATCGCGACGCAATTTGAGTCTTCTATCGTCATTAGGAGGCGCTGAACGTTACAATTCACTATCATTTTTGCGTCGGATTCGAAAATCTAGACTCACAGGAGAAGGACCATGTGGTGCCCGAGGCAGCGATATCCCCTTGGAGACAAGTCGGCTGGAGGACGATGTATTGAATCTCGACGCAATTTGAGTGTCCCATCGTCATTAGGAGGCCCTAAACCTTACAATTAACTATCATTTTTGCGTCGGATTCGAAAATCTAGACTCACAGGAGAAGGACCATGTGGTGCCCGAGGCAGCGATATCCCCTTGGAGACAAGTAGGCTGGAGGCCGATGTATTGAATCTCGACGCAATTTGAGTGTTCCATCGTCATTAGGAGGCGCTGAACGTTACAATTAACTATCATTTTTGCGTCGGATTCGAAAATCTAGACTCACAGGAGAAGGACCATGTGGTGCCCGAGGCAGCGATATCCCCTTGGAGACAAGTAGGCTGGAGGCCGATGTATTGAATCTCGACGCAATTTGAGTGTTCTATCGGCATTAGAAGGCCCTGAACGTTATAATTAACTATCATTTTTGCGTCGGATTCGATAATCTAAACTCACAGGAGAACGACCATAAGGTGCCCGAGGCAGCAATAGACCCTTGGAGACAAGTCGGCTGGAGGACGATTGTATTGGATCGCGACGCAATTTGAGTCTTCTATCGTCATTAGGAGGCGCTGAACTTTACAATTCACTATTATTTTTGCGTCGGATTCGATAATCTAAACTCACAGGAGAACGACCACAAGGTGCCCGAGGCAGCAATAGACCCTTGGAGACAAGTCGGCTGGAGGACGATGTATTGAATCTCGACGCAATTTGAGTGTTCCATCGGCATTAGGAGGCCTTGAACGTTAAAATTAACGATCATTTTTGCGTCGGATTCGATAATCTAAACTCATAGGAGAACGACCATAAGGTGCCCGAGGCAGCAATAGACCCTTGGAGACAAGTCGGCTGGAGGACGATGTATTGAATCTCGACGCAATTTGAGTGTCCCATCGTCATTAGAAGGCCCTGAACGTTATAATTAACTATCATTTTTGCGTCGGATTCGATAATCTAAACTCACAGGAGAACGACCATAAGGTGCCCGAGGCAGCAGTAGACCCTTGGAGACAAGTCGGCTGGAGGACGATGTATTGGATCGCGACGCAATTCGAGTCTTCTATCGTCATTAGGAGGCGCTGAACGTTACAATTCACTATCATTTTTGCGTCGGATTCGATAATCTAGACTCACAGGAGAACGACCATAAGGTGCCCGAGGCAGCAATAGACCCTTGGAGACAAGTCGGCTGGAGGCCGATGTATTGAATCTCGACGCAATTTGAGTGTTCCATCGTCATTAGGAGGCCCTGAACGTTACAATTCCCTATCATTTTTGCGTCGGATTCGAAAATCTAGACTCACAGGAGAAGAATCATATTGTGCCCGAGACAGCAATATCCCCTTGGAGACAAGTCGGCTGGAGGACGATGTATTGAATCTCGACGCAATTTGAGTGTCCCATCGTCATTAGAAGGCCCTGAACGTTACAATTAACTATCATTGTTGCGTCGATTTCGATAATCTAAACTCACAGGAGAACGACCATAAGGTGCCCGAGGCAGCAATAGACCCTTGGAGTCAAGTCGGCTGGAGGCCGATGTATTGAATCTCGACGCAATTTGAGTGTTCCATCGTCATTACAAGGCCCTGAACGTTACAATTAACTATCATTTTTGCGTCGGATTCGAAAATCTAGACTCACAGGAGAACGACCATAAGGTGCCCGAGGCAGCAATAGACCCTTGGAGAGAAGTCGGCTGGAGGCCGATGTATTGAATCTCGACGCAATTTGAGTGTTCCATCGGCATTAGAAGGCCCTGAACGTTACAATTGACTATCATTTTTGCGTCGGGTTCGAAAATCTAGACTCACAGGAGAACGACCATAAGGTGCCCGAGGCAGCAATAGACCCTTGGAGACAAGTCGGCTGGAGGCCGATGTATTGAATCTCGACGCAATTTGAGTGTTCCATCGTCATTAGAAGGCCCTGAACGTTACAATTCACTATCATTTTTGCGTCGGATTCGAAAATCTAGACTCACAGGACAACGACCATAAAGTGCCCGAGGCAGCATTAGATCCTTGGAGACAAGTCGGCTGGAGGACGATGTATTGTATCTCGACGCAATTTGAGTGTCCCATCGTCATTAGAAGGCCCTGAACGTTACAATTAACTATCATTTTTGCGTCGGATTCGATAATCTAGAATTACAAGAGAACGACCATAAAGTGCCCGAGGCAGCAATAGACCCTTGGAGACAAGTCGGCTGGAGGACGATGTATTGGATCGCGACGCAATTTGAGTCTTCTATCGTCATTAGGAGGCGCTGAACGTTACAATTCACTATCATTTTTGCGTCGGATTCGAAAATCTAGACTCACAGGAGAAGGATCATATTGTGCCCGAGACAGCAATATCCCCTTGGAGACAAGTCGGCTGGAGGACGATGTATTGAATCTCGACGCAATTTGAGTGTCCCATCGTCATTAGAAGGCCCTGAACGTTACAATTAACTATCACTGTTGCGTCGATTTCGATAATCTAAACTCACAGGAGAACGACCATAAGGTGCCCGAGGCAGCAATAGACCCTTGGAGACAAGTCGGCTGGAGGCCGATGTATTGAATCTCGACGCAATTTGAGTGTTCCATCGTCATTACAAGGCCCTGAACGTTACAATTAACTATCATTTTTGCGTCGGATTCGAAAATCTAGACTCACAGGAGAACGACCATAAGGTGCCCGAGGCAGCAATAGACCCTTGGAGAGAAGTCGGCTGGAGGCCGATGTATTGAATCTCGACGCAATTTGAGTGTTCCATCGGCATTAGAAGGCCCTGAACGTTACAATTAACTATCATTTTTGCGTCGGGTTCGAAAATCTAGACTCACAGGAGAACGACCATAAGGTGCCCGAGGCAGCAATAGACCCTTGGAGACAAGTCGGCTGGAGGCCGATGTATTGAATCTCGACGCAATTTGAGTGTTCCATCGTCATTAGAAGGCCCTGAACGTTACAATTCACTATCATTTTTGCGTCGGATTCGAAAATCTAGACTCACAGGACAACGACCATAAAGTGCCCGAGGCAGCATTAGATCCTTGGAGACAAGTCGGCTGGAGGACGATGTATTGTATCTCGATGCAATTTGAGTGTTAAATCGGCATTACAAGGCCCTGAACGTTACAATTAACTATCATTTTTGCGTCGGATTCGAAAATCTAGACTCACAGGAGAACGACCATAAGGTGCCCGAGGCAGCAATAGACCCTTGGAGACAAGTCGGCTGGAGGACGATGTATTGAATCTCGACGCAATTTGAGTGTTCCATCGTCATTACAAGGCCCTGAACGTTACAATTAACTATCATTTTTGCGTCGGATTCGAAAATCTAGACTCACAGGAGAACGACCATAAGGTGCCCGAGGCAGCAATAGACCCTTGGAGACAAGTCGGCTGGAGGACGATGTATTGGATCGCGACGCAATTTGAGTCTTCTATCGTCATTAGGAGGCGCTGAACGTTACAATTCACTATCATTTTTGCGTCGGATTCGAAAATCTAGACTCACAGGAGAAGGATCATATTGTGCCCGAGGCAGCAATAGACCCTTGGAGACAAGTAGGCTGGAGGCCGATGTATTGTATCTCGACGCAATTTGAGTGTTCCATCGTCATTAGAAGGCCCTGAACGTTACAATTAACTATCATTTTTGCGTCGGATTCGATAATCTAAACTCACAGGAGAACGACCATAAGGTGCCCGAGGCAGCAATAAACCCTTGGAGACAAGTCGGCTGGAGGACGATGTATTGGATCGCGACGCAATTTGAGTCTTCTATCGTCATTAGGAGGCCCTGAACGTTACAATTAACTATCATTTTTGCGTCGGATTCGATAATCTCAACTCACAGGAGAACGACCATAAGGTGCCCGAGGCAGCAATAGACCCTTGGAGACAAGTCGGCTGGAGGCCGATGTATTGAATCTCGACGCAATTTGAGTGTTCCATCGGCATTAGAAGGCCCTGAACGTTACAATTAACTATCATTTTTGCGTCGGGTTCGAAAATCTAGACTCACAGGAGAACGACCATAAGGTGCCCGAGGCAGCAATAGACCCTTGGAGACAAGTCGGCTGGAGGACGATGTATTGGATCGCGACGCAATTTGAGTCTTCTATCGTCATTAGGAGGCGCTGAACGTTACAATTCACTATCATTTTTGCGTCGGATTCGAAAATCTAGACTCACAGGAGAAGGATCATATTGTGCCCGAGACAGCAATATCCCCTTGGAGACAAGTCGGCTGGAGGACGATGTATTGAATCTCGACGCAATTTGAGTGTCCCATCGTCATTAGAAGGCCCTGAACGTTACAATTAACTATCATTTTTGCGTCGGATTCGATAATCTAAACTCACAGGAGAACGACCATAAGGTGCCCGAGGCAGCAATAGACCCTTGGAGACAAGTCGGCTGGAGGCCGATGTATTGAATCTCGACGCAATTTGAGTGTTCCATCGTCATTAGAAGGCCCTGAACGTTACAATTCACTATCATTTTTGCGTCGGATTCGAAAATCTAGACTCACAGGACAACGACCATAAAGTGCCCGAGGCAGCATTAGATCCTTGGAGACAAGTCGGCTGGAGGACGATGTATTGTATCTCGATGCAATTTGAGTGTTAAATCGGCATTACAAGGCCCTGAACGTTACAATTAACTATCATTTTTGCGTCGGATTCGAAAATCTAGACTCACAGGAGAACGACCATAAGGTGCCCGAGGCAGCAATAGACCCTTGGAGACAAGTCGGCTGGAGGACGATGTATTGAATCTCGACGCAATTTGAGTGTTCCATCGTCATTACAAGGCCCTGAACGTTACAATTAACTATCATTTTTGCGTCGGATTCGAAAATCTAGACTCACAGGAGAACGACCATAAGGTGCCCGAGGCAGCAATAGACCCTTGGAGACAAGTCGGCTGGAGGACGATGTATTGGATCGCGACGCAATTTGAGTCTTCTATCGTCATTAGGAGGCGCTGAACGTTACAATTCACTATCATTTTTGCGTCGGATTCGAAAATCTAGACTCACAGGAGAAGGATCATATTGTGCCCGAGGCAGCAATAGACCCTTGGAGACAAGTAGGCTGGAGGCCGATGTATTGTATCTCGACGCAATTTGAGTGTTCCATCGTCATTAGAAGGCCCTGAACGTTACAATTAACTATCATTTTTGCGTCGGATTCGATAATCTAAACTCACAGGAGAACGACCATAAGGTGCCCGAGGCAGCAATAAACCCTTGGAGACAAGTCGGCTGGAGGACGATGTATTGGATCGCGACGCAATTTGAGTCTTCTATCGTCATTAGGAGGCCCTGAACGTTACAATTAACTATCATTTTTGCGTCGGATTCGATAATCTCAACTCACAGGAGAACGACCATAAGGTGCCCGAGGCAGCAATAGACCCTTGGAGACAAGTCGGCTGGAGGCCGATGTATTGAATCTCGACGCAATTTGAGTGTTCCATCGGCATTAGAAGGCCCTGAACGTTACAATTAACTATCATTTTTGCGTCGGGTTCGAAAATCTAGACTCACAGGAGAACGACCATAAGGTGCCCGAGGCAGCAATAGACCCTTGGAGACAAGTCGGCTGGAGGACGATGTATTGGATCGCGACGCAATTTGAGTCTTCTATCGTCATTAGGAGGCGCTGAACGTTACAATTCACTATCATTTTTGCGTCGGATTCGAAAATCTAGACTCACAGGAGAAGGATCATATTGTGCCCGAGACAGCAATATCCCCTTGGAGACAAGTCGGCTGGAGGACGATGTATTGAATCTCGACGCAATTTGAGTGTCCCATCGTCATTAGAAGGCCCTGAACGTTACAATTAACTATCATTTTTGCGTCGGATTCGATAATCTAAACTCACAGGAGAACGACCATAAGGTGCCCGAGGCAGCAATAGACCCTTGGAGACAAGTCGGCTGGAGGACGATGTATTGGATCGCGACGCAATTTGAGTGTTCCATCGTCATTAGAAGGCCCTGAACGTTACAATTAACTATCATTTTTGCGTCGGATTCGAAAATCTAGACTCACAGGAGAACGACCATAAGGTGCCCGAGGCAGCAATAGACCCTTGGAGACAAGTCGGCTGGAGGCCGATGTATTGAATCTCGACGCAATTTGAGTGTTCCATCGGCATTAGAAGGCCCTGAACGTTACAATTAACTATCATTTTTGCGTCGGGTTCGAAAATCTAGACTCACAGGAGAACGACCATAAGGTGCCCGAGGCAGCAATAGACCCTTGGAGACAAGTCGGCTGGAGGACGATGTATTGGATCGCGACGCAATTTGAGTCTTCTATCGTCATTAGGAGGCGCTGAACGTTACAATTCACTATCATTTTTGCGTCGGATTCGAAAATCTAGACTCACAGGAGAAGGATCATATTGTGCCCGAGACAGCAATATCCCCTTGGAGACAAGTCGGCTGGAGGACGATGTATTGAATCTCGACGCAATTTGAGTGTCCCGTCGTCATTAGAAGGCCCTGAACGTTACAATTAACTATCATTTTTGCGTCGGATTCGATAATCTTAACTCACAGGAGGACGACCATAAGGTGCCCAGGGCAGCAATAGACCCTTGGAGACAAGTCGGCTGGAGGACGATGTATTGGATCGCGATGCAATTTGAGTCCTCTATCGTCATTAGGAGGCCCTGAACGTTACAATTAACTATAATTTTAGCGTCGGGTTCGAAAATCTAGACTCACAGGAGAACGACCATAAGGTGCCCGAGGCAGCAATAGACCCTTGGAGACAAGTCATCTGGAGGACGATGTATTGGATCGCGACGCAATTTGAGTCTTCTATCGTCATTAGGAGGCGCTGAACGTTACAATTCACTATCATTTTTGCGTCAGATTCGAAAATCTAGACCCACAGGAGAAGGATCATATTGTGCCCGAGACAGCAATATCCCCTTGGAGACAAGTCGGCTGGAGGACGATGTATTGAATCTCGACGCAATTAGAGTGTCCCGTCGTCATTAGAAGGCCCTGAACGTTACAATTAACTATCATTTTTGCGTCGGATTCGATAATCTAAACTCACAGGAGAACGACCATAAGGTGCCCGAGGCAGCAATAGACCCTTGGAGACAAGTCGGCTGGAGGACGATGTATTGAATCTCGACGCAATTTGAGTGTTCCATCGTCATTAGAAGGCCCTGAACGTTACAATTAACTATCATTTTTGCGTCGGATTCGAAAATCTAGACTCACAGGACAACGACCATAAAGTGCCCGAGGCAGCATTAGATCCTTGGAGACAAGTCGGCTGGAGGACGATGTATTGTATCTCGACGCAATTTGAGTGTTCCATCGTCATTACAAGGCCCTGAACGTTACAATTAACTATCATTTTTGCGTCGGATTCGAAAATCTAGACTCACAGGAGAACGACCAAAAGGTGCCCGAGGCAGCAATAGACCCTTGGAGACAAGTCGGCTGGAGGACGATGTATTGAATCTCGACGCAATTTGAGTGTTCCATCGTCATTACAAGGCCCTGAACGTTACAATTAACTATCATTTTTGCGTCGGATTCGAAAATCTAGACTGACAGGAGAAGGACCATGTGGTGCCCGAGGCAGCGATATCCCCTTGGAGACAAGTATGCTGGAGGCCGATGTATTGAATCTCGACGCAATTTGAGTGTTCCATCGACATTAGGAGGCCCTGAAAGTTATAATTAACTATCATTTTTGCGTCGGATTCGAAAATCTAGACTCACAGGAGAAGGACCATGTGGTGCCCGAGGCAGCGATATCCCCTTGGAGACAAGTCGGCTGGAGGACGATGTATTGAATCTCGACGCAATTTGAGTGTCCCATCGTCATTAGGAGGCCCTAAACCTTACAATTAACTATCATTTTTGCGTCGGATTCGAAAATCTAGACTCACAGGAGAAGGATCATATTGTGCCCGAGACAGCAATATCCCCTTGGAGACAAGTCGGCTGGAGGACGATGTATTGAATCTCGACGCAATTTGAGTGTCCCATCGTCATTAGAAGGCCCTGAACGTTACAATTAACTATCATTTTTGCGTCGGATTCGATAATCTAAACTCACAGGAGAACGACCATAAGGTGCCCGAGGCAGCAATAGACCCTTGGAGACAAGTCGGCTGGAGGACGATGTATTGGATCGCGACGCAATTTGAGTGTTCCATCGTCATTAGAAGGCCCTGAACGTTACAATTAACTATCATTTTTGCGTCGGATTCGAAAATCTAGACTCACAGGAGAACGACCATAAGGTGCCCGAGGCAGCAATAGACCCTTGGAGACAAGTCGGCTGGAGGCCGATGTATTGAATCTCGACGCAATTTGAGTGTTCCATCGGCATTAGAAGGCCCTGAACGTTACAATTAACTATCATTTTTGCGTCGGGTTCGAAAATCTAGACTCACAGGAGAACGACCATAAGGTGCCCGAGGCAGCAATAGACCCTTGGAGACAAGTCGGCTGGAGGACGATGTATTGGATCGCGACGCAATTTGAGTCTTCTATCGTCATTAGGAGGCGCTGAACGTTACAATTCACTATCATTTTTGCGTCGGATTCGAAAATCTAGACTCACAGGAGAAGGATCATATTGTGCCCGAGACAGCAATATCCCCTTGGAGACAAGTCGGCTGGAGGACGATGTATTGAATCTCGACGCAATTTGAGTGTCCCGTCGTCATTAGAAGGCCCTGAACGTTACAATTAACTATCATTTTTGCGTCGGATTCGATAATCTTAACTCACAGGAGGACGACCATAAGGTGCCCAGGGCAGCAATAGACCCTTGGAGACAAGTCGGCTGGAGGACGATGTATTGGATCGCGATGCAATTTGAGTCCTCTATCGTCATTAGGAGGCCCTGAACGTTACAATTAACTATCATTTTAGCGTCGGGTTCGAAAATCTAGACTCACAGGAGAACGACCATAAGGTGCCCGAGGCAGCAATAGACCCTTGGAGACAAGTCATCTGGAGGACGATGTATTGGATCGCGACGCAATTTGAGTCTTCTATCGTCATTAGGAGGCGCTGAACGTTACAATTCACTATCATTTTTGCGTCAGATTCGAAAATCTAGACCCACAGGAGAAGGATCATATTGTGCCCGAGACAGCAATATCCCCTTGGAGACAAGTCGGCTGGAGGACGATGTATTGAATCTCGACGCAATTAGAGTGTCCCGTCGTCATTAGAAGGCCCTGAACGTTACAATTAACTATCATTTTTGCGTCGGATTCGATAATCTAAACTCACAGGAGAACGACCATAAGGTGCCCGAGGCAGCAATAGACCCTTGGAGACAAGTCGGCTGGAGGACGATGTATTGAATCTCGACGCAATTTGAGTGTTCCATCGTCATTAGAAGGCCCTGAACGTTACAATTAACTATCATTTTTGCGTCGGATTCGAAAATCTAGACTCACAGGACAACGACCATAAAGTGCCCGAGGCAGCATTAGATCCTTGGAGACAAGTCGGCTGGAGGACGATGTATTGTATCTCGACGCAATTTGAGTGTTCCATCGTCATTACAAGGCCCTGAACGTTACAATTAACTATCATTTTTGCGTCGGATTCGAAAATCTAGACTCACAGGAGAACGACCAAAAGGTGCCCGAGGCAGCAATAGACCCTTGGAGACAAGTCGGCTGGAGGACGATGTATTGAATCTCGACGCAATTTGAGTGTTCCATCGTCATTGCAAGGCCCTGAACGTTACAATTAACTATCATTTTTGCGTCGGATTCGAAAATCTAGACTGACAGGAGAAGGACCATGTGGTGCCCGAGGCAGCGATATCCCCTTGGAGACAAGTATGCTGGAGGCCGATGTATTGAATCTCGACGCAATTTGAGTGTTCCATCGACATTAGGAGGCCCTGAAAGTTATAATTAACTATCATTTTTGCGTCGGATTCGAAAATCTAGACTCACAGGAGAAGGACCATGTGGTGCCCGAGGCAGCGATATCCCCTTGGAGACAAGTCGGCTGGAGGACGATGTATTGAATCTCGACGCAATTTGAGTGTCCCATCGTCATTAGGAGGCCCTAAACCTTACAATTAACTATCATTTTTGCGTCGGATTCGAAAATCTAGACTCACAGGAGAAGGACCATGTTGTGCCAGAGGCAGCGATATAACCTTGGAGACAAGTAGGCTGGAGGCCGATGTATTGAATCTCGACGCAATTTGAGTGTTCCTTCGTCATTAGGAGGCGCTGAACGTTACAATTAACTATCATTTTTGCGTCGGATTCGAAAATCTAGACTCACAGGAGAAGGACCATGTGGTGCCCGAGGCAGCGATATCCCCTTGGAGACAAGTAGGCTGGAGGCCGATGTATTGAATCTCGACGCAATTTGAGTGTCCCATCGTCATTAGAAGGCCCTGAACGTTATAATTAACTATCATTTTTGCGTCGGATTCGATAATCTAAACTCACAGGAGAACGACCATAAGGTGCCCGAGGCAGCAATAGACCCTTGGAGACAAGTCGGCTGGAGGACGATGTATTGGATCGCGACGCAATTTGAGTCTTCTATCGTCATTAGGAGGCGCTGA
Organism: Schistocerca serialis cubense; assembly: GCF_023864345.2. NCBI lineage: Eukaryota > Metazoa > Arthropoda > Insecta > Orthoptera > Acrididae > Schistocerca > Schistocerca serialis. The sequence continues at coordinate 1,098,926 of NW_026047645.1, read as the reverse complement.
ACGTTACAATTCACTATCATTTTTGCGTCGGAATCGAAAATCTAGACTCACAGGAGAACGACCATCAGGTGCCCGAGGCAGCAATAGACCCTTGGAGACAAGTCGGCTGGAGGACGATGTATTGAATCTCGACGCAATTTGAGAGTTCCATCGTCATTAGGCGGCCCTGAACGTTACAATTAACTATCATTTTTGCGTCGGATTCGAAAATCTAGAATTGCAAGAGAACGACCATAAGGTGCCCGAGGCAGCAATAGACCCTTGGAGACAAGTCGGCTGGAGGCCGATGTATTGAATCACGACGCAATTTGAGTGTTCCATCGTCATTAGGAGGCCATGAACGTTACAATTAACTATCATTTTTGCGTCGGATTCGAAAATCTAGACTCACAGGAGAACGACCATAAGGTGCCCGAGGCAGCAATAGACCCTTGGAGACAAGTCGGCTGGAGGCCGATGTATTGAATCTCGACGCAATTAAGTGTTCCATCGGCATTAGAAGGCCCTGAACGTTACAATTAACTATCATTTTTGCGTCGGGTTCGAAAATCTAGACTCACAGGAGAACGACCATAAGGTGCCCGAGGCAGCAATAGACCCTTGGAGACAAGTCGGCTGGAGGACGATGTATTGGATCGCGACGCAATTTGAGTCTTCTATGGTCATTAGGAGGCGCTGAACGTTACAATTCACTATCATTTTTGCGTCGGATTCGAAAATCTAGACTCACAGGAGAAGGATCATATTGTGCCCGAGACAGCAATATCCCCTTGGAGACAAGTCGGCTGGAGGACGATGTATTGAATCTCGACGCAATTTGAGTGTTCCATCGTCATTAGAAGGTCCTGAACGTTACAATTAACTATCATTTTTGCGTCGGATTCGAAAATCTACTCACAGGAGAAGTTCATACGGTGCTCGAGACAGCAATATACCCCTTGGAGACAAATCGGCTGGAGGCCGATGTAATGAATCTCGACGCAATTTGAGTCTTCTGTCGTCATTAGGAGGCGCTGAACGTTACAATTCACTATCATTTTTGCGTCGGATTCGAAAATCTAGACTCACAGGAGAAGGATCATATTGTGCCCGAGGCAGCAATAGACCCTTGGAGACAAGTAGGCTGGAGGCCGATGTATTGCATCTCGACGCAATTTGAGTGTTCCATCGTCATTAGAAGGCCCTGAACGTTACAATTAACTATCATTTTTGCGTCGGATTCGATAATCTAAACTCACAGGAGAATGACCATAAGGTGCCCGAGGCAGCAATAGACCCTTGGAGACAAGTCGGCTGGAGGACGATGTATTGGATCGCGACGCAATTTGAGTCTTCTATCGTCATTAGGAGGCCCTGAACGTTACAATTAACTATCATTTTAGCGTCGGATTCGATAATCTAAGCTCACAGGAGAACGACCATAAGGAGCCCGAGGCAGCAATAGACCCTTGGAGACAAGTCGGCTGGAGGCCGATGTATTGAATCTCGACGCAATTTGAGTGTTCCATCGGCATTAGAAGGCCCTGAACGTTACAATTAACTATCATTTTTGCGTCGGATTCGAAAATCTAGACTCACAGGAGAACGACCATAAGGTGCCCGAAGCAGCAATAGACCCTTGGAGACAAGTCGGCTGGAGGACGATGTATTGGATCGCGACGCAATTTGAGTCTTCTATCGTCATTAGGAGGCCCTGAACGTTACAATTAACTATCATTTTAGCGTCGGGTTCGAAAATCTAGACTCACAGGAGAACGACCATAAGGTGCCCGAGGCAGCAATAGACCCTTGGAGACAAGTCGGCTGGAGGACGATGTATTGGATCGCGACGCAATTTGAGTCTTCTATCGTCATTAGGAGGCGCTGAACGTTACAATTCACTATCATTTTTGCGTCGGATTCGAAAATCTAGACTCACAGGAGAAGGATCATATTGTGCCCGAGGCAGCAATAGACCCTTGGAGACAAGTCGGCTGGAGGCCGATGTATTGAATCTCGACGCAATTTGAGTGTTCCATCGGCATTAGAAGGCCCCGAACGTTACAATTAACTATCATTTTTGCGTCGGATTCGATAATCTAAACTCACAGGAGAACGACCATAAGGTGCCCGAGGCAGCAATAGACCCTTGGAGACAAGTCGGCTGGAGGCCGATGTATTGAATCTCGACGCAATTTGAGTGTTCCATCGTCATTACAAGGCCCTGAACGTTACAATTAACTATCATTTTTGCGTCGGATTCGAAAATATAGACTCACAGGAGAACGACCATAAGGTGCCCGAGGCAGCAATAGACCCTTGGAGACAAGTCGGCTGGAGGACGATGTATTGGATCGCGACGCAATTTGAGTCTTCTATCGTCATTAGGAGGCGCTGAACGTTACAATTCACTATCATTTTTGCGTCGGATTCGAAAATCTAGACTCACAGGAGAAGGATCATATTGTGCCCGAGACAGCAATACCCCCTTGGAGACATGTCGGCTGGAGGACGATGTATTGAATCTCGACGCAATTTGAGTGTCCCATCGTCATTAGAAGGCCCTGAACGTTACAATTAACTATCATTTTTGCGTCGGATTCGATAATCTAAACTCACAGGAGAACGACCATAAGGTGCCCGAGGCAGCAATAGACCCTTGGAGACAAGTCGGCTGGAGGACGATGTATTGGATCTCGACGCAATTTGAGTGTTCCATCGGCATTAGGAGGCCCTGAACGTTACAATTAACTATCATTTTTGCGTCGGATTCGAAAATCTAGAATTACAAGAGAACGACCATAAAGTGCCCGAGGCAGCATTAGATACTTGGAGACAAGTCGGCTGGAGGCCGATGTATTGAATCTCGACGCAATTTGAGTGTTCCATCGTCATTACAAGGCCCTGAACGTTACAATTAACTATCATTTTTGCGTCGGATTCGATAATCTAAACTCACAGGAGAACGACCATGAGGTGCCCGAGGCAGCAATAGACCCTTGGAGACAAGTCGGCTGGAGGACGATGTATTGGATCCCGACGCAATTTGAGTCTTCTATCGTCATTAGGAGGCGCTGAACGTTACAATTCACTATCCTTTTTGCGTCGGATTCGAAAATCTAGACTCACAGGAGAACGACCATAAGGTGCCCGAGGCAGCAATAGACCCTTGGAGACAAGTCGGCTGGAGGACGATGTATTGAATCTCGACGCAATTTGAGAGTTCCATCGTCATTAGGCGGCCCTGAACGTTACAATTAACTATCATTTTTGCGTCGGATTCGAAAATCTAGAATTACAAGAGAACGACCATAAGGTGCCCGAGGCAGCAATAGACCCTTGGAGACAAGTCGGCTGGAGGCCGATGTATTGAATCTCGACGCAATTTGAGTGTTCCATCGGCATTAGGAGGCCCTGAATGATATAATTAACCATCACTTTTGCGTCGGATTCGATAATCTAAACTCAAAGGAGAAGGATCATATTGTGCCCGAGACAGCAATATCCCCTTGGAGACAAGTCGGCTGGAGGACGATGTATTGAATCTCGACCGAATTTGAGTGTCCCACCGTCATTAGAAGGCCCTGAACGTTACAATTAACTATCATTTTTGCGTCGGATTCGATAATCTAAACTCACAGGAGAACGACCATAAGGTGCCCGAGGCAGCAATAGACCCTTGGAGACAAGTAGGCTGGAGGCCGATGTATTGAATCTCGACGCAATTTGAGTGTTCCATCGTCATTAGAAGGCCCTGAACGTTACAATTAACTATCATTTTTGCGTCGGATTCGAAAATCTAAACTCACAGGAGAACGACCATAAGGTGCCCGAGGCAGCAATAGACCCTTGGAGACAAGTCGGCTGGAGGACGATGTATTGAATCTCGACGCAATTTGAGTGTTCCATCGTCATTACAAGGCCCTGAACGTTACAATTAACTATCATTTTTGCGTCGGATTCGAAAATCTAAACTCACAGGAGAACGACCATAAGGTGCCCGAGGCAGCAATAGACACTTGGAGACAAGTCGGCTGGAGGACGATGTATTGGATCGCGACGCAATTTGAGTGTCCCATCGTCATTAGAAGGCCCTGAACGTTACAATTAACTATCATTTTTGCGTCGGATTCGATAATCTGAACTCACAGGAGAACGACCATAAGGTGCCCGAGGCAGCAATAGACCCTTGGAGACAAGTCGGCTGGAGGACGATGTATTGAATCTCGACGCAATTTGAGTGTTCCATCGTCATTAGAAGACCCTGAACGATACAATTAACTATCATTTATGCGTCGGATTCGAAAATCTAGACTCACAGGAGAACGACCATAAGGTGCCCGAGGCAGCAATAGACCCTTGGAGACAAGTCGGCTGGAGGCCGATGTATTGAATCTCGACGCAATTTGGGTGTCCCATCGTCATTAGAAGGCCCTGAACGTTACAATTAACTATCATTTTTGCGTCGGATTCGAAAATCTAGACTCACAGGAGAACGACCATAAGGTGCCCGAGGCAGCAATAGACCCTTGGAGACAAGTCGGCTGGAGGACGATGTATTGGATCGCGACGCAATTTGAGCTTTCTATCGTCATTAGGAGGCGCTGAACGTTACAATTCACTATCATTTTTGCGTCGGATTCGAAAATCTAGACTCACAGGAGAAGGATCATATTGTGCCCGAGGCAGCAGTAGACCCTTGGAGACAAGTCGGCTGGAGGACGATCTATTGGATCTCGACGCAATTTGAGTGTTCCATCGGCATTAGGAGGCCCTGAACGTTACAATTAACTATCATTTTTGCGTCGGATTCGAAAATCTAGAATTACAAGAGAACGACCATAAAGTGCCCGAGGCAGCATTAGATCCTTGGAGACAAGTCGGCTGGAGGCCGATGTATTGAATCTCGACGCAATTTGAGTGTTCCATCGTCATTACAAGGCCCTGAACGTTACAATTAACTATCATTTTTGCGTCGGATTCGATAATCTAAGCTCACAGGACAACGACCATAAGGTGCCCGAGGCAGCAATAGACCCTTGGAGACAAGTCGGCTGGAGGACGATGTATTGGATCGCGACGCAATTTGAGTCTTCTATCGTCATTAGGAGGCGCTGAACGTTACAATTCACTATCATTTTTGCGTCGGATTCGAAAATCTAGACTCACAGGAGAACGACCATAAGGTGCCCGAGGCAGCAATAGACCCTTGGAGACAAGTCGGCTGGAGGACGATGTATTGAATCTCGACGCAATTTGAGAGTTCCATCGTCATTAGGCGGCCCTGAACGTTACAATTAACTATCATTTTTGCGTTGGATTCGATAATCTAAACTCAAAGGAGAACGACCATAAGGTGCCCGAGGCAGCAATAGACCCTTGGAGACAAGTAGGCTGGAGGCCGATGTATTGAATCTCGACGCAATTTGAGTGTTCCATCGTCATTAGAAGGCCCTGAACGTTACAATTAACTATCATTTTTGCGTCGGATTCGAAAATCTAAACTCACAGGAGAACGACCATAATGTGCCCGAGGCAGCAATAGACCCTTGGAGACAAGTCGGCTGGAGGACGATGTATTGAATCTCGACGCAATTTGAGTGTTCCATCGTCATTACAAGGCCCTGAACGTTACAATTAACTATCTTTTTTGCGTCGGATTCGAAAATCTAGACTCACAGGAGAACGACCATAAGGTGCCCGAGGCAGCAATAGACCCTTGGAGACAAGTCGGCTGGAGGACGATGTATTGGATCGCGACGCAATTTGAGTGTCCCATCGTCATTAGAAGGCCCTGAACGTTACAATTAACTATCATTTTTGCGTCGGATTCGATAATCTAAACTCACAGGAGAACGACCATAAGGTGCCCGAGGTAGCAATAGACCCTTGGAGACAAGTCGGCTGGAGGACGATGTATCGGATCGCGACGCAATTTGAGTGTTCCATCGTCATTAGAAGGCCCTGAACGTTGCAATTAACTATCATTTTTGCGTCGGATTCGAAAATCTAGACTCACAGGAGAACGACCATAAGGTGCCCGAGGCAGCAATAGACCCTTGGAGACAATTCGGCTGGAGGCCGATGTATTGAATCTCGACGCAATTTGAGTGTTCCATCGGCATTAGAAGGCCCTGAACGTTACAATTAACTATCATTTTTGCGTCGGGTTCGAAAATCTAGACTCACAGGAGAACGACCATAAGGTGCCCGAGGCAGCAATAGACCCTTGGAGACAAGTCGGCTGGAGGACGATGTATTGGATCGCGACGCAATTTGAGTCTTCTATCGTCATTAGGAGGCGCTGAACGTTACAATTCACTATCATTTTTGCGTCGGATTCGAAAATCTAGACTCACAGGAGAAGGATCATTTTGTGCCCGAGACAGCTATATCCCCTTGGAGACAAGTCGGCTGGAGGACGATGTATTGAATCTCGACGCAATTTGAGTGTCCCATCGTCATTAGAAGGCCCTGAACGTTACAATTAACTATCATTTTTGCGTCGGATTCAATAATCTAAACTCACAGGAGGACGACCATAAGGTGCCCGAGGCAGCAATAGACCCTTGGAGACAAGTCGGCTGGAGGACGATGTATTGGATCGCGACGCAATTTGAGTCTTCTATCGTCATTAGGAGGCCCTGAACGTTACAATTAACTATCATTTTAGCGTCGGGTTCGAAAATCTAGACTCACAGGAGAACGACCATAAGGTGCCCGAGGCAGCAATAGACCCTTGGAGACAAGTCGGCTGGAGGCCGATGTATTGAATCTCGACGCAATTTGAGTGTTCCATCGTCATTACAAGGCCCTGAACGTTACAATTAACTATCATTTTTGCGTCGGATTCGAAAATCTAGACTCACAGGAGAACGACCATAAGGTGCCCGAGGCAGCAATAGACCCTTGGAGACAAGTCGGCTGGAGGACGATGTATTGGATCGCGACGCAATTTGAGTCTTCTATCGTCATTAGGAGGCGCTGAACGTTACAATTCACTATCATTTTTGCGTCGGATTCGAAAATCTAGACTCACAGGAGAAGGATCATATTGTGCCCGAGACAGCAATATCCCCTTGGAGACAAGTCGGCTGGAGGACGATGTATTGAATCTCGACGCAATTTGAGTGTCCCATCGTCATTAGAAGGCCCTGAACGTTACAATTAACTATCATTTTTGCGTCGGATTCGATAATCTAAACTCACAGGAGAACGACCATAAGGTGACCGAGGCAGCAATAGACCCTTGGAGACAAGTCGGCTGGAGGCCGATGTATTGAATCTCGACGCAATTTGAGTGTTCCATCGTCATTAGAAGGCCCTGAACGTTACAATTAACTATCATTTTTGCGTCGGGTTCGAAAATCTAGACTCACAGGAGAACGACCATAAGGTGCCCGAGGCAGCAATAGACCCTTGGAGACAAGTCGGCTGGAGGACGATGTATTGGATCGCGACGCAATTTGAGTCTTCTATCGTCATTAGGAGGCGCTGAACGTTACAATTCACTATCATTTTTGCGTCGGATTCGAAAATCTAGACTCACAGGAGAAGGATCATTTTGTGCCCGAGACAGCAATATCCCCTTGGAGACAAGTCGGCTGGAGGACGATGTATTGAATCTCGACGCAATTTGAGTGTCCCATCGTCATTAGAAGGCCCTGAACGTTACAATTAACTATCATTTTTGCGTCGGATTCGAAAATCTAGACTCACAGGAGAAGGATCATATTGTGCCCGAGACAGCAATAGACCCTTGGAGACAAGTCGGCTGGAGGACGATGTATTGGATCGCGACGCAATTTGAGTGTTCCATCGTCATTACAAGGCCCTGAACGTTACAATTAACTATCATTTTTGCGTCGGATTCGATTATCTAAACTCACAGGAGAACGACCATAAGGTGCCCGAGGCAGCAATAGACCCTTGGAGACAAGTCGGCTGGAGGACGATGTATTGAATCGCGACGCAATTTGAGTGTTCCATCGGCATTAGGAGGCCCTGAACGTTATAATTAACGATCATTTTTGCGTCGGATTCGAAAATCTAGACTCACAGGAGAACGACCATAAGGTGCCCGAGGCAGCAATAGACCCTTGGAGACAAGTCGGCTGGAGGACGATGTATTGAATCTCGACGCAATTTGAGTGTTCCATCGTCATTACAAGGCCCTGAACGTTACAATTAACTATCATTTTTGCGTCGGATTCGAAAATCTAGACTCACAGGAGAACGACCATAAGGTGCCCGAGGCAGCAATAGACCCTTGGAGACAAGTCGGCTGGAGGACGATGTATTGGATCGCGACGCAATTTGAGTCTTCTATCGTCATTAGGAGGCGCTGAACGTTACAATTCACTATCATTTTTGCGTCGGATTCGAAAATCTAGACTCACAGGAGAAGGATCATATTGTGCCCGAGACAGCAATATCCCCTTGGAGACAAGTCGGCTGGAGGACGATGTATTGAATCTCGACGCAATTTGAGTGTCCCATCGTCATTAGAAGGCCCTGAACGTTACAATTAACTATCATTTTTGCGTCGGATTCGATAATCTAAACTCACAGGAGAACGACCATAAGGTGACCGAGGCAGCAATAGACCCTTGGAGACAAGTCGGCTGGAGGCCGATGTATTGAATCTCGACGCAATTTGAGTGTTCCATCGTCATTACAAGGCCCTGAACGTTACAATTAACTATCATTTTTGCGTCGGATTCGAAAATCTAGACTCACAGGAGAACGACCATAAGGTTCCCGAGGCAGCAATAGACCCTTGGAGACAAGTCGGCTGGAGGCCGATGTATTGAATCTCGACGCAATTTGAGTGTTCCATCGGCATTAGAAGGCACTGAACGTTACAATTAACTATCATTTTTGCGTCGGGTTCGAAAATCTAGACTCACAGGAGAACGACCATAAGGTGCCCGAGGCAGCAGTAGACCCTTGGAGACAAGTCAGCTGGAGGACGATGTATTGGATCGCGACGCAATTTGAGTCTTCTATCGTCATTAGGAGGCGCTGAACGTTACAATTCACTATCATTTTTGCGTCGGATTCGAAAATCTAGACTCACAGGAGAAGGATCATATTGTGCCCGAGACAGCAATATCCCCTCGGAGACAAGTCGGCTGGAGGACGATGTATTGAATCTCGACGCAATTTGAGTGTTCCATCGGCATTAGATGGCCCTGAACGTTACAATTAACTATCATTTTTGCGTCGGATTCGAAAATCTACTCACAGGAGAAGTTCACACGGTGCTCGAGACAGCAATATACCCCTTGGAGACAAATTGGCTGGAGGCCGATGTATTGAATCTCGACGCAATTTGAGTCTTCTGTCGTCATTACGAGGCGCTGAACGTTACAATTAACTATCATATTTGCGTCGGATTCGAAAATCTAGACTCACAGGAGAACGACCATAAGGTGCCCGAGGCAGCAATAGACCCTTGGAGACAAGTCGGCTGGAGGCCGATGTATTGAATCTCGACGCAATTTGAGTTTTCCATCGTCATTAGAAGGCCCTGAACGTTACAATTAACTATCATTTTTGCGTCGGATTCGAAAATCTAGACTCACAGGACAACGACCATAAAGTGCCCGAGGCAGCATTAGATCCTTGGAGACAAGTCGGCTGGAGGACGATGTATTGTATCTCGACGCAATTTCAGTGTTCCTTCGTCATTACAAGGCCCTGAACGTTACAATTAACTATCATTTTTGCGTCGGATTCAAAATCTAGACTCACAGGAGAACGACCATAAGTGGCCGAGGCAGCAATAGACCCTTGGAGACAAGTCGGCTGGAGGACGATGTATTGAATCTCGACGCAATTTGAGTGTTCCATCGTCATTACAAGGGCCTGAACCTTACAATTAACTATCATTTTTGCGTCGGATTCGATAATCTAAACTCACAGGAGAACGACCATAAGGTGCCCGAGGCAGCAACAGACCCTTGGAGACAAGTCGGCTGGAGGACGATGTATTGGATCGCGACGCAATTTGAGTCTTCTATCGTCATTAGGAGGCCCTGACGTTACAATTAACTATCATTTTAGCGTCGGGTTCGAAAATCTAGACTCACAGGAGAACGACCATAAGGTGCCCGAGGCAGCAATAGACCCTTGGAGACAAGTCGGCTGGAGGCCGATGTATTGAATCTCGACGCAATTTGAGTGTTCCATCGTCATTACAAGGCCCTGAACGTTACAATTAACTATCATTTTTGCGTCGGATTCGAAAATCTAGACTCACAGGAGAACGACCATAAGGTGCCCGAGGCAGCAATAGACCCTTGGAGACAAGTCGGCTGGAGGACGATGTATTGGATCGCGACGCAATTTGAGTCTTCTATCGTCATTAGGAGGCGCTGAACGTTACAATTAACTATCATTTTAGCGTCGGATTCGAAAATCTAGACTCACAGGAGTAGGATCATATTGTGCCCGAGACAGCAATATCCCCTTGGAGACAAGTCGGCTGGAGGACGATGTATTGAATCTCGACGCAATTTGAGTGTCCCATCGTCATTAGAAGGCCCTGAACGTTACAAGTAACTATCATTTTTGCGTCGGATTCGAAAATCTAGACTCACAGGAGAAGGATCATATTGTGCCCGAGACAGCAATAGACCCTTGGAGACAAGTCGGCTGGAGGACGATGTATTGGATCGCGACGCAATTTGAGTGTTCCATCGGCATTAGGAGGCCCTGAACGTTATAATTAACGATCATTTTTGAGTCGGATTCGAAAATCTAGACTCACAGGAGAACGACCATAAGGTGCCCGAGGCAGCAATAGACCCTTGGAGACAAGTCGGCTGGAGGACGATGTATTGAATCTCGACGCAATTTGAGTGTTCCATCGTCATTACAAGGCCCTGAACGTTACAATTAACTATCATTTTTGCGTCGGATTCGAAAATCTAGACTCACAGGAGAACGACCATAAGGTGCACGAGGCAGCAATAGACCCTTGGAGACAAGTCGGCTGGAGGACGATGTATTGGATCGCGACGCAATTTGAGTCTTCTATCGTCATTAGGAGGCGCTGAACGTTACAATTCACTATCATTTTTGCGTCGGATTCGAAAATCTAGACTCACAGGAGAAGGATCATATTGTGCCCGAGACAGCAATATCCCCTTGGAGACAAGTCGGCTGGAGGACGATGTATTGAATCTCGACGCAATTTGAGTGTCCCATCGTCATTAGAAGGCCCTGAACGTTACAATTAACTATCATTTTTGCGTCGGATTCGAAAATCTAGACTCACAGGAGAACGACCATAAGGTGCCCGAGGCAGCAATAGACCCTTGGAGACAAGTCGGCTGGAGGCCGATGTATTGAATCTCGACGCAATTTGAGTGTTCCATCGCCATTAGAAGGCCCTGAACGTTACAATTAACTATCATTTTTGCGTCGGATTCGAAAATCTAGACTCACAGGACAACGACCATAAAGTGCCCGAGGCAGCATTAGATCCTTGGAGACAAGTCGGCTGGAGGACGATGTATTGTATCTCGACGCAATTTGAGTGTTCCATCGTCATTACAAGGCCCTGAACGTTACAATTAACTATCATTTTTGCGTCGGATTCGAAAATCTAGACTCACAGGAGAACGACCATAAGGTGCCCGAGGCAGCAATAGACCCTTGGAGACAAGTCGGCTGGAGGACGATGTATTGAATCTCGACGCAATTTGAGTGTTCCATCGTCATTACAAGGCCCTGAACGTTACAATTAACTATCATTTTTGCGTCGGATTCGAAAATCTAGACTCACAGGAGAACGACCATAAGGTGCCCGAGGCAGCAATAGACCCTTGGAGACAAGTCGGCTGGAGGACGATGTATTGAATCTCGACGCAATTTGAGAGTTCCATCGTCATTAGGCGGCCCTGAACGTTACAATTAACTATCATTTTTGCGTCGGATTCGAAAATCTAGACTCACAGGAGAAGGATCATATTGTGCCCGAGGCAGCAATAGACCCTTGGAGACAAGTAGGCTGGAGGCCGATGTATTGAATCTCGACGCAATTTGAGTGTTCCATCGTCATTAGAAGGCCCTGAACGTTACAATTAACTATCATTTTTGCGTCGGATTCGATAATCTAAACTCACAGGAGAACGACCATAAGGTGCCCGAGGCAGCAATAGACCCTAGGAGACAAGTCGGCTGGAGGACGATGTATTGGATCGCGACGCAATTTGAGTCTTCTATCGTCATTAGGAGGCCCTGAACGTTACAATTAACTATCATTTTAGCGTCGGATTCGATAATCTAAACTCACAGGAGAACGACCATAAGGTGCCCGAGGCAGCAATAGACCCTTGGAGACAAGTCAGCTGGAGGCCGATGTATTGAATCTCGACGCAATTTGAGTGTTCCATCGGCATTAGAAGGCCCTGAACGTTATAATTAACGATCAATTTTGCGTCGGATTCGATAATCTAAACTCACAGGAGAACGACCATAAGGTGCCCGAGGCAGCAAAAGACCCTTGGAGACAAGTCGGCTGGAGGCCGATGTATTGAATCTCGACGCAATTTGAGTGTTCCATCGTCATTACAAGGCCCTGAACGTTACAATTAACTATCATTTTTGCGTCGGATTCGAAAATCTAGACTCACAGGAGAAGGATCATATTGTGCCCGAGACAGCAATATCCCCTTGGAGACAAGTCGGCTGGAGGACGATGTATTGAATCTCGACGCAATTTGAGTGTCCCATCGTCATTAGAAGGCCCTGAACGTTACAATTAACTATCATTTTTGCGTCGGATTCGATAATCTAAACTCACAGGAGAACGACCATAAGGTGCCCGAGGCAGCAATAGACCCTTGGAGACAAGTCGGCTGGAGGCCGATGTATTGAATCTCGACGCAATTGGAGTCTTCTATCGTCATTAGGAGGCCCTGAACGTTACAATTAACTATCATTTTTGCGTCGGATTCGAAAATCTAGACTCACAGGAGAACGACCATAAGGTGCCCGAGGCAGCAATAGACCCTTGGAGACAAGTCGGCTGGAGGCCGATGTATTCAATCTCGACGCAATTTGAGTGTTCCATCGGCATTAGGAGGCCCTGAACGTTATAATTAACTATCATTTTTGCGTCGGATTCGATAATCTAAACTCACAGGAGAACGACCATAAGGTGCCCGAGGCAGCAATAGACCCTTGGAGACAAGTCGGCTGGAGGCCGATGTATTGTATCTCGACGCAATTTGAGTGTTCCATCGTCATTACAAGGCCCTGAACGTTACAATTAATTATCATTTTTGCGTCGGATTCGAAAATCTAGACTCACAGGAGAACGACCATAAGGTGCCCGAGGCAGCAATAGACCCTTGGAGACAAGTCGGCTGGAGGACGATGTATTGGATCGCGACGCAAGTTGAGTCTTCTATCGTCATTAGGAGGCGCTGAACGTTACAATTCACTATCATTTTTGCGTCGGATTCGAAAATCTAGACTCACAGGAGAAGGATCAAATTGTGCCCGAGACAGCAATATCCCCTTGGACACAAGTCGGCTGGAGGACGATGTATTGAATCTCGACGCAATTTGAGTGTTCCATCGTCATTAGAAGGCATTGAACGTTACAATTAACTATCATTTTTGCGTCGGATTCGAAAATCTAGACTCACAGGAGAACGACCATAAGGTGCCCGAGGCAGCAATAGACCCTTGGAGACAAGTCGTCTGGAGGACGATGTATTGGATCGCGACGCAATTTGAGTCTTCTATCGTCATTAGGAGGCGCTGAACGTTACAATTCACTATCATTTTTGCGTCGGATTCGAAAATCTAGACTCACAGGAGAAGGACCATGTGGTGCCCGAGGCAGCGATATCCCCTTGGAGACAAGTAGGCTGGAGGCCGATGTATTGAATCTCGACGCAATTTGAGTGTTCCATCGTCATTAGAAGGCCCTGAACGTTACAATTAACTATCATTTTTGCGTCGGATTCGAAAATCTAGACTCACAGGACAACGACCAAAAGGTGCCCGAGGCAGCAATAGACCCTTGGAGACAAGTCGGCTGGAGGCCGATGTATTGAATCTCGACGCAATTAGAGTGTTCCATCGTCATTACAAGGCCCTGAACGTTACAATTAACTATCATTTTAGCGTCGGATTCGAAAATCTAGACTCACAGGAGAACGACCATAAGGTGCCCGAGGCAGCAATAGATCCTTGGAGACAAGTCGGCTGGAGGACGATGTATTGGATCGCGACGCAATTTGAGTCTTCTATCGTCATTAGGAGGCGCTGAACGTTACAATTCACTATCATTTTTGCGTCGGATTCGAAAATCTAGACTCACAGGAGAAGGATCACATTGTGCCCGAGACAGCAATATCCCCTTGGAGACAAGGCTGCTGGAGGACGATGTATTGAATCTCGACGCAATTTGAGTGTCCCATCGTCATTAGGAGGCCCTAAACCTTACAATTAACTATCATTTTTGCGTCGGATTCGATAATCTAAACTCACAGGGGATCGACCATACGGTGCCCGAGGCAGCTATTGACCCTTGGAGACAAGTCGGTTGGAGGACGATGTATTGGATCGCGACGCAAAATGAGTGTTCCATCGTCATTACAAGGCCCTGAACCTTACAATTAACTATCAGTTTCGCGTCGGATTCGAAAATCTACTCACAGGAGAAGTTCATACGGTGCTCGAGACAGCAATATACCCCTTGGAGACAAATCGGCTGGAGGACGATGTATTGAATCTCGACGCAATTTGAGTCTTCTGTCGTCATTAGGAGGCGCTGAACGTTACAATTCACTATCATTTTTGCGTCGGATTCGAAAATCTAGACTCACAGGAGAAAGATCATATTGTGCCCGAGGCAGCAATATCCCCTTGGAGACATGTCGGCTGGAGGACGATGTATTGAATCTCGACGCAATTTGAGAGTTCCATCGTCATTAGGCGGCCCTGAACGTTACAATTAACTATCATTTTTGCGTCGGATTCGAAAATCTAGACTTACAAGAGAACGACCATAAAGTGCCCGAGGCAGCATCAGATCCTTGGAGACAAGTCGGCTGGAGGACGATGTATTGAATCTCGACGCAATTTGAGTGTTCCATCGGCATTAGAAGGCCCTGAACGTTATAATTAACGATCAATTTTGCGTCGGATTCGATAATCTAAACTCACAGGAGAACGACCATAAGGTGCCCGAGGCAGCAAAAGACCCTTGGAGACAAGTCGGCTGGAGGCCGATGTATTGAATCTCGACGCAATTTGAGTGTTCCATCGTCATTACAAGGCCCTGAACGTTACAATTAACTATCATTTTTGCGTCGGATTCGAAAATCTAGACTCACAGGAGAAGGATCATATTGTGCCCGAGACAGCAATATCCCCTTGGAGACAAGTCGGCTGGAGGACGATGTATTGAATCTCGACGCAATTTGAGTGTCCCATCGTCATTAGAAGGCCCTGAACGTTACAATTAACTATCATTTTTGCGTCGGATTCGATAATCTAAACTCACAGGAGAACGACCATAAGGTGCCCGAGGCAGCAATAGACCCTTGGAGACAAGTCGGCTGGAGGCCGATGTATTGAATCTCGACGCAATTGGAGTCTTCTATCGTCATTAGGAGGCCCTGAACGTTACAATTAACTATCATTTTTGCGTCGGATTCGAAAATCTAGACTCACAGGAGAACGACCATAAGGTGCCCGAGGCAGCAATAGACCCTTGGAGACAAGTCGGCTGGAGGCCGATGTATTCAATCTCGACGCAATTTGAGTGTTCCATCGGCATTAGGAGGCCCTGAACGTTATAATTAACTATCATTTTTGCGTCGGATTCGATAATCTAAACTCACAGGAGAACGACCATAAGGTGCCCGAGGCAGCAATAGACCCTTGGAGACAAGTCGGCTGGAGGCCGATGTATTGTATCTCGACGCAATTTGAGTGTTCCATCGTCATTACAAGGCCCTGAACGTTACAATTAATTATCATTTTTGCGTCGGATTCGAAAATCTAGACTCACAGGAGAACGACCATAAGGTGCCCGAGGCAGCAATAGACCCTTGGAGACAAGTCGGCTGGAGGACGATGTATTGGATCGCGACGCAAGTTGAGTCTTCTATCGTCATTAGGAGGCGCTGAACGTTACAATTCACTATCATTTTTGCGTCGGATTCGAAAATCTAGACTCACAGGAGAAGGATCATATTGTGCACGAGACAGCAATATCCCCTTGGACACAAGTCGGCTGGAGGACGATGTATTGAATCTCGACGCAATTTGAGTGTTCCATCGTCATTAGAAGGCATTGAACGTTACAATTAACTATCATTTTTGCGTCGGATTCGAAAATCTAGACTCACAGGAGAACGACCATAAGGTGCCCGAGGCAGCAATAGACCCTTGGAGACAAGTCGTCTGGAGGACGATGTATTGGATCGCGACGCAATTTGAGTCTTCTATCGTCATTAGGAGGCGCTGAACGTTACAATTCACTATCATTTTTGCGTCGGATTCGAAAATCTAGACTCACAGGAGAAGGACCATGTGGTGCCCGAGGCAGCGATATCCCCTTGGAGACAAGTAGGCTGGAGGCCGATGTATTGAATCTCGACGCAATTTGAGTGTTCCATCGTCATTAGAAGGCCCTGAACGTTACAATTAACTATCATTTTTGCGTCGGATTCGAAAATCTAGACTCACAGGACAACGACCAAAAGGTGCCCGAGGCAGCAATAGACCCTTGGAGACAAGTCGGCTGGAGGCCGATGTATTGAATCTCGACGCAATTAGAGTGTTCCATCGTCATTACAAGGCCCTGAACGTTACAATTAACTATCATTTTAGCGTCGGATTCGAAAATCTAGACTCACAGGAGAACGACCATAAGGTGCCCGAGGCAGCAATAGATCCTTGGAGACAAGTCGGCTGGAGGACGATGTATTGGATCGCGACGCAATTTGAGTCTTCTATCGTCATTAGGAGGCGCTGAACGTTACAATTCACTATCATTTTTGCGTCGGATTCGAAAATCTAGACTCACAGGAGAAGGATCACATTGTGCCCGAGACAGCAATATCCCCTTGGAGACAAGGCTGCTGGAGGACGATGTATTGAATCTCGACGCAATTTGAGTGTCCCATCGTCATTAGGAGGCCCTAAACCTTACAATTAACTATCATTTTTGCGTCGGATTCGATAATCTAAACTCACAGGGGATCGACCATACGGTGCCCGAGGCAGCTATTGACCCTTGGAGACAAGTCGGTTGGAGGACGATGTATTGGATCGCGACGCAAAATGAGTGTTCCATCGTCATTACAAGGCCCTGAACCTTACAATTAACTATCAGTTTCGCGTCGGATTCGAAAATCTACTCACAGGAGAAGTTCATACGGTGCTCGAGACAGCAATATACCCCTTGGAGACAAATCGGCTGGAGGACGATGTATTGAATCTCGACGCCATTTGAGTCTTCTGTCGTCATTAGGAGGCGCTGAACGTTACAATTCACTATCATTTTTGCGTCGGATTCGAAAATCTAGACTCACAGGAGAAAGATCATATTGTGCCCGAGGCAGCAATATCCCCTTGGAGACATGTCGGCTGGAGGACGATGTATTGAATCTCGACGCAATTTGAGAGTTCCATCGTCATTAGGCGGCCCTGAACGTTACAATTAACTATCATTTTTGCGTCGGATTCGAAAATCTAGACTTACAAGAGAACGACCATAAAGTGCCCGAGGCAGCATCAGATCCTTGGAGACAAGTCGGCTGGAGGACGATATATTGGATCGCGACGCAATTTGAGTGTTCCATCGTCATTAGGAGGCCCTGAATGTTACAATTAACTATCATTTTTGAGTCGGATTCGAAAATCTAGACTCACAGGAGAACGACCATAAGGTGCCCGAGGCAGCAATAGACCCTTGGAGACAAGTCGGCTGGAGGCCGATGTATTGAATCTCGACGCAATTTGATTTTTTCATTGGCATTAGGAGGCCCTGAACGTTAAAATTAACTATCATTTTTGCGTCGGATTCGAAAATCTAGACTCACAGGACAACGACCAAAAGGTGCCCGAGGCAGCAATAGACCCTTGGAGACAAGTCGGCTGGAGGCCGATGTATTGTATCTCGACGCAATTTGAGTGTTCCATCGTCATTACAAGGCCCTGAACGTTACAATTAATTATCATTTTTGCGTCGGATTCGAAAATCTAGACTCACAGGAGAACGACCATAAGGTGCCCGAGGCAGCAATAGACCCTTGGAGACAAGTCGGCTGGAGGACGATGTATTGGATCGCGACGCAAGTTGAGTCTTCTATCGTCATTAGGAGGCGCTGAACGTTACAATTCACTATCATTTTTGCGTCGGATTCGAAAATCTAGACTCACAGGAGAAGGATCAAATTGTGCCCGAGACAGCAATATCCCCTTGGACACAAGTCGGCTGGAGGACGATGTATTGAATCTCGACGCAATTTGAGTGTTCCATCGTCATTAGAAGGCATTGAACGTTACAATTAACTATCATTTTTGCGTCGGATTCGAAAATCTAGACTCACAGGAGAACGACCATAAGGTGCCCGAGGCAGCAATAGACCCTTGGAGACAAGTCGTCTGGAGGACGATGTATTGGATCGCGACGCAATTTGAGTCTTCTATCGTCATTAGGAGGCGCTGAACGTTACAATTCACTATCATTTTTGCGTCGGATTCGAAAATCTAGACTCACAGGAGAAGGACCATGTGGTGCCCGAGGCAGCGATATCCCCTTGGAGACAAGTAGGCTGGAGGCCGATGTATTGAATCTCGACGCAATTTGAGTGTTCCATCGTCATTAGAAGGCCCTGAACGTTACAATTAACTATCATTTTTGCGTCGGATTCGAAAATCTAGACTCACAGGACAACGACCAAAAGGTGCCCGAGGCAGCAATAGACCCTTGGAGACAAGTCGGCTGGAGGCCGATGTATTGAATCTCGACGCAATTAGAGTGTTCCATCGTCATTACAAGGCCCTGAACGTTACAATTAACTATCATTTTAGCGTCGGATTCGAAAATCTAGACTCACAGGAGAACGACCATAAGGTGCCCGAGGCAGCAATAGATCCTTGGAGACAAGTCGGCTGGAGGACGATGTATTGGATCGCGACGCAATTTGAGTCTTCTATCGTCATTAGGAGGCGCTGAACGTTACAATTCACTATCATTTTTGCGTCGGATTCGAAAATCTAGACTCACAGGAGAAGGATCACATTGTGCCCGAGACAGCAATATCCCCTTGGAGACAAGGCTGCTGGAGGACGATGTATTGAATCTCGACGCAATTTGAGTGTCCCATCGTCATTAGGAGGCCCTAAACCTTACAATTAACTATCATTTTTGCGTCGGATTCGATAATCTAAACTCACAGGGGATCGACCATACGGTGCCCGAGGCAGCTATTGACCCTTGGAGACGAGTCGGTTGGAGGACGATGTATTGGATCGCGACGCAAAATGAGTGTTCCATCGTCATTACAAGGCCCTGAACCTTACAATTAACTATCAGTTTCGCGTCGGATTCGAAAATCTACTCACAGGAGAAGTTCATACGGTGCTCGAGACAGCAATATACCCCTTGGAGACAAATCGGCTGGAGGACGATGTATTGAATCTCGACGCAATTTGAGTCTTCTGTCGTCATTAGGAGGCGCTGAACGTTACAATTCACTATCATTTTTGCGTCGGATTCGAAAATCTAGACTCACAGGAGAAAGATCATATTGTGCCCGAGGCAGCAATATCCCCTTGGAGACATGTCGGCTGGAGGACGATGTATTGAATCTCGACGCAATTTGAGAGTTCCATCGTCATTAGGCGGCCCTGAACGTTACAATTAACTATCATTTTTGCGTCGGATTCGAAAATCTAGACTTACAAGAGAACGACCATAAAGTGCCCGAGGCAGCATCAGATCCTTGGAGACAAGTCGGCTGGAGGACGATATATTGGATCGCGACGCAATTTGAGTGTTCCATCGTCATTAGGAGGCCCTGAATGTTACAATTAACTATCATTTTTGAGTCGGATTCGAAAATCTAGACTCACAGGAGAACGACCATAAGGTGCCCGAGGCAGCAATAGACCCTTGGAGACAAGTCGGCTGGAGGCCGATGTATTGAATCTCGACGCAATTTGAGTATTCCATTGGCATTAGGAGGCCCTGAACGTTAAAATTAACTATCATTTTTGCGTCGGATTCGAAAATCTAGACTCACAGGACAACGACCAAAAGGTGCCCGAGGCAGCAATAGACCCTTGGAGACAAGTCGGCTGGAGGCCGATGTATTGAATCTCGACGCAATTAGAGTGTTCCATCGTCATTACAAGGCCCTGAACGTTACAATTAACTATCATTTTAGCGTCGGATTCGAAAATCTAGACTCACAGGAGAACGACCATAAGGTGCCCGAGGCAGCAATAGATCCTTGGAGACAAGTCGGCTGGAGGACGATGTATTGGATCGCGACGCAATTTGAGTCTTCTATCGTCATTAGGAGGCGCTGAACGTTACAATTCACTATCATTTTTGCGTCGGATTCGAAAATCTAGACTCACAGGAGAAGGATCACATTGTGCCCGAGACAGCAATATCCCCTTGGAGACAAGGCTGCTGGAGGACGATGTATTGAATCTCGACGCAATTTGAGTGTCCCATCGTCATTAGGAGGCCCTAAACCTTACAATTAACTATCATTTTTGCGTCGGATTCGATAATCTAAACTCACAGGGGATCGACCATACGGTGCCCGAGGCAGCTATTGACCCTTGGAGACAAGTCGGTTGGAGGACGATGTATTGGATCGCGACGCAAAATGAGTGTTCCATCGTCATTACAAGGCCCTGAACCTTACAATTAACTATCAGTTTCGCGTCGGATTCGAAAATCTACTCACAGGAGAAGTTCATACGGTGCTCGAGACAGCAATATACCCCTTGGAGACAAATCGGCTGGAGGACGATGTATTGAATCTCGACGCAATTTGAGTCTTCTGTCGTCATTAGGAGGCGCTGAACGTTACAATTCACTATCATTTTTGCGTCGGATTCGAAAATCTAGACTCACAGGAGAAAGATCATATTGTGCCCGAGGCAGCAATATCCCCTTGGAGACATGTCGGCTGGAGGACGATGTATTGAATCTCGACGCAATTTGAGAGTTCCATCGTCATTAGGCGGCCCTGAACGTTACAATTAACTATCATTTTTGCGTCGGATTCGATAATCTAAACTCACAGGAGAACGACCATACGGTCCCGAGGCAGCAACAGACCCTTGGAGACAAGTCGGCTGGAGGACGATGTATTGAATCTCGACGCAATTTGAGTGTTCCATCGTCATTACAAGGCCCTGAACGTTACAATTAACTATCATTTTTGCGTCGGATTCGAAAATCTAGACTCACAGGAGAACGACCATAAGGTGCCCGAGGCAGCAATAGACCCTTGGAGACAAGTCGGCTGGAGGACGATGTATTGGATCGCGACGCAATTTGAATCTTCTATCGTCATTAGGAGGCGCTGAACGTTACAATTCACTATCATTTTTGCGTCGGATTCGAAAATCTAGACTGACAGGAGAAGGACCATGTGGTGCCCGAGGCAGCGATATCCCCTTGGAGACAAGTCGGCTGGAGGCCGATGTATTGAATCTCGACGCAATTTGAGTGTTCCATCGTTATTAGAAGGCCCTGAACGTTACAATTAACTATCATTTTTGCGTCGGATACGAAAATCTAGACTCACAGGAGAGCGACCATAAGGTGCCCGAGGCAGCAATAGACCCTTGGAGACAAGTCGGCTGGAGGACGATGTATTGAATCTCGACGCAATTTGAGAGTTCCATCGTCATTAGGCGGCCCTGAACGTTACAATTATCTATCATTTTTGCGTCGGATTCGAAAATCTAGACTCACAGGAGAACGACCATAATGTGCCCGAGGCAGCAATAGACCCTTGGAGACAAGTCGGCTGGATGACGATGTATTGGATCGCGACGCAATTTGAGTCTTCTATCGTCATTAGGAGGCGCTGAACGTTACAATTCACTATCATTTTTGCGTCGGATTCGAAAATCTATACTCACAGGAGAAGGACCATGTGGTGCCCGAGACAGCGATATCCCCTTCGAGACAAGTAGGCTGGAGGCCGATGTATTGAATCTCTTCGCAATTTGAGTGTTCCATCGTCATTAGAAGGCCCTGAACGTTACAATTAACTATCATTTTTGCGTCGGATTCGAAAATCTAGACTCACAGGAGAACGACCATAAGGTGCCCGAGGCAGCAATAGACCCTTGGAGACAAGTCGGCTGGAGGCCGATGTATTGAATCTCGACGCAATTTGAGTATTCCATTGGCATTAGGAGGCCCTGAACGTTAAAATTAACTATCATTTTTGCGTCGGATTCGAAAATCTAGACTCACAGGACAACGACCAAAAGGTGCCCGAGGCAGCAATAGACCCTTGGAGACAAGTCGGCTGGAGGCCGATGTATTGAATCTCGACGCAATTAGAGTGTTCCATCGTCATTACAAGGCCCTGAACGTTACAATTAACTATCATTTTAGCGTCGGATTCGAAAATCTAGACTCACAGGAGAACGACCATAAGGTGCCCGAGGCAGCAATAGATCCTTGGAGACAAGTCGGCTGGAGGACGATGTATTGGATCGCGACGCAATTTGAGTCTTCTATCGTCATTAGGAGGCGCTGAACGTTACAATTCACTATCATTTTTGCGTCGGATTCGAAAATCTAGACTCACAGGAGAAGGATCACATTGTGCCCGAGACAGCAATATCCCCTTGGAGACAAGGCTGCTGGAGGACGATGTATTGAATCTCGACGCAATTTGAGTGTCCCATCGTCATTAGGAGGCCCTAAACCTTACAATTAACTATCATTTTTGCGTCGGATTCGATAATCTAAACTCACAGGGGATCGACCATACGGTGCCCGAGGCAGCTATTGACCCTTGGAGACAAGTCGGTTGGAGGACGATGTATTGGATCGCGACGCAAAATGAGTGTTCCATCGTCATTACAAGGCCCTGAACCTTACAATTAACTATCAGTTTCGCGTCGGATTCGAAAATCTACTCACAGGAGAAGTTCATACGGTGCTCGAGACAGCAATATACCCCTTGGAGACAAATCGGCTGGAGGACGATGTATTGAATCTCGACGCAATTTGAGTCTTCTGTCGTCATTAGGAGGCGCTGAACGTTACAATTCACTATCATTTTTGCGTCGGATTCGAAAATCTAGACTCACAGGAGAAAGATCATATTGTGCTCGAGGCAGCAATATCCCCTTGGAGACATGTCGGCTGGAGGACGATGTATTGAATCTCGACGCAATTTGAGAGTTCCATCGTCATTAGGCGGCCCTGAACGTTACAATTAACTATCATTTTTGCGTCGGATTCGAAAATCTAGACTTACAAGAGAACGACCATAAAGTGCCCGAGGCAGCATCAGATCCTTGGAGACAAGTCGGCTGGAGGACGATTTATTGGATCGCGACGCAATTTGAGTGTTCCATCGTCATTAGGAGGCCCTGAATGTTACAATTAACTATCATTTTTGAGTCGGATTCGAAAATCTAGACTCACAGGAGAACGACCATAAGGTGCCCGAGGCAGCAATAGACCCTTGGAGACAAGTCGGCTGGAGGCCGATGTATTGAATCTCGACGCAATTTGAGTATTCCATTGGCATTAGGAGGCCCTGATCGTTAAAATTAACTATCATTTTTGCGTCGGATTCGATAATCTAAACTCACAGGAGAACGACCATACGGTCCCGAGGCAGCAACAGACCCTTGGAGACAAGTCGGCTGGAGGACGATGTATTGAATCTCGACGCAATTTGAGTGTTCCATCGTCATTACAAGGCCCTGAACGTTACAATTAACTATCATTTTTGCGTCGGATTCGAAAATCTAGACTCACAGGAGAACGACCATAAGGTGCCCGAGGCAGCAATAGACCCTTGGAGACAAGTCGGCTGGAGGACGATGTATTGGATCGCGACGCAATTTGAGTCTTCTATCGTCATTAGGAGGCGCTGAACGTTACAATTCACTATCATTTTTGCGTCGGATTCGAAAATCTAGACTGACAGGAGAAGGACCATGTGGTGCCCGAGGCAGCGATATCCCCTTGGAGACAAGTCGGCTGGAGGCCGATGTATTGAATCTCGACGCAATTTGAGTGTTCCATCGTTATTAGAAGGCCCTGAACGTTACAATTAACTATCATTTTTGCGTCGGATACGAAAATCTAGACTCACAGGAGAGCGACCATAAGGTGCCCGAGGCAGCAATAGACCCTTGGAGACAAGTCGGCTGGAGGACGATGTATTGAATCTCGACGCAATTTGAGAGTTCCATCGTCATTAGGCGGCCCTGAACGTTACAATTATCTATCATTTTTGCGTCGGATTCGAAAATCTAGACTCACAGGAGAACGACCATAATGTGCCCGAGGCAGCAATAGACCCTTGGAGACAAGTCGGCTGGATGACGATGTATTGGATCGCGACGCAATTTGAGTCTTCTATCGTCATTAGGAGGCGCTGAACGTTACAATTCACTATCATTTTTGCGTCGGATTCGAAAATCTATACTCACAGGAGAAGGACCATGTGGTGCCCGAGACAGCGATATCCCCTTCGAGACAAGTAGGCTGGAGGCCGATGTATTGAATCTCTTCGCAATTTGAGTGTTCCATCGTCATTAGAAGGCCCTGAACGTTACAATTAACTATCATTTTTGCGTCGGATTCGAAAATCTAGACTCACAGGACAACGACCATAAGGTGCCCGAGGCAGCAATAGACCCTTGGAGACAAGTCGGCTGGAGGCCGATGTATTGAATCTCGACGCAATTTGAGTGTTCCATCGGCATTAGGAGGCCCTGAACGTTATAATTAACTATCATTTTTGCGTCGGATTCGAAAATCTAGACTCACAGGAGAACGACCATAAGGTGCCCGAGGCAGCAATAGACCCTTGGAGACAAGTCGGCTGGAGGCCGATGTATTGAATCTCGACGCAATTTGAGTGTTCCATCGTCATTACAAGGCCCTGAACGTTAAAATTAACTATCATTTTTGCGTCGGATTCGAAAATCTAGACTCACAGGAGAACGACCATAAGGTGCCCGAGGCAGCAATAGACCCTTGGAGACAAGTCGGCTGGAGGACGATGTATTGGATCGCGACGCAATTTGAGTCTTCTATCGTCATTAGGAGGCGCTGAACGTTACAATTCAGTATCATTTTTCGTCGGATTCGAAAATCTAGACTCACAGGAGAACGATCATAAGGTGCCCGAGGCAGCAATAGACCCTTGGAGACAAGTCGGCTGGAGGCCGATGTACTGAATCTCGACGCAATTTGAGTGTTCCATCGTCATTAGGAGGCCCTGAACGTTACAATTAACTATCATTTTTGCGTCGGGTTCGAAAATCTAGACTCACAGGAGAACGACCATAAGGTGCCCGAGGCAGCAATAGACCCTTGGAGACAGGTCGGCTGGAGGACGATGTATTGGATCGCGACGCAATTTGAGTCTTCTATCGTCATTAGGAGGCGCTGAACGTTACAATTCACTATCATTTTTGCGTCGGATTCGAAAATCAATACTCACAGGAGAAGGACCATGTGGTGCTTGAGGCAGCGATATCCCCTCGGAGACAAGTAGGCTGGAGGCCGATGTATTGAATCTCGACGCAATTTGAGTGTTCCATCGTCATTAGAAGGCCCTGAACGTTACAATTAACTATCATTTTTGCGTCGGATTCGAAAATCTAGACTCACAGGACAACGACCATAAGGTGCCCGAGGCAGCAATAGACCCTTGGAGACAAGTCGGCTGGAGGCCGATGTATTGAATCTCGACGCAATTTGAGTGTTCCATCGGCATTAGGAGGCCCTGAACGTTATAATTAACGATCATTTTTGCGTCGAATTCGATAATCTAAACTCACAGGAGAACGACCATCAGGTGCCCGAGGCAGCAATAGACCCTTGGAGACAAGTCGGCTGGAGGCCGATGTATTGAATCTCGACGCAATTTGAGTGTTCCATCGTCATTACAAGGCCCTGAACGTTACAATTAACTATCATTTTTCCGTCGGATTCGAAAATCTAGACTCACAGGAGAACGACCATAAGGTGCCCGATGCAGCAATAGACCCTTGGAGACAAGTCGGCTGGAGGCCGATGTATTGAATCTCGACGCAATTTGAGTGTTCCATCGGCATTAGGAGGCCCTGAACGATACAATTAACTATCATTTTTGCGTCGGGTTCGAAAATCTAGACTCACAGGAGAACGACCATAAGGTGCCCGAGGCAGCAATAGACCCTTGGAGACAAGTCGGCTGGAGACCGATGTATTGAATCTCGACGCAATTTGAGTGTTCCATCGGCATTAGGAGGCCCTGAACGTTACAATTAACTATCATTTTTGCGTCGGGTTCGAAAATCTAGACTCACAGGAGAACGACCATAAGCTGCCCGAGGCAGCAATAGACCCTTGGAGACAAGTCGGCTGGAGGACGATGTATTGAATCTCGACGCAATTTGAGAGTTCCATCGTCATTAGGCGGCCCTGAACGTTACAATTAACTATCATTTTTGCGTCGGATTCGAAAATCTAGAATTACAAGAGAACGACCATAAAGTGCCCGAGGCAGCATTAGATCCTTGGAGACAAGTCGGCTGGAGGACGATGTATTGTATCTCGACGCAATTTGAGTGTTCCATCGTCTTTACAAGGCCCTGAACGTTACAATTAACTATCATTTTTGCGTCGGATTCGAAAATCTAGACTCACAGGAGAACGACCATAAGGTGCCCGAGGCAGCAATAGACCCTTGGAGACAAGTCGGCTGGAGGCCGATGTATTGAATCTCGACGCAATTTGAGTCTTCTATCGTCATTAGGAGGCGCTGAACGCTACAATTCACTATCATTTTTGCGTCGGATTCGAAAATCTAGACTCACAGGAGAAGGACCATGTGGTGCCCGAGGCAGCGATATCCCCTTGGAGACAAGTAGGCTGGAGGCCGATGTATTGATTCTCGACGCAATTTGAGTGTTCCATCGTCATTAGAAGGCCCTGAACGTTACAATTAACTATCATTTTTGCGTCGGATTCGAAAATCTAGACTCACAGGACAACGACCATAAGGTGCCCGAGGCAGCAATAGACCCTTGGAGACAAGTCGGCTGGAGGCCGATGTATTGAATCTCGACGCAATTTGAGTGTTCCATCGGCATTAGGAGGCCCTGAACGTTATAATTAACTATCATTTTTGCGTCGGATTCGATAATCTAAACTCACAGGAGAACGACCATAAGGTGCCCGAGGCAGCAATAGACCCTTGGAGACAAGTCGGCTGGAGGCCGATGTATTGAATCTCGACTCAATTTGAGTGTTCCATCGTCATTACAAGGCCCTGAACGTTACAATTAGCTATCATTTTTGCGTCGGATTCGAAAATCTAGACTCACAGGAGAACGACCATAAGGTGTCCGAGGCAGCAATAGACCCTTGGAGACAAGTCGGCTGGAGGACGATGTATTGAATCTCGTCGCAATTTGAGTGTTCCATCGTCATTAGAAGGCCCTGAACGTTACAATTAACTATCATTTTTGCGACGGATTCGAAAATCTAGACTCACAGGACAACGACCATAAGGTGCCCGAGGCAGCAATAGACCCTTGGAGACAAGTCGGCTGGAGGCCGATGTATTGAATCTCGACGCAATTTGAGTGTTCCATCGTCATTACAAGGACCTGAACGTTACAATTAACTATCATTTTTGCGTCGGATTCGAAAATCTAGACTCACAGGAGAACGACCATAAGGTGCCCGAGGCAGCAATAGACCCTTGGAGACAAGTCGGCTGGAGGACGATGTATTGGATCGCGACGCAATTTGAGTCTTCTATCGTCATTAGGAGGCGCTGAACGTTACAATTCACGATCATTTTTGCGTCGGATTCGAAAATCTAGACTCACAGGAGAAGGACCATGTGGTGCCCGAGGCAGCGATATCCCCTTGGAGACAAGTAGGCTGGAGGCCGATGTATTGAATCTCGACGCAATTTGAGTGTTCCATCGTCATTAGGAGGCGCTGAACGTTACAATTCACTATCATTTTTGCGTCGGATTCGAAAATCTAGACTCACAGGACAACGACCATAAGGTGCCCGAGGCAGCAATAGACCCTTGGAGACAAGTCGGCTGGAGGCCGATGTATTGAATCTCGACATAATTTGAGTGTTCCATCGGCATTAGGAGGCCCTGAACGTTATAATTAACTATCATTTTTGCGTCGGATTCGATAATCTAAACTCACAGGAGAACGACCATAAGGTGCCCGAGGCAGCAATAGACCCTTGGAGACAAGTCGGCTGGAGGCTGATGTATTGAATCTCGACGCAATTTGGGTGTTCCATCGTCATTAGGAGGCCCTGAACGTTATAATTAACTATCATTTTTCCGTCGGATTCGAAAATCTAGACTCACAGGAGAACGACCATAAGGTACCCGATGCAGCAATAGACCCTTGGAGACAAGTCGGCTGGAGGCCGATGTATTGAATCTCGACGCAATTTGAGAGTTCCATCGTCATTAGGCGGCCCTGATCGTTACAATTAACTATCATTTTGGCGTCGGATTCGCAAATCTAGACTTACAAGAGAACGACCATAAAGTGCCCGAGGCAGCATTAGACCCTTGGAGACAAGTCGGCTGGAGGACGATGTATTGAATCTCGACGCAATTTGAGTGTTCCATCGTCATTACAAGGCCCTGAACGTTACAATTATCTATCATTTTTGCGTCGGATTCGAAAATCTAGACTCACAGGAGAACGACCATAATGTGCCCGAGGCAGCAATAGACCCTTGGAGACAAGTCGGCTGGATGACGATGTATTGGATCGCGACGCAATTTGAGTCTTCTATCGTCATTAGGAGGCGCTGAACGTTACAATTCACTATCATTTTTGCGTCGGATTCGAAAATCTATACTCACAGGAGAAGGACCATGTGGTGCCCGAGGCAGCGATATCCCCTTGGAGACAAGTAGGCTGGAGGCCGATGTATTGAATCTCTTCGCAATTTGAGTGTTCCATCGTCATTAGAAGGCCCTGAACGTTACAATTAACTATCATTTTTGCGTCGGATTCGAAAATCTAGACTCACAGGACAACGACCATAAGGTGCCCGAAGCAGCAATAGACCCTTGGAGACAAGTCGGCTGGAGGCCGATGTATTGAATCTCGACGCAATTTGAGTGTTCCATCGGCATTAGGAGGCCCTGAACGTTATAATTAACTATCATTTTTGCGTCGGATTCGAAAATCTAGACTCACAGGAGAACGACCATAGGGTGCCCGAGGCAGCAATAGACTCTTGGAGACATGTCGGCTGGAGGCCGATGTATTGAATCTCGACGCAATTTGAGTGTTCCATCGTCATTACAAGGCCTTGAACGTTACAATTAACTATCATTTTTGCGTCGGATTCGAAAATCTAGACTCACAGGAGAACGACCATAAGGTGCCCGAGGCAGCAATAGACCCTTGGAGACAAGTCGGCTGGAGGACGATGTATTGGATCGCGACGCAATTTGAGTCTTCTATCGTCATTAGGAGGCGCTGAACGTTACATTTCACTATCATTTTTGCGTCGGATTCGAAAATCTAGACTCACAGGAGAACGATCATAAGGTGCCCGAGGCAGCAATAGACCCTTGGAGACAAGTCGGCTGGAGGCCGATGTATTGAATCTCGACGCAATTTGAGCGTTCCATCGTCATTAGGAGGCCCTGAACGTTACAATTAACTATCATTTTTGCGTCGGGTTCGAAAATCTAGACTCACAGGAGAACGACCATAAGGTGCCCGAGGCAGCAATAGACCCTTGGAGACAAGTCGGCTGGAGGACGATGTATTGGATCGCGACGCAATTTGAGTCTTCTATCGTCATTAGGAGGCGCTGAACGTTACAATTCACGATCATTTTTGCGTCGGATTCGAAAATCTAGACTCACAGGAGAAGGACCATGTGGTGCCCGAGGCAGCGATATCCCCTTGGAGACAAGTAGGCTGGAGGCCGATGTATTGAATCTCGACGCAATTTGAGTGTTCCATCGTCATTAGGAGGCGCTGAACGTTACAATTCACTATCATTTTTGCGTCGGATTCGAAAATCTAGACTCACAGGACAACGACCATAAGGTGCCCGAGGCAGCAATAGACCCTTGGAGACAAGTCGGCTGGAGGCCGATGTATTGAATCTCGACATAATTTGAGTGTTCCATCGGCATTAGGAGGCCCTGAACGTTATAATTAACTATCATTTTTGCGTCGGATTCGATAATCTAAACTCACAGGAGAACGACCATAAGGTGCCCGAGGCAGCAATAGACCCTTGGAGACAAGTCGGCTGGAGGCTGATGTATTGAATCTCGACGCAATTTGGGTGTTCCATCGTCATTAGGAGGCCCTGAACGTTATAATTAACTATCATTTTTCCGTCGGATTCGAAAATCTAGACTCACAGGAGAACGACCATAAGGTACCCGATGCAGCAATAGACCCTTGGAGACAAGTCGGCTGGAGGCCGATGTATTGAATCTCGACGCAATTTGAGAGTTCCATCGTCATTAGGCGGCCCTGATCGTTACAATTAACTATCATTTTGGCGTCGGATTCGTAAATCTAGACTTACAAGAGAACGACCATAAAGTGCCCGAGGCAGCATTAGACCCTTGGAGACAAGTCGGCTGGAGGACGATGTATTGAATCTCGACGCAATTTGAGTGTTCCATCGTCATTACAAGGCCCTGAACGTTACAATTATCTATCATTTTTGCGTCGGATTCGAAAATCTAGACTCACAGGAGAACGACCATAATGTGCCCGAGGCAGCAATAGACCCTTGGAGACAAGTCGGCTGGATGACGATGTATTGGATCGCGACGCAATTTGAGTCTTCTATCGTCATTAGGAGGCGCTGAACGTTACAATTCACTATCATTTTTGCGTCGGATTCGAAAATCTATACTCACAGGAGAAGGACCATGTGGTGCCCGAGGCAGCGATATCCCCTTGGAGACAAGTAGGCTGGAGGCCGATGTATTGAATTTCTTCGCAATTTGAGTGTTCCATCGTCATTAGAAGGCCCTGAACGTTACAATTAACTATCATTTTTGCGTCGGATTCGAAAATCTAGACTCACAGGACAACGACCATAAGGTGCCCGAAGCAGCAATAGACCCTTGGAGACAAGTCGGCTGGAGGCCGATGTATTGAATCTCGACGCAATTTGAGTGTTCCATCGGCATTAGGAGGCCCTGAACGTTATAATTAACTATCATTTTTGCGTCGGATTCGAAAATCTAGACTCACAGGAGAACGACCATAGGGTGCCCGAGGCAGCAATAGACCCTTGGAGACATGTCGGCTGGAGGCCGATGTATTGAATCTCGACGCAATTTGAGTGTTCCATCGTCATTACAAGGCCTTGAACGTTACAATTAACTATCATTTTTGCGTCGGATTCGAAAAACTAGACTCACAGGAGAACGACCATAAGGTGCCCGAGGCAGCAATAGACCCTTGGAGACAAGTCGGCTGGAGGACGATGTATTGGATCGCGACGCAATTTGAGTCTTCTATCGTCATTAGGAGGCGCTGAACGTTACAATTAACTATCATTTTTGCGACGGATTCGAAAATCTAGACTCACAGGACAACGACCATAAGGTGCCCGAGGCAGCAATAGACCCTTGGAGACAAGTCGGCTGGAGGCCGATGTATTGAATCTCGACGCAATTTGAGTGTTCCATCGTCATTACAAGGACCTGAACGTTACAATTAACTATCATTTTTGCGTCGGATTCGAAAATCTAGACTCACAGGAGAACGACCATAAGGTGCCCGAGGCAGCAATAGACCCTTGGAGACAAGTCGGCTGGAGGACGATGTATTGGATCGCGACGCAATTTGAGTCTTCTATCGTCATTAGGAGGCGCTGAACGTTACAATTCACGATCATTTTTGCGTCGGATTCGAAAATCTAGACTCACAGGAGAAGGACCATGTGGTGCCCGAGGCAGCGATATCCCCTTGGAGACAAGTAGGCTGGAGGCCGATGTATTGAATCTCGACGCAATTTGAGTGTTCCATCGTCATTAGGAGGCGCTGAACGTTACAATTCACTATCATTTTTGCGTCGGATTCGAAAATCTAGACTCACAGGACAACGACCATAAGGTGCCCGAGGCAGCAATAGACCCTTGGAGACAAGTCGGCTGGAGGCCGATGTATTGAATCTCGACATAATTTGAGTGTTCCATCGGCATTAGGAGGCCCTGAACGTTATAATTAACTATCATTTTTGCGTCGGATTCGATAATCTAAACTCACAGGAGAACGACCATAAGGTGCCCGAGGCAGCAATAGACCCTTGGAGACAAGTCGGCTGGAGGCTGATGTATTGAATCTCGACGCAATTTGGGTGTTCCATCGTCATTAGGAGGCCCTGAACGTTATAATTAACTATCATTTTTCCGTCGGATTCGAAAATCTAGACTCACAGGAGAACGACCATAAGGTACCCGATGCAGCAATAGACCCTTGGAGACAAGTCGGCTGGAGGCCGATGTATTGAATCTCGACGCAATTTGAGAGTTCCATCGTCATTAGGCGGCCCTGATCGTTACAATTAACTATCATTTTGGCGTCGGATTCGCAAATCTAGACTTACAAGAGAACGACCATAAAGTGCCCGAGGCAGCATTAGACCCTTGGAGACAAGTCGGCTGGAGGACGATGTATTGAATCTCGACGCAATTTGAGTGTTCCATCGTCATTACAAGGCCCTGAACGTTACAATTATCTATCATTTTTGCGTCGGATTCGAAAATCTAGACTCACAGGAGAACGACCATAATGTGCCCGAGGCAGCAATAGACCCTTGGAGACAAGTCGGCTGGATGACGATGTATTGGATCGCGACGCAATTTGAGTCTTCTATCGTCATTAGGAGGCGCTGAACGTTACAATTCACTATCATTTTTGCGTCGGATTCGAAAATCTATACTCACAGGAGAAGGACCATGTGGTGCCCGAGGCAGCGATATCCCCTTGGAGACAAGTAGGCTGGAGGCCGATGTATTGAATCTCTTCGCAATTTGAGTGTTCCATCGTCATTAGAAGGCCCTGAACGTTACAATTAACTATCATTTTTGCGTCGGATTCGAAAATCTAGACTCACAGGACAACGACCATAAGGTGCCCGAAGCAGCAATAGACCCTTGGAGACAAGTCGGCTGGAGGCCGATGTATTGAATCTCGACGCAATTTGAGTGTTCCATCGGCATTAGGAGGCCCTGAACGTTATAATTAACTATCATTTTTGCGTCGGATTCGAAAATCTAGACTCACAGGAGAACGACCATAGGGTGCCCGAGGCAGCAATAGACCCTTGGAGACATGTCGGCTGGAGGCCGATGTATTGAATCTCGACGCAATTTGAGTGTTCCATCGTCATTACAAGGCCTTGAACGTTACAATTAACTATCATTTTTGCGTCGGATTCGAAAATCTAGACTCACAGGAGAACGACCATAAGGTGCCCGAGGCAGCAATAGACCCTTGGAGACAAGTCGGCTGGAGGACGATGTATTGGATCGCGACGCAATTTGAGTCTTCTATCGTCATTAGGAGGCGCTGAACGTTACATTTCACTATCATTTTTGCGTCGGATTCGAAAATCTAGACTCACAGGAGAACGATCATAAGGTGCCCGAGGCAGCAATAGACCCTTGGAGACAAGTCGGCTGGAGGCCGATGTATTGAATCTCGACGCAATTTGAGCGTTCCATCGTCATTAGGAGGCCCTGAACGTTACAATTAACTATCATTTTTGCGTCGGGTTCGAAAATCTAGACTCACAGGAGAACGACCATAAGGTGCCCGAGGCAGCAATAGACCCTTGGAGACAAGTCGGCTGGAGGACGATGTATTGGATCGCGACGCAATTTGAGTCTTCTATCGTCATTAGGAGGCGCTGAACGTTACAATTCACGATCATTTTTGCGTCGGATTCGAAAATCTAGACTCACAGGAGAAGGACCATGTGGTGCCCGAGGCAGCGATATCCCCTTGGAGACAAGTAGGCTGGAGGCCGATGTATTGAATCTCGACGCAATTTGAGTGTTCCATCGTCATTAAGAGGCGCTGAACGTTACAATTCACTATCATTTTTGCGTCGGATTCGAAAATCTAGACTCACAGGACAACGACCATAAGGTGCCCGAGGCAGCAATAGACCCTTGGAGACAAGTCGGCTGGAGGCCGATGTATTGAATCTCGACATAATTTGAGTGTTCCATCGGCATTAGGAGGCCCTGAACGTTATAATTAACTATCATTTTTGCGTCGGATTCGATAATCTAAACTCACAGGAGAACGACCATAAGGTGCCCGAGGCAGCAATAGACCCTTGGAGACAAGTCGGCTGGAGGCTGATGTATTGAATCTCGACGCAATTTGGGTGTTCCATCGTCATTAGGAGGCCCTGAACGTTATAATTAACTATCATTTTTCCGTCGGATTCGAAAATCTAGACTCACAGGAGAACGACCATAAGGTACCCGATGCAGCAATAGACCCTTGGAGACAAGTCGGCTGGAGGCCGATGTATTGAATCTCGACGCAATTTGAGAGTTCCATCGTCATTAGGCGGCCCTGATCGTTACAATTAACTATCATTTTGGCGTCGGATTCGTAAATCTAGACTTACAAGAGAACGACCATAAAGTGCCCGAGGCAGCATTAGACCCTTGGAGACAAGTCGGCTGGAGGACGATGTATTGAATCTCGACGCAATTTGAGTGTTCCATCGTCATTACAAGGCCCTGAACGTTACAATTATCTATCATTTTTGCGTCGGATTCGAAAATCTAGACTCACAGGAGAACGACCATAATGTGCCCGAGGCAGCAATAGACCCTTGGAGACAAGTCGGCTGGATGACGATGTATTGGATCGCGACGCAATTTGAGTCTTCTATCGTCATTAGGAGGCGCTGAACGTTACAATTCACTATCATTTTTGCGTCGGATTCGAAAATCTATACTCACAGGAGAAGGACCATGTGGTGCCCGAGGCAGCGATATCCCCTTGGAGACAAGTAGGCTGGAGGCCGATGTATTGAATTTCTTCGCAATTTGAGTGTTCCATCGTCATTAGAAGGCCCTGAACGTTACAATTAACTATCATTTTTGCGTCGGATTCGAAAATCTAGACTCACAGGACAACGACCATAAGGTGCCCGAAGCAGCAATAGACCCTTGGAGACAAGTCGGCTGGAGGCCGATGTATTGAATCTCGACGCAATTTGAGTGTTCCATCGGCATTAGGAGGCCCTGAACGTTATAATTAACTATCATTTTTGCGTCGGATTCGAAAATCTAGACTCACAGGAGAACGACCATAGGGTGCCCGAGGCAGCAATAGACCCTTGGAGACATGTCGGCTGGAGGCCGATGTATTGAATCTCGACGCAATTTGAGTGTTCCATCGTCATTACAAGGCCTTGAACGTTACAATTAACTATCATTTTTGCGTCGGATTCGAAAAACTAGACTCACAGGAGAACGACCATAAGGTGCCCGAGGCAGCAATAGACCCTTGGAGACAAGTCGGCTGGAGGACGATGTATTGGATCGCGACGCAATTTGAGTCTTCTATCGTCATTAGGAGGCGCTGAACGTTACAATTCACTATCATTTTTGCGTCGGATTCGAAAATCTAGACTCACAGGAGAACGATCATAAGGTGCCCGAGGCAGCAATAGACCCTTGGAGACAAGTCGGCTGGAGGCCGATGTATTGAATCTCGACGCAATTTGAGTGTTCCATCGTCATTAGGAGGCCCTGAACGTTACAATTAACTATCATTTTTGCGTCGGGTTCGAAAATCTAGACTCACAGGAGAACGACCATAAGGTGCCCGAGGCAGCAATAGACCCTTGGAGACAAGTCGGCTGGAGGACGATGTATTGGATCGCGACGCAATTTGAGTCTTCTATCGTCATTAGGAGGCGCTGAACGTTACAATTCACTATCATTTTTGCGTCGGATTCGAAAATCTATACTCACAGGAGAAGGACCATGTGGTGCCCGAGGCAGCGATATCCCCTTGGAGACAAGTAGGCTGGAGGCCGATGTATTGAATCTCGACGCAATTTGAGTGTTCCATCGTCATTAGAAGGCCCTGAACGTTACAATTAACTATCATTTTTGCGTCGGATTCGAAAATCTAGACTCACAGGACAACGACCATAAGGTGCCCGAGGCAGCAATAGACCCTTGGAGACAAGTCGGCTGGAGGCCGATGTTTTGAATCTCGACGCAATTTGAGTGTTCCATCGGCATTAGGAGGCCCTGAACGTTATAATTAACGATCATTTTTGCGTCGGATTCGATAATCTAAACTCACAGGAGAACGACCATAAGGTGCCCGAGGCAGCAATAGACCCTTGGAGACAAGTCGGCTGGAGGCCGATGTATTGAATCTCGACGCAATTTGAGTGTTCCATCGTCATTACAAGGCCCTGAACGTTACAATTAACTATCATTTTTCCGTCGGATTCGAAAATCTAGACTCACAGGAGAACGACCATAAGGTGCCCGATGCAGCAATAGACCCTTGGAGACAAGTCGGCTGGAGGCCGATGTATTGAATCTCGACGCAATTTGAGTGTTCCATCGGCATTAGGAGCCCCTGAACGTTACAATTAACTATCATTTTTGCGTCGGGTTCGAAAATCTAGACTCACAGGAGAACGACCATAAGGTGCCCGAGGCAGCAATAGACCCTTGGAGACAAGTCGGCTGGAGGCCGATGTATTGAATCTCGACGCAATTTGAGTGTTCCATCGGCATTAGGAGGCCCTGAACGTTACAATTAACTATCATTTTAGCGTCGGGTTCGAAAATCTAGACTCACAGGAGAAACACCATAAGGTGCCCGAGGCAGCAATAGACCCTTGGAGACAAGTCGGCTGGAGGACGATGTATTGAATCTCGACGCAATTTGAGAGTTCCATCGTCATTAGGCGGCCCTGAACGTTACAATTAACTATCATTTTTGCGTCGGATTCGAAAATCTAGAATTACAAGAGAACGACCATAAAGTGCCCGAGGCAGCATTAGATCCTTGGAGACAAATCGGCTGGAGGACGATGTATTGTATCTCGACGCAATTTGAGTGTTCCATCGTCATTACAAGGCCCTGAACGTTACAATTAACTATCATTTTTGCGTCTGATTCGAAAATCTAGACTCCAAGGAGAACGACCATAAGGTGCCCGAGGCAGCAATAGACCCTTGGAGACAAGTCGGCTGGAGGCCGATGTATTGAATCTCGACGCAATTTGAGTCTTCTATCGTCATTAGGAGGCGCTGAACGCTACAATTCACTATCATTTTTGCGTCGGATTCGAAAATCTAGACTCACAGGAGAAGGCCATGTGGTGCCCGAGGCAGCGATATCCCCTTGGAGACAAGTAGGCTGGAGGCCGATGTATTGAATCTCGACGCAATTTGAGTGTTCCATCGTCATTAGAAGGCCCTGAACGTTACAATTAACTATCATTTTTGCGACGGATTCGAAAATCTAGACTCACAGGACAACGACCATAAGGTGCCCGAGGCAGCAATAGACCCTTGGAGACAAGTCGGCTGGAGGCCGATGTATTGATTCTCGACGCAATTTGAGTGTTCCATCGGCATTAGGAGGCCCTGAACGTTACAATTAACTATCATTTTTGCGTCGGATTCGATAATCTAAACTCACAGGAGAACGACCATAAGGTGCCCGAGGCAGCAATAGACCCTTGGAGACAAGTCGGCTGGAGGCCGATGTATTGAATCTCGACGCAATTTGAGTCTTCTATCGTCATTAGGAGGCGCTGAACGCTACAATTCACTATCATTTTTGCGTCGGATTCGAAAATCTAGACTCACAGGAGAACGACCATAAGGTGCCCGAGGCAGCAATAGACCCTTGGAGACAAGTCGGCTGGGGGCCGATGTATTGAATCTCGACGCAATTTGAGTGTTCCATCGTCATTACAAGGCCCTGAACGTTACAATTAACTATCATTTTTGCGTCGGATTCGAAAATCTAGACTCACAGGAGAACGACCATAAGGTGCCCGAGGCAGCAATGGACCCTTGGAGACAAGTCGGCTGGAGGACGATGTATTGGATCGCGACGCAATTTGAGTCTTCTATCGTCATTAGCAGGCGCTGAACGTTACAATTCACTATCATTTTTGCGTCGGATTCGAAAATCTAGACTCACAGGAGAAGGACCATGTGGTGCCCGAGGCAGCGATATCCCCTTGGAGACAAGTAGGCTGGAGGCCGATGTATTGAATCTCGACGCAATTTGAGTGTTCCATCGTCATTAGGAGGCGCTGAACGTTACAATTCACTATCATTTTTGCGTCGGATTCGAAAATCTAGACTCACAGGACAACGACCATAAGGTGCCCGAGGCAGCAATAGACCCTTGGAGACAAGTCGGCTGGAGGCCGATGTATTGAATCTCGACATAATTTGAGTGTTCCATCGGCATTAGGAGGCCCTGAACGTTATAATTAACTATCATTTTTGCGTCGGATTCGATAATCTAAACTCACAGGAGAACGACCATAAGGTGCCCGAGGCAGCAATAGACCCTTGGAGACAAGTCAGCTGGAGGCCGATGTATTGAATCTCGACGCAATTTGAGTGTTCCATCGTCATTAGGAGGCCCTGAACGTTATAATTAACTATCATTTTTCCGTCGGATTCGAAAATCTAGACTCACAGGAGAACGACCATAAGGTACCCGATGCAGCAATAGACCCTTGGAGACAAGTCGGCTGGAGGCCGATGTATTGAATCTCGACGCAATTTGAGTGTTCCATCGGCATTAGGAGGCCCTGAACGTTACAATTAACTATCATTTTTGCGTCGGGTTCGAAAATCTAGACTCACAGGAGAACGACCATAAGGTGCCCGAGGCAGCAATAGACCCTTGGAGACAAGTCGGCTGGAGGCCGATGTATTGAATCTCGACGCAATTTGAGTGTTCCATCGGCATTAGGAGGCCCTGAACGTTACAATTAACTATCATTTTTGCGTCGGGTTCGAAAATCTAGACTCACAGGAGAACGACCATAAGGTGCCCGAGGCAGCAATAGACCCTTGGAGACAAGTCGGCTGGATTCCGATGTATTGAATCTCGACGCAATTTGAGTGTTCCATCGGCATTAGAAGGCCCTGAACGTTACAATTAACTATCATTTTTGCGTCGGATTCGAAAATCTATACTCACAGGAGAAGGACCATGTGGTGCCCGAGGCAGCGATATCCCCTTGGAGACAAGTAGGCTGGAGGCCGATGTATTGAATCTCGACGCAATTTGAGTGTTCCATCGTCATTAGAAGGCCCTGAACGTTACAATTAACTATCATTTTTGCGTCGGATTCGAAAATCTAGACTCACAGGAGAAGGACCATGTGGTGCCCGAGGCAGCGATATCCCCTTGGAGACAAGTAGGCTGGAGGCCGATGTATTGAATCTCGACGCAATTTGAGTGTTCCATCGCCATTAGAAGGCCCTGAACGTTACAATTAACTATCATTTTTGCGTCGGATTTGAAAATCTAGACTCACAGGACAACGACCATAAGGTGCCCGAGGCTGCAATAGACCCTTGGAGACAAGTCGGCTGGAGGCCGATGTATTGAATCTCGACGCAATTTGAGTGTTCCATCGGCATTAGGAGGCCCTGAACGTTATAATTAACTATCATTTTTGCGTCGGATTCGATAATCTAAACTCACAGGAGAACGACCATAAGGTGCCCGAGGCAGCAATAGACCCTTGGAGACAAGTCGGCTGGAGGCCGATGTATTGAATCTCGACGCAATTTGGGTGTTCCATCGTCATTACAAGGCCCTAAACGTTACAATTAACTATCATTTTTGCGTCGGATTCGAAAATCTAGACTCACAGGAGAACGACCATAAGGTGCCCGAGGCAGCAATAGACCCTTGGAGACAAGTCGGCTGGAGGACGATGTATTGGATCGCGACGCAATTTGAGTCTTCTATCGTCATTAGGAGGCGCTGAACGTTACAATTCACTATCACTTTTGCGTCGGATTCGAAAATCTAGACTCACAGGAGAAAGATCATATTGTGCCCGAGGCAGCAATATCCCCTTGGAGACAAGTCGGCTGGAGGACGATGTATTGAATCTCGACGCAATTTGAGAGTTCCATCGTCATTAGGCGGCCCTGAACGTTACAATTAACTATCATTTTTGCGTCGGATTCGAAAATCTAGACTTACAAGAGAACGACCATAAAGTGCCCGAGGCAGCATCAGATCCTTGGAGACAAGTCGGCTGGAGGACGATGTATTGGATCGCGACGCAATTTGAGTGTTCCATCGTCATTAGGAGGCCCTGAATGTTACAATTAACTATCATTTTTGTGTCGGATTCGAAAATCTAGACTCACAGGAGAACGACCATAAGGTGCCCGAGGCAGCAATAGACCCTTGGAGACAAGTCGGCTAAAGGCCGATGTATTGAATCTCGACGCAATTTGAGTATTCCATTGGCATTAGGAGGCCCTGAACGTTAAAATTAACTATCATTTTTGCGTCGGATTCGATAATCTAAACTCACAGGAGAACGACCATAAGGTGCCCGAGGCAGCGATAGACCCTTGGAGACAAGTCGGCTGGAGGCCGATGTATTGAATCTCGACGCAATTTGAGTGTTCCATCGTCATTACATGGCCCTGAACGTTACAATTAACTATCATTTTTGCGTCGGATTCGAAAATCTAGACTCACAGGAGAACGACCATAAGGTGCCCGAGGCAGCAATAGACCCTTGGAGACAAGTCGGCTGGAGGACGATGTATTGAATCTCGACGCAATTTGAGTGTTCCATCGTCATTAGGAGGCCCTGAACGTTACAATTAACTATCATTTTTGCGTCTGGTTCGAAAATCTAGACTCACAGGAGAACGACCATAAGGTGCCCGAGGCAGGAATAGACCCTTGGAGACAAGTCGGCTGGAGGACGATGTATTGAATCTCGACGCAATTTGAGTGTTCCATCGGCATTAGGAGGCCCTGAACGTTATAATTAACGATCATTTTTGCGTCGGATTCGATAAACTAAACTCACAGGAGAACGACCATAAGATGCCCGAGGCAGCAATAGACCCTTGGAGACAAGTCGGCTGGAGGCCGATGTATTGAATCTCGACGCAATTTGAGTGTTCCATCGGCATTAGGAGGCCCTGAACGTTACAATTAACTGTCATTTTTGCGTCGGGTTAGAAAATCTAGACTCACAGGAGAACGACCATAAGGTGCCCGAGTCAGCAATAGACCCTTGGAGACAAGTCGGCTGGAGGCCGATGTATTGAATCTCGACGCAATTTGAGTGTTCCATCGGCATTACGAACCCCTGAACGTTACAATTAACTATCATTTTTGCGTCGGATTCGATAATCTAAACTCACAGGAGAACGACCATAAGGTGCCCGAGGCAGCAATAGACCCTTGGAGACAAGTCGGCTGGAGGCCGATGTATTGAATCTCGACGCAATTTGAGTGTTCCATCGGCATTAGAAGGCCCTGAACGTTACAATTAACTATCATTTTTGCGTCGGATTCGATAATCTAGACTCACAGGAGAACGACCATAAGGTGCCCGAGGCAGCAATAGACCCTTGGAGACAAGTCGGCTGGAGGCCGATGTATTGAATCTCGACGCAATTTGAGTGTTCCATCGGCATTAGAAGGCCCTGAACGTTACAATTAACTATCATTTTTGCGTCGGATTCGAAAATCTATACTCACAGGAGAAGGACCATGTGGTGCCCGAGGCAGCGATATCCCCTTGGAGACAAGTAGGCTGGAGGCCGATGTATTGAATCTCGACGCAATTTGAGTGTTCCATCGTCATTAGAAGGCCCTGAACGTTACAATTAACTATCATTTTTGCGTCGGATTCGAAAATCTAGACTCACAGGAGAAGGACCATGTGGTGCCCGAGGCAGCGATATCCCCTTGGAGACAAGTAGGCTGGAGGCCGATGTATTGAATCTCGACGCAATTTGAGTGTTCCATCGCCATTAGAAGGCCCTGAACGTTACAATTAACTATCATTTTTGCGTCGGATTCGAAAATCTAGACTCACAGGACAACGACCATAAGGTGCCCGAGGCAGCAATAGACCCTTGGAGACAAGTCGGCTGGAGGCCGATGTATTGAATCTCGACGCAATTTGAGTGTTCCATCGGCATTAGGAGGCCCTGAACGTTATAATTAACTATCATTTTTGCGTCGGATTCGATAATCTAAACTCACAGGAGAACGACCATAAGGTGCCCGAGGCAGCAATAGACCCTTGGAGACAAGTCGGCTGGAGGCCGATGTATTGAATCTCGACGCAATTTGGGTGTTCCATCGTCATTACAACGCCCTGAACGTTACAATTAACTATCATTTTTGCGTCGGATTCGAAAATCTAGACTCACAGGAGAACGACCATAAGGTGCCCGAGGCAGCAATAGACCCTTGGAGACAAGTCGGCTGGAGGACGATGTATTGGATCGCGACGCAATTTGAGTCTTCTATCGTCATTAGGAGGCGCTGAACGTTACAATTCACTATCACTTTTGCGTCGGATTCGAAAATCTAGACTCACAGGAGAAAGATCATATTGTGCCCGAGGCAGCAATATCCCCTTGGAGACAAGTCGGCTGGAGGACGATGTATTGAATCTCGACGCAATTTGAGAGTTCCATCGTCATTAGGCGGCCCTGAACGTTACAATTAACTATCATTTTTGCGTCGGATTCGAAAATCTAGACTTACAAGAGAACGACCATAAAGTGCCCGAGGCAGCATCAGATCCTTGGAGACAAGTCGGCTGGAGGACGATGTATTGGATCGCGACGCAATTTGAGTGTTCCATCGTCATTAGGAGGCCCTGAATGTTACAATTAACTATCATTTTTGTGTCGGATTCGAAAATCTAGACTCACAGGAGAACGACCATAAGGTGCCCGAGGCAGCAATAGACCCTTGGAGACAAGTCGGCTGAAGGCCGATGTATTGAATCTCGACGCAATTTGAGTATTCCATTGGCATTAGGAGGCCCTGAACGTTAAAATTAACTATCATTTTTGCGTCGGATTCGATAATCTAAACTCACAGGAGAACGACCATAAGGTGCCCGAGGCAGCAATAGACCCTTGGAGACAAGTCGGCTGGAGGCCGATGTATTGAATCTCGACGCAATTTGAGTGTTCCATCGTCATTACAAGGCCCTGAACGTTACAATTAACTATCATTTTTGCGTCGGATTCGAAAATCTAGACTCACAGGAGAACGACCATAAGGTGCCCGAGGCAGCAATAGACCCTTGGAGACAAGTCGGCTGGAGGACGATGTATTGAATCTCGACGCAATTTGAGTGTTCCATCGTCATTAGGAGGCCCTGAACGTTACAATTAACTATCATTTTTGCGTCTGGTTCGAAAATCTAGACTCACAGGAGAACGACCATAAGGTGCCCGAGGCAGGAATAGACCCTTGGAGACAAGTCGGCTGGAGGACGATGTATTGAATCTCGACGCAATTTGAGTGTTCCATCGGCATTAGGAGGCCCTGAACGTTATAATTAACGATCATTTTTGCGTCGGATTCGATAAACTAAACTCACAGGAGAACGACCATAAGATGCCCGAGGCAGCAATAGACCCTTGGAGACAAGTCGGCTGGAGGCCGATGTATTGAATCTCGACGCAATTTGAGTGTTCCATCGGCATTAGGAGGCCCTGAACGTTACAATTAACTGTCATTTTTGCGTCGGGTTAGAAAATCTAGACTCACAGGAGAACGACCATAAGGTGCCCGAGTCAGCAATAGACCCTTGGAGACAAGTCGGCTGGAGGCCGATGTATTGAATCTCGACGCAATTTGAGTGTTCCATCGGCATTACGAACCCCTGAACGTTACAATTAACTATCATTTTTGCGTCGGATTCGATAATCTAAACTCACAGGAGAACGACCATAAGGTGCCCGAGGCAGCAATAGACCCTTGGAGACAAGTCGGCTGGAGGCCGATGTATTGAATCTCGACGCAATTTGAGTGTTCCATCGGCATTAGAAGGCCCTGAACGTTACAATTAACTATCATTTTTGCGTCGGATTCGATAATCTAGACTCACAGGAGAACGACCATAAGGTGCCCGAGGCAGCAATAGACCCTTGGAGACAAGTCGGCTGGAGGCCGATGTATTGAATCTCGACGCAATTTGAGTGTTCCATCGTCATTAGGAGGCGCTGAACGTTACAATTCACTATCATTTTTGCGTCGGATTCGAAAATCTAGACTCACAGGACAACGACCATAAGGTGCCCGAGACAGCAATATCCCCTTGGAGACAAGTCGGCTGGAGGACGATGTATTGAATCTCGACGCAATTTGAGTGTTCCATCGTCATTACAAGGCCCTGAACGTTACAATTAACTATCATTTTTCGGTCGGATTCGAAAATCTAGACTCACAGGAGAACGACCATAAGGTGCCCGAGGCAGCAATAGACCCTTGGAGACAAGTCGGCTGGAGGCCGATGTATTGAATCTCGACGCAATTTGAGTCTTCTATCGTCATTAGGAGGCGCTGAACGTTACAATTAACTATCATTTTTGCGCCGGATTCGAAAATCTAGACTCACAGGAGAACGACCATAAGGTGCC
This sequence comes from Schistocerca serialis cubense, assembly GCF_023864345.2. NCBI lineage: Eukaryota > Metazoa > Arthropoda > Insecta > Orthoptera > Acrididae > Schistocerca > Schistocerca serialis. Next base: position 1,053,995 of record NW_026047645.1, on the reverse strand, counting down.
CGAGGCAGCAATAGACCCTTGGAGACAAGTCGGCTGGAGGACGATGTATTGAATCTCGACGCAATTTGAGAGTTCCATCGTCATTAGGCGGCCCTGAACGTTACAATTAACTATCATTTTTGCGTCGGATTCGAAAATCTAGAATTACAAGAGAACGACCATAAAGTGCCCGAGGCAGCATTAGATCCTTGGAGACAAGTCGGCTGGAGGACGATGTATTGTATCTCGACGCAATTTTAGTGTTCCATCGTCATTACAAGGCCCTGAACGTTACAATTAACTATCATTTTTGCGTCGGATTCGAAAATCTAGACTCACAGGAGAACGACCATAAGGTGCCCGAGGCAGCAATAGACCCTTGGAGACAAGTCGGCTGGAGGACGATGTATTGGATCGCGACGCAATTTGAGTCTTCTATCGTCATTAGGAGGCGCTGAACGTTACAATTCACTATCATTTTTGCGTCGGATTCGAAAATCTATACTCACAGGAGAAGGACCATGTGGTGCCCGAGGCAGCGATATCCCCTTGGAGACAAGTAGGCTGGAGGCCGATGTATTGAATCTCGACGCAATTTGAGTGTTCCATCGTCATTAGAAGGCCCTGAACGTTACAATTAACTATCATTTTTGCGTCGGATTCGAAAATCTAGACTCACAGGAGAACGACCATAAGGTGCCCGAGGCAGCAATAGACCCTTGGAGACAAGTCGGCTGGAGGCCGATGTATTGAATCTCGACGCAATTTTAATGTTCCATCGGCATTAGGAGGCCCTGAACGTTACAATTAACTATCATTTTTGCGTCGGATTCGAAAATCTAGACTCACAGGAGAAGGACCATGTGGTGCCCGAGGCAGCGATATCCCCTTGGAGACATTTAGGCTGGAATCCGATGTATTGAATCTCGACGCAATTTGAGTGTTCCATCGTCATTACAAGGCCCTGAACGTTACAATTAACTATCATTTTTGCGTCGGATTCGAAAATCTAAACTCACAGGAGAACGACCATAAGGTGCCCGAGGCAGCAATAGACCCTTGGAGACAAGTCGGCTGGAGGACGATGTATTGGATCGCGACGCAATTTGAGTCTTCTATCGTCATTAGGAGGCGCTGAACGTTACAATTCACTATCATTTTTGCGTCGGATTCGAAAATCTAGACTCACAGGAGAACGACCATAAGGTGCCCGTGGCAGCAATAGACCCTTGGAGACAAGTCGGCTGGAGGACGATGTATTGAATCTCGACGCAATTTGAGAGTTCCATCGTCATTAGGCGGCCCTGAACGTTACAATTAACTATCATTTTTGCGTCGGATTCGAAAATCTAGAATTACAAGAGAACGGCCATAAAGTGCCCGAGGCAGCTTTAGATCCTTGGAGAAAAGTCGGCTGGAGGACGATGTATTGGATCGCGACGCAATTTGAGTCTTCTATCGTCATTAGGAGGCGCTGAACGTTACAATTCACTATCATTTTTGCGTCGGATTCGAAAATCTAGACTCACAGGAGAAGGACCATGTGGTGCCCGAGGCAGCGATATCCCCTTGGAGACAAGTAGGCTGGAGGCCGATGTATTGAATCTCGACGCAATTTGAGTGTTCCATCGTCATTAGGAGGCGCTGAATGTTACAATTCACTATCATTTTTGCGTCGGATTCGATAATCTAAACTCACAGGAGAACGACCATAAGGTGCCCGAGGCAGCAATAGACCCTTGGAGACAAGTCGGCTGGAGGCCGAAGTATTGAATCTCGACGCAATTTGAGTCTTCTATCGTCATTAGGAGGCGCTGAACGTTACAATTAACTATCATTTTTGCGTCGGATTCGAAAATCTAGACTCACAGGAGAACGACCATAAGGTGCCCGAGGCAGCAATAGACCCTTGGAGACAAGTCGGCTGGAGGACGATGTATTGAATCTCGACGCAATTTGAGAGTTCCATCGTCATTAGGCGGCCCTGAACGTTACAATTAACTATCATTTTTGCGTCGGATTCGAAAATCTAGAATTACAAGAGAACGACCATAAAGTGCCCGAGGCAGCATTAGATCCTTGGAGACAAGTCGGCTGGAGGACGATGTATTGTATCTCGACGCAATTTTAGTGTTCCATCGTCATTACAAGGCCCTGAACGTTACAATTAACTATCATTTTTGCGTCGGATTCGAAAATCTAGACTCACAGGAGAACGACCATAAGGTGCCCGAGGCAGCAATAGACCCTTGGAGACAAGTCGGCTGGAGGACGATGTATTGGATCGCGACGCAATTTGAGTCTTCTATCGTCATTAGGAGGCGCTGAACGTTACAATTCACTATCATTTTTGCGTCGGATTCGAAAATCTATACTCACAGGAGAAGGACCATGTGGTGCCCGAGGCAGCGATATCCCCTTGGAGACAAGTAGGCTGGAGGCCGATGTATTGAATCTCGACGCAATTTGAGTGTTCCATCGTCATTAGAAGGCCCTGAACGTTACAATTAACTATCATTTTTGCGTCGGATTCGAAAATCTAGACTCACAGGAGAACGACCATAAGGTGCCCGAGGCAGCAATAGACCCTTGGAGACAAGTCGGCTGGAGGCCGATGTATTGAATCTCGACGCAATTTTAATGTTCCATCGGCATTAGGAGGCCCTGAACGTTACAATTAACTATCATTTTTGCGTCGGATTCGAAAATCTAGACTCACAGGAGAAGGACCATGTGGTGCCCGAGGCAGCGATATCCCCTTGGAGACAAGTAGGCTGGAATCCGATGTATTGAATCTCGACGCAATTTGAGTGTTCCATCGTCATTACAAGGCCCTGAACGTTACAATTAACTATCATTTTTGCGTCGGATTCGAAAATCTAAACTCACAGGAGAACAACCATAAGGTGCCCGAGGCAGCAATAGACCCTTGGAGACAAGTCGGCTGGAGGACGATGTATTGGATCGCGACGCAATTTGAGTCTTCTATCGTCATTAGGAGGCGCTGAACGTTACAATTCACTATCATTTTTGCGTCGGATTCGAAAATCTAGACTCACAGGAGAACGACCATAAGGTGCCCGAGGCAGCAATAGACCCTTGGAGACAAGTCGGCTGGAGGACGATGTATTGAATCTCGACGCAATTTGAGAGTTCCATCGTCATTAGGCGGCCCTGAACGTTACAATTAACTATCATTTTTGCGTCGGATTCGAAAATCTAGAATTACAAGAGAACGGCCATAAAGTGCCCGAGGCAGCTTTAGATCCTTGGAGAAAAGTCGGCTGGAGGACGATGTATTGGATCGCGACGCAATTTGAGTCTTCTATCGTCATTAGGAGGCGCTGAACGTTACAATTCACTATCATTTTTGCGTCGGATTCGAAAATCTAGACTCACAGGAGAAGGACCATGTGGTGCCCGAGGCAGCGATATCCCCTTGGAGACAAGTAGGCTGGAGGCCGATGTATTGAATCTCGACGCAATTTGAGTGTTCCATCGTCATTAGGAGGCGCTGAACGTTACAATTCACTATCATTTTTGCGTCGGATTCGATAATCTAAACTCACAGGAGAACGACCATAAGGTGCCCGAGGCAGCAATAGACCCTTGGAGACAAGTCGGCTGGAGGCCGATGTATTGAATCTCGACGCAATTTGACTCTTCTATCGTCATTAGGAGGCGCTGAACGTTACAATTCACTATCATTTTTGCGTCGGATTCGATAATCTAAACTCACAGGAGAACGACCATAAGGTGCCCGAGGCAGCAATAGACCCTTGGAGACAAGTCGGCTGGAGGACGATGTATTGAATCTCGACGCAATTTGAGAGTTCCATCGGCATTAGGAGGCCCTGAACGTTATAATTAACTATCATTTTTGCGTCGGATTCGATAATCTAGACTCACAGGAGAACGACCATAAGGTGCCCGAGGCAGCAATAGACCCTTGGAGACAAGTCGGCTGGAGGACGATGTATTGGATCGCGACGCAATTTGAGTGTTCCATCGGCATTAGGAGGCCCTGAACGTTACAATTAACTATCATTTTTGCGTCGGATTCGAAAATCTAGACTCACAGGAGAACGACCATAAGGTGCCCGAGGCAGCAATAGACCCTTGGAGACAAGTCGGCTGGAGGACGATGTATTGGATCGCGACGCAATTTGAGTCTTCTATCGTCATTAGGAGGCGCTGAACGTTACAATTCACTATCATTTTTGCGTCGGATTCGAAAATCTAGACTCACAGGAGAAGGATCATATTGTGCCCGAGACAGCAATATCCCCTTGGAGACAAGTCGGCTGGAGGACGATGTATTGGATCGCGACGCAATTTGAGTGTTCCATCGTCATTACAAGGCCCTGAACGTTACAATTAACTATCATTTTTGCGTCGGATTCGAAAATCTAGACTCACAGGAGAACGACCATAAGGTGCCCGAGGCAGCAATAGACCCTTGGAGACAAGTCGGCTGGAGGACGATGTATTGAATCTCGACGCAATTTGAGTGTTCCATCGGCATTAGGAGGCCCTGAACGTTATAATTAACGATCATTTTTGCGTCGGATTCGATAATCTAAACTCACAGGAGAACGACCATAAGGTGCCCGAGGCAGCAATAGACCCTTGGAGACAAGTCGGCTGGAGGACGATGTATTGAATATCGACGCAATTTGAGTGTCCCATCGTCATTAGAAGGCCCTGAACGTTATAATTAACTATCATTTTTGCGTCGGATTCGATAATCTAAACTCACAGGAGAACGACCATAAGGTGCCCGAGGCAGCAATAGACCCTTGGAGACAAGTCGGCTGGAGGACGATGTATTGGATCGCGACGCAATTTGAGTCTTCTATCGTCATTAGGAGGCGCTGAACGTTACATTTCACTATCATTTTTGCGTCGGATTCGAAAATCTAGACTCACAGGAGAAGGATCATATTGTGCCCGAGACAGCAATATCCCCTTGGAGACAAGTCGGCTGGAGGACGATGTATTGAATCTCGACGCAATTTGAGAGTTCCATCGTCATTAGGCGGCCCTGAACGTTACAATTAACTATCATTTTTGCGTCGGATTCGAAAATCTAGAATTACAAGAGAACGACCATAAGGTGCCCGAGGCAGCAATAGACCCTTGGAGACAAGTCGGCTGGAGGCCGATGTATTGAATCTCGACGCAATTTGAGTGTTCCATCGTCATTAGGAGGCCCTGAACGTTACAATTAACTATCATTTTAGCGTCGGGTTCGAAAATCTAGACTCACAGGAGAACGACCATAAGGTGCCCGAGGCAGCGATATCCCCTTGGAGACAAGTAGGCTGGAGGCCGATGTATTGAATCTCGACGCAATTTTAGTGTTCCATCGTCATTACAAGGCCTTGAACGTTACAATTAACTATCATTTTTGCGTCGGATTCCAAAATCTAGACTCACAGGAGAACGACCATAAGGTGCCCGAGGCAGCAATAGACCCTTGGAGACAAGTCGGCTGGAGGCCGATGTATTGAATCTCGACGCAATTTGAGTCTTCTATCGTCATTAGGAGGCGCTGAACGTTACAATTCACTATTATTTTTGCGTCGGATTCGATAATCTAAACTCACAGGAGAACGACCAGAAGGTGCCCGAGGCAGCGATATCCCCTTGGAGACAAGTAGGCTGGAGGCCGATGTATCGAATCTCGACGCAATTTGAGTGTTCCATCGTCATCAGAAGGCCCTGAACGTTACAATTAACTATCATTTTTGCGTCGGATTCGAAAATCTAGACTCACAGGACAACGACCATAAGGTGCCCGAGGCAGCAATAGACCCTTGGAGACAAGTCGGCTGGAGGCCGATGTATTGAATCTCGACGCAATTTGAGTGTTCCATCGGCATTAGGAGGCCCTGAACGTTACAATTAACTATCATTTTTGCGTCGGATTCGAAAATCTAGACTCACAGGAGAAGGATCATATTGTGCCCGAGACAGCAATATCCCCTTGGAGACAAGTCGGCTGGAGGACGATGTATTGAATCTCGACGCAATTTGAGTGTCCCATCGTCATTAGAAGGCCCTGAACGTTACAATTAACTATCATTTTTGCGTCGGATTCGATAATCTAAACTCACAGGAGAACGACCACAAGGTGCCCGAGGCAGCAATAGACCCTTGGAGACAAGTCGGCTGGAGGAAGATGTATTGGATCGCGACGCAATTTGAGTCTTCTATCGTCATTAGGAGGCGCTGAACGTTACAATTCACTATCATTTTTGCGTCGGATTCGAAAATCTAGACTCACAGGAGAACGACCATAAGGTGCCCGAGGCAGCAATAGACCCTTGGAGACAAGTCGGCTGGAGGACGATGTATTGAATCTCGACGCAATTTGAGAGTTCCATCGTCATTAGGCGGCCCTGAACGTTACAATTAACTATCATTTTTGCGTCGGATTCGAAAATCTAGATTTACAAGAGAACGACCATAAAATGCCCGAGGCAGCATTAGATCCTTGGAGACAAGTCGGCTGGAGGACGATGTATTGTATCTCGACGCAATTTGAGTGTTCCATCGTCATTACAAGGCCCTGAACGTTACAATTAACTATCATTTTTGCGTCGGATTCGAAAATCTAGACTCACAGGAGAACGACCATAAGGTGCCCGAGGCAGCAATAGACCCTTGGAGACAAGTCGGCTGGAGGACGATGTATTGGATCGCGACGCAATTTGAGTCTTCTATCGTCATTAGGAGGCGCTGAACGTTACAATTCACTATCATTTTTGCGTCGGATTCGAAAATCTAGACTCACAGGAGAAGGACCATGTGGTGCCCGAGGCAGCGATAACCCCTTGGAGACAAGTAGGCTGGAGGCCGATGTATTGAATCTCGACGCAAATTGAGTGTTCCATCGTCATTAGGAGGCGCTGAACGTTACAATTCACTATCATTTTTGCGTCGGATTCGAAAATCTAGACTCACAGGACAACGACCATAAGGTGCCCGAGGCAGCAATAGACCCTTGGAGACAAGTCGGCTGGAGGCCGATGTATTGGATCGCGACGCAATTTGAGTCTTCTATCATCATTAGGAGGCGCTGAACGTTACAATTAACTATCATTTTTGCGTCGGATTCGAAAATCTAGACTCACAGGAGAACGACCATACGGTGCCCGAGGCAGCAATATCCCCTTGGAGACAAGTCGGCTGGAGGACGATGTATTGAATCTCGACGCAATTTGAGTGTCCCAACGTCATTAGAAGGCCCTGAACGTTACAATTAACTATCATTTTTGCGTCGGATTCGATAATCTAAACTCACAGGAGAACGACCATAAGGTGCCCGAGGCAGCAATAGACCCTTGGAGACAAGTCGGCTGCAGGACGATGTATTGGATCGCGACGCAATTTGAGTGTTCCATGGTCATTACAAGGCCCTGAACGTTACAATTAACTATCATTTTTGCGTCGGATTCGAAAATCTAGACTCACAGGAGAACGACCATAAGGTGCCCGAGGCAGCAATAGACCCTTGGAGACAAGTCGGCTGGAGGACGATGTATTGGATCGCGACGCAATTTGAGTCTTCTATCGTCATTAGGAGGCGCTGAACGTTACAATTAACTATCATTTTAGCGTCGGATTCGATAATCTAAACTCACAGGAGAACGACCATAAGGTGCCCGAGGCAGCAATAGACCCTTGGAGACAAGTCGGCTGGAGGCCGATGTATTGAATCTCGACGCAATTTGAGTCTTCTATCGTCATTAGGAGGCGCTGAACGTTACAATTAACTATTATTTTAGCGTCGGATTCGATAATCTAAACTCACAGGAGAACGACCAGAAGGTGCCCGAGGCAGCAATAGACCCTTGGAGACTAGTCGGCTGGAGGCCGATGTATTGAATCTCGTCGCAATTTGAGTGTCCCATCGTCATTAGAAGGCCCTGAACGTTATAATTAACTATCATTTTTGCGTCGGATTCGAAAATCTAGACTCACAGGAGAACGACCATAAGGTGCCCGAGGCAGCAATAGACCCTTGGAGACAAGTCGGCTGGAGGACGATGTATTGAATCTCGACGCAATTTGAGTGTCCCATCGTCATTAGAAGGCCCTGAACGTTATAATTAACTATCATTTTAGCGTCGGATTCGATAATCTAAACTCACAGGAGAACGACCATAACGTGCCCGAGGCAGCAATAGACCCTTGGAGACAAGTCGGCTGGAGGACGATGTATTGGATCTCGACGCAATTTGAGTCTTCTATCGTCATTAGGAGGCGCTGAACGTTACAATTCACTATCATTTTTGCGTCGGATTCGAAAATCTAGACTCACAGGAGAACGACCATAAGGTGCCCGAGGCAGCAATAGACCCTTGGAGACAAGTCGGCTGGAGGACGATGTATTGGATCGCGACGCAATTTGAGTCTTCTATCGTCATTAGGAGGCGCTGAACGTTACAATTCACTATCATTTTGGCGTCGGATTCGAAAATCTCTACTCACAGGAGAAGGACCATGTGGTGCCCGAGGCAGCGATATCCCCTTGGAGACAAGTAGGCTGGAGGCCGATGTATTGAATCTCGACGCAATTTGAGTGTTCCATCGTCATTAGAAGGCCCTGAACGTTACAATTAACTATCATTTTTGCGTCGGATTCGAAAATCTAGACTCACAGGACAACGACCATAAGGTGCCCGAGGCAGCAATAGACCCTTGGAGACAAGTCGGCTGGAGGCCGATGTATTGAGTCTCGACGCAATTTGAGTGTTCCATCGGCATTAGGAGGCCCTGAACGTTACAATTAACTATCATTTTTGCGTCGGATTCGAAAATCTAGACTCACAGGAGAAGGATCATATTGTGCCCGAGACAGCAATATCCCCTTGGAGACAAGTCGGCTGGAGGACGATGTATTGAATCTCGACGCAATTTGAGTGTCCCATCGTCATTAGAAGGCCCTGAACGTTACAATTAACTATCATTTTTGCGTCGGATTCGATAATCTAAACTCACAGGAGAACGACCATAAGGTGCCCGAGGCAGCAATAGACCCTTGGAGACAAGTCGGCTGGAGGCCGATGTATTGAATCTCGACGCAATTTGAGTGTTCCATCGTCATTAGGAGGCCCTGAACGTTACAATTAACTATCATTTTAGCGTCGGGTTCGAAAATCTAGACTCACAGGAGAACGACCATAAGGTGCCCGAGGCAGCGATATCCCCTTGGAGACAAGTAGGCTGGAGGCCGATGTATTGAATCTCGACGCAATTTGAGTGTTCCATCGTCATTACAAGGCCCTGAACGTTACAATTAACTATCATTTTTGCGTCGGATTCGAAAATCTAGACTCACAGGAGAACGACCATAAGGTGCCCGAGGCAGCAATAGACCCTTGGAGTCAAGTCGGCTGGAGGACGATGTATTGGATCGCGACGCAATTTGAGTCTTCTATCGTCATTAGGAGGCGCTGAACGTTACAATTCACTATCATTTTTGCGTCGGATTCGAAAATCTATACTCACAGGAGAAGGACCATGTGGTGCCCGAGGCAGCGATATCCCCTTGGAGACAAGTAGGCTGGAGGCCGATGTATTGAATCTCGACGCAATTTGAGTGTTCCATCGTCATTAGAAGGCCCTGAACGTTACAATTAACTATCATTTTTGCGTCGGATTCGAAAATCTAGACTCACAGGACAACGACCATAAGGTGCCCGAGGCAGCAATAGACCCTTGGAGACAAGTCGGCTGGAGGCCGATGTATTGAATCTCGACGCAATTTGAGTGTTCCATCAGCATTAGGAGGCCCTGAACGTTACAATTAACTATCATTTTTGCGTCGGATTCGAAAATCTGGACTCACAGGAGAAGGATCATATTGTGCCCGAGACAGCAATATCCCCTTGGAGACAAGTCGGCTGGAGGACGATGTATTGAATCTCGACGCAATTTGAGTGCCCCATCGTCATTAGAAGGCCCTGAACGTTACAATTAACTATCATTTTTGCGTCGGATTCGATAATCTAAACTCACAGGAGAACGACCATAAGGTGCCCGAGGCAGCAATAGACCCTTGGAGACAAGTCGGCTGGAGGACGATGTATTGGATCGCGACGCAATTTGAGTGTTCCATCGTCATTACAAGGCCCTGAACGTTACAATTAACTATCATTTTTGCGCCGGATTCGAAAATCTAGACTCACAGGAGAACGACCATAAGGTGCCCGAGGCAGCAATAGACCCTTGGAGACAAGTCGGCTGGAGGACGATGTATTGGATCGCGACGCAATTTGAGTCTTCTATCGTCATTAGGAGGCGCTGAACGTTACAATTAACTATCATTTTAGCGTCGGATTCGATAATCTAAACTCACAGGAGAACGACCATAAGGTGCCCGAGGCAGCAATAGACCCTTGGAGACAAGTCGGCTGGAGGCCGATGTATTGAATCTCGACGCAATTTGAGTCTTCTATCGTCATTAGGAGGCGCTGAACGTTACAATTCACTATCATTTTTGCGTCGGATTCGATAATCTAAACTCACAGGAGAACGACCATAAGGTGCCCGAGGCAGCAAGAGACCCTTGGAGACAAGTCGGCTGGAGGACGATGTATTGAATCTCGACGCAATTTGAGAGTTCCATCGGCATTAGGAGGCCCTGAACGTTATAATTAACTATCATTTTTGCGTCGGATTCGATAATCTAGACTCACAGGAGAACGACCATAAGGTGCCCGAGGCAGCAATAGACCCTTGGAGACAAGTCGGCTGGAGGACGATGTATTGGATCGCGACGCAATTTGAGTCTTCTATCGTCATTAGGAGGCGCTGAACGTTACAATTCACTATCATTTTTGCGTCGGATTCGAAAATCTAGACTCACAGGAGAAGGATCATATTGTGCCCGAGACAGCAATATCCCCTTGGAGACAAGTCGGCTGGAGGACGATGTATTGGATCGCGACGCAATTTGAGTGTTCCATCGTCATTACAAGGCCCTGAACGTTACAATTAACTATCATTTTTGCGTCGGATTCGATAATCTAAACTCACAGGAGAACGACCATAAGGTGCCCGAGGCAGCAATAGACCCTTGGAGACAATTCGGCAGGAGGCCGATGTATTGAATCTCGACGCAATTTGAGTGTTCCATCGGCATTAGGAGGCCGTGAACGTTATAATTAACGATCATTTTTGCGTCGGATTCGATAATCTAAACTCACAGGAGAACGACCATAAGGTGCCCGAGGCAGCAATAGACCCTTGGAGACAAGTCGGCTGGAGGACGATGTATTGAATCTCGACGCAATTTGAGTGTCCCATCGTCATTAGAAGGCCCTGAACGTTATAATTAACTATCATTTTTGCGTCGGATTCGATAATCTAAACTCACAGGAGAACGACCATAAGGTGCCCGAGGCAGCAATAGACCCTTGGAGACAAGTCGGCTGGAGGACGATGTATTGGATCGCGACGCAATTTGAGTCTTCTATCGTCATTAGGAGGCGCTGAACGTTACAATTAACTATCATTTTAGCGTCGGGTTCGAAAATCTAGACTCACAGGAGAAGGACCATGTGGTGCCCGAGGCAGCGATATCCCCTTGGAGACAAGTAGGCTGGAGGCCGATGTATTGAATCTCGACGCAATTTGAGAGTTCCATCGTCATTAGGCGGCCCTGAACGTTACAATTAACTATCATTTTTGCGTCGGATTCGAAAATCTAGAATTACAAGCGAACGACCATAAAGTGCCCGAGGCAGCAGTAGATCCTTGGAGACAAGTCGGCTGGAGGACGATGTATTGTATCTCGACGCAATTTGAGTGTTCCATCGTCATTACAAGGCCCTGAACGTTACAATTAACTATCATTTTTGCGTCGGATTCGATAATCTAAACTCACAGGAGAACGACCATAAGGTGCCCGAGGCAGCAATAGACCCTTGGAGACAAGTCGGCTGGAGGACGATGTATTGGATCGCGACGCAATTTGAGTGTTCCATCGTCATTACAAGGCCCTGAACGTTACAACTAACTATCATTTTTGCGTTGGATTCGAAAATCTAGACTCACAGGAGAACGACCATAAGGTGCCCGAGGCAGCAATAGACCCTTGGAGACAAGTCGGCTGGAGGACGATGAATTGGATCGCGACGCAATTTGAGTCTTCTATCGTCATTAGGAGGCGCTGAACGTTACAATTAACTATCATTTTAGCGTCGGATTCGATAATCTAAACTCACAGGAGAACGACCATAAGGTGCCCGAGGCAGCAATAGACCCTTGGAGACAAGTCGGCTGGAGGCCGATGTATTGAATCTCGACGCAATTTGAGTCTTCTATCGTCATTAGGAGGCGCTGAACGTTACAATTCACTATCATTTTTGCGTCGGATTCGATAATCTAAACTCACAGGAGAACGACCATAAGGTGCCCGAGGCAGCAATAGACCCTTGGAGACAAGTCGGCTGGAGGCCGATGTATTGAATCTCGACGCAATTTGAGTCTTCTATCGTCATTAGGAGGCGCTGAACGTTACAATTCACTATCATTTTTGCGTCGGATTCGATAATCTAAACTCACAGGAGAACGACCATAAGGTGCCCGAGGCAGCAATAGACCCTTGGAGACAAGTCGGCTGGAGGACGATGTATTGTATCTCGACGCAATTTGAGAGTTCCATCGGCATTAGGAGGCCCTGAACGTTATAATTAACTATCATTTTCGCGTCGGATTCGATAATCTAGACTCACAGGAGAACGACCATAAGGTGCCCGAGGCAGCAATAGACCCTTGGAGACAAGTCGGCTGGAGGACGATGTATTGGATCGCGACGCAATTTGAGTGTTCCATCGGCATTAGGAGGCCCTGAACGTTATAATTAACTATCATTTTTGCGTCGGATTCGAAAATCTAGACTCACAGGAGAACCATAAGGTGCCCGAGGCAGCAATAGACCCTTGGAGACAAGTCGGCTGGAGGACGATGTATTGGATCGCGACGCAATTTGAGTCTTCTATCGTCATTAGGAGGCGCTGAACGTTACAATTCACTATCATTTTTGCGTCGGATTCGAAAATCTAGACTCACAGGAGAAGGATCATATTGTGCCCGAGACAGCAATATCCCCTTGGAGACAAGTCGGCTGGAGGACGATGTATTGGATCGCGACGCAATTTGAGTGTTCCATCGTCATTAAAAGGCCCTGAACGTTACAATTAACTATCATTTTTGCGTCGGATTCGATAATCTAAACTCACAGGAGAACGACCATAAGGTGCCCGAGGCAGCAATAGTCCCTTGGAGACAAGTCGGCTGGAGGCCGATGTATTGAATCTCGACGCAATTTGAGTGTTCCATCGGCATTAGGAGGCCCTGAACGTTATAATTAACGATCATTTTTGCGTCGGATTCGATAATCTAAACTCACAGGAGAACGACCATAAGGTGCCCGAGGCAGCAATAGACCCTTGGAGACAAGTCGGCTGGAGGACGATGTATTGAATCTCGACGCAATTTGAGTGTCCCATCGTCATTAGAAGGCCCTGAACGTTATAATTAACTATCATTTTTGCGTCGGATTCGATAATCTAAACTCACAGGAGAACGACCATAAGGTGCCCGAGGCAGCAATAGACCCTTGGAGACAAGTCGGCTGGAGGACGATGTATTGGATCGCGACGCAATTTGAGTCTTCTATCGTCATTAGGAGGCGCTGAACGTTACAATTAACTATCATTTTAGCGTCGGGTTCGAAAATCTAGACTCACAGGAGAAGGACCATGTGGTGCCCGAGGCAGCGATATCCCCTTGGAGACAAGTAGGCTGGAGGCCGATGTATTGAATCTCGACGCAATTTGAGTGTTCCATCGTCATTACAAGGCCCTGAACGTTACAATTAACTATCATTTTTGCGTCGGATTCGAAAATCTAGACTCACAGGAGAACGACCATAAGGTGCCCGAGGCAGCAATAGACCCTTGGAGACAAGTCGGCTGGAGGCCGATGTATTGAATCTCGACGCAATTTGAGTCTTCTATCGTCATTAGGAGGCGCTGAACGTTACAATTCACTATCATTTTTGCGTCGGATTCGATAATCTAAACTCACAGGAGAACGACCATAAGGTGCCCGAGGCAGCAATAGACCCTTGGAGACAAGTCGGCTGGAGGCCGATGTATTGAATCTCGACGCAATTTGAGTGTTCCATCGTCATTACAAGGCCCTGAACGTTACAATTAACTATCATTTTTGCGTCGGATTCGATAATCTAAACTCACAGGAGAACGACCATAAGGTGCCCGAGGCAGCAATAGACCCTTGGAGACAAGTCGGCTGGAGGACGATGTATTGAATCTCGACGCAATTTGAGTGTTCCATCGTCATTACAAGGCCCTGAACGTTATAATTAACTATCATTTTTGCGTCGGATTCGATAATCTAGACTCACAGGAGAACGACCATAAGGTGCCCGAGGCAGCAATAGACCCTTGGAGACAAGTCGGCTGGAGGACGATGTATTGGATCGCGACGCAATTTGAGTGTTCCATCGGCATTAGGAGGCCCTGAACGTTATAATTAACTATCATTTTTGCGTCGGATTCGAAAATCTAGACTCACAGGAGAACGACTATGAGGTGCCCGAGGCAGCAATCGACCCTTGGAGACAAGTCGGCTGGAGGACGATGTATTGGATCGCGACGCAATTTGAGTCTTCTATCGTCATTAGGAGGCGCTGAACGTTACAATTCACTATCATTTTTCCGTCGGATTCGAAAATCTAGACTCACAGGAGAAGGATCATATTGTGCCCGAGACAGCAATATCCCCTTGGAGACAAGTCGGCTGGAGGACGATGTATTGGATCGCGACGCAATTTGAGTCTTCTATCGTCATTAGGAGGCGCTGAACGTTACAATTCACTATCATTTTTGCGTCGGATTCGAAAATCTAGACTCACAGGAGAAGAATCATATTGTGCCCGAGACAGCAATATCCCCTTGGAGACAAGTCGGCTGGAGGACGATGTATTGGATCGCGACGCAATTTGAGTGTTCCATCGGCATTAGGAGGCCCTGAACGTTATAATTAACTATCATTTTTCCGTCGGATTCGAAAATCTAGACTCACAGGAGAACGACCATAAGGTGCCCGAGGCAGCAATCGACCCTTGGAGACAAGTCGGCTGGAGGACGATGTATTGGATCGCGACGCAATTTGAGTCTTCTATCGTCATTAGGAGGCGCTGAACGTTACAATTCACTATCATTTTTGCGTCGGATTCGAAAATCTAAACTCACAGGAGAAGGATCATATTGTGCCCGAGACAGCAATATCCCCTTGGAGACAAGTCGGCTGGAGGACGATGTATTGGATCGCGACGCAATTTGAGTGTTCCATCGGCATTAGGAGGCCCTGAACGTTATAATTAAGTATCATTTTTGCGTCGGATTCGAAAATCTAGACTCACAGGAGAACCATAAGGTGCCCGAGGCAGCAATAGACCCTTGGAGACAAGTCGGCTGGAGGACGATGTATTGGATCGCGACGCAATTTGAGTCTTCTATCGTCATTAGGAGGCGCGAACGTTACAATTCACTATCATTTTTGCGTCGGATTCGAAAATCTAGACTCACAGGAGAAGGATCATATTGTGCCCGAGACAGCAATATCCCCTTGGAGACAAGTCGGCTGGAGGACGATGTATTGGATCGCGACGCAATTTGAGTGTTCCATCGTCATTACAAGGCCCTGAACGTTACAATTAACTATCATTTTTGCGTCGGATTCGATAATCTAAACTCACAGGAGAACGACCATAAGGTGCCCGAGGCAGCAATAGACCCTTGGAGACAAGTCGGCTGGAGGCCGATGTATTGAATCTCGACGCAATTTGAGTGTTCCATCGGCATTAGGAGGCCCTGAACGTTATAATTAACGATCATTTTTGCGTCGGATTCGATAATCTAAACTCACAGGAGAACGACCATAAGGTGCCCGAGGCAGCAATAGACCCTTGGAGACAAGTCGGCTGGAGGACGATGTATTGAATCTCGACGCAATTTGAGTGTCCCATCGTCATTAGAAGGCCCTCAACGTTATAATTAACTATCATTTTTGCGTCGGATTCGATAATCTAAACTCACAGGAGAACGACCATAAGGTGCCCGAGGCAGCAATAGACCCTTGGAGACAAGTCGGCTGGAGGACGATGTAATGGATCGCGACGCAATTTGAGTCTTCTATCGTCATTAGGAGGCGCTGAACGTTACAATTAACTATCATTTTAGCGTCGGGTTCGAAAATCTAGACTCACAGGAGAAGGACCATGTGGTGCCCGAGGCAGCGATATCCCCTTGGAGACAAGTAGGCTGGAGGTCGATGTATTGAATCTCGACGCAATTTGAGTGTTCCATCGTCATTACAAGGCCCTGAACGTTACAATTAACTATCATTTTTGCGTCGGATTCGAAAATCTAGACTCACAGGAGAACGACCATAAGGTGCCCGAGGCAGCAATAGACCCTTGGAGACAAGTCGGCTGGAGGCCGATGTATTGAATCTCGACGCAATTTGAGTCTTCTATCGTCATTAGGAGGCGCTGAACGTTACAATTCACTATCATTTTTCCGTCGGATTCGAAAATCTAGACTCACAGGAGAAGGATCATATTGTGCCCGAGACAGCAATATCCCCTTGGAGACAAGTCGGCTGGAGGACGATGTATTGGATCGCGACGCAATTTGAGTCTTCTATCGTCATTAGGAGGCGCTGAACGTTACAATTCAATATCATTTTTGCGTCGGATTCGAAAATCTAGACTCACAGGAGAAGGATCATATTGTGCCCGAGACAGCAATATCCCCTTGGAGACAAGTCGGCTGGAGGACGATGTATTGGATCGCGACGCAATTTGAGTGTTCCATCGGCATTAGGAGGCCCTGAACGTTATAATTAACTATCATTTTTCCGTCGGATTCGAAAATCTAGACTCACAGGAGAACGACCATAAGGTGCCCGAGGCAGCAATCGACCCTTGGAGACAAGTCGGCTGGAGGACGATGTATTGGATCGCGACGCAATTTGAGTCTTCTATCGTCATTAGGAGGCGCTGAACGTTACAATTCACTATCATTTTTGCGTCGGATTCGAAAATCTAGACTCACAGGAGAAGGATCATATTGTGCCCGAGACAGCAATATCCCCTTGGAGACAAGTCGGCTGGAGGACGATGTATTGGATCGCGACGTAATTTGAGTGTTCCATCGGCATTAGGAGGCCCTGAACGTTATGATTAGCTATCATTTTTGCGTCGGATTCGAAAATCTAGACTCACAGGAGAACCATAAGGTGCCCGAGGCAGCAATAGACCCTTGGAGACAAGTCGGCTGGAGGACGATGTATTGGATCGCGACGCAATTTGAGTCTTCTATCGTCATTAGGAGGCGCTGAACGTTACAATTCACTATCATTTTTGCGTCGGATTCGAAAATCTAGACTCACAGGAGAAGGATCATATTCTGCCCGAGACAGCAATATCCCCTTGGAGACAAGTCGGCTGGAGGACGATGTATTGGATCGCGACGCAATTTGAGTGTTCCATCGTCATTACAAGGCCCTGAACGTTACAATTAACTATCATTTTTGCGTCGGTTTCGATAATCTAAACTCACAGGAGAACGACCATAAGGTGCCCGAGGCAGCAATAGACCCTTGGAGACAAGTCGGCTGGAGGCCGATGTATTGAATCTCGACGCAATTTGAGTGTTCCATCGGCATTAGGAGGCCCTGAACGTTATAATTAACGATCATTTTTGCGTCGGATTCGATAATCTAAACTCACAGGAGAACGACCATAAGGTGCCCGAGGCAGCAATAGACCCTTGGAGACAAGTCGGCTGGAGGACGATGTATTGAATCTCGACGCAATTTGAGTGTCCCATCGTCATTAGAAGGCCCTGAACGTTATAATTAACTATCATTTTTGCGTCGGATTCGATAATCTAAACTCACAGGAGAACGACCATAAGGTGCCCGAGGCAGCAATAGACCCTTGGAGACAAGTCGGCTGGAGGACGATGTAATGGATCGCGACGCAATTTGAGTCTTCTATCGTCATTAGGAGGCGCTGAACGTTACAATTAACTATCATTTTAGCGTCGGGTTTCAAAATCTAGACTCACAGGAGAAGGACCATGTGGTGCCCGAGGCAGCGATATCCCCTTGGAGACAAGTAGGCTGGAGGCCGATGTATTGAATCTCGACGCAATTTCAGTGTTCCATCGTCATTACAAGGCCCTGAACGTTACAATTAACTATCATTTTTGCGTCGGATTCGAAAATCTAGACTCACAGGAGAACGACCATAAGGTGCCCGAGGCAGCAATAGACCCTTGGAGACAAGTCGGCTGGAGGCCGATGTATTGAATCTCGACGCAATTTGAGTCTTCTATCGTCATTAGGAGGCGCTGAACGTTACAATTCACTATCATTTTTGCGTCGGATTCGATAATCTAATATCACAGGAGAACGACCATAAGGTGCTCGAGGCAGCAATAGACCCTTGGAGACAAGTCGGCTGGAGGACGATGTATTGAATCTCGACGCAATTTGAGAGTTCCATCGGCATTAGGAGGCCCTGAACGTTATAATTAACTATCATTTTTGCGTCGGATTCGATAATCTAGACTCACAGGAGAACGACCATAAGGTGCCCGAGGCAGCAATAGACCCTTGGAGACAAGTCGGCTGGAGGACGATGTATTGGATCGCGACGCAATTTGAGTGTTCCATCGGCATTAGGAGGCCCTGAACGTTATAATTAACTATCATTTTTGCGTCGGATTCGAAAATCTAGACTCACAGGAGAACGACCATAAGGTGCCCGAGGCAGCAATCGACCCTTGGAGACAAGTCGGCTGGAGGACGATGTATTGGATCGCGACGCAATTTGAGTCTTCTATCGTCATTAGGAGGCGCTGAACGTTACAATTCACTATCATTTTTCCGTCGGATTCGAAAATCTAGACTCACAGGAGAAGGATCATATTGTGCCCGAGACAGCAATATCCCCTTGGAGACAAGTCGGCTGGAGGACGATGTATTGGATCGCGACGCAATTTGAGTGTTCCATCGTCATTACAAGGCCCTGAACGTTACAATTAACTATCATTTTTGCGTCGGATTCGATAATCTAAACTCACAGGAGAACGACCATAAGGTGCTCGAGGCAGCAATAGACCCTTGGAGACAAGTCGGCTGGAGGACGATGTATTGAATCTCGACGCAATTTGAGAGTTCCATCGGCATTAGGAGGCCCTGAACGTTATAATTAACTATCATTTTTGCGTCGGATTCGATAATCTAGACTCACAGGAGAACGACCATAAGGTGCCCGAGGCAGCAATAGACCCTTGGAGACAAGTCGGCTGGAGGACGATGTATTGGATCGCGACGCAATTTGAGTGTTCCATCGGCATTAGGAGGCCCTGAACGTCATAATTAACTATCATTTTTGCGTCGGATTCGAAAATCTAGACTCACAGGAGAACGACCATAAGGTGCCCGAGGCAGCAATCGACCCTTGGAGACAAGTCGGCTGGAGGACGATGTATTGGATCGCGACGCAATTTGAGTCTTCTATCGTCATTAGGAGGCGCTGAACGTTACAATTCACTATCATTTTTGCGTCGGATTCGAAAATCTAGACTCACAGGAGAAGGATCATATTGTGCCCGAGACAGCAATATCCCCTTGGAGACAAGTCGGCTGGAGGACGATGTATTGGATCGCGACGCAATTTGAGTGTTCCATCGTCATTACAAGGCCCTGAACGTTACAATTAACTATCATTTTTGCGTCGGATTCGATAATCTAAACTCACAGGAGAACGACCATAAGGTGCCCGAGGCAGCAATAGACCCATGGAGACAAGTCGGCTGGAGGCCGATGTATTGAATCTCGACGCAATTTGAGTGTTCCATCGGCATTAGGAGGCCCTGAACGTTATAATTAACGATCATTTTTGCGTCGGATTCGATAATCTAAACTCACAGGAGAACGACCATAAGGTGCCCGAGGCAGCAATAGACCCTTGGAGACAAGTCGGCTGGAGGACGATGTATTGAATCTCGACGCAATTTGAGTGTTCCATCGGCATTAGGAGGCCCTGAACGTTATAATTAACGATCATTTTTGCGTCGGATTCGATAATCTAAACTCACAGGACAACGACCATAAGGTGCCCGAGGCAGCAATAGACCCTTGGAGACAAGTCGGCTGGAGGAAGATGTATTGGATCGCGACGCAATTTGAGTCTTCTATCGTCATTAGGAGGCGCTGAACGTTACAATTCACTATCATTTTTGCGTCGGATTCGAAAATCTAGACTCACAGGAGAAGGATCATATTGTGCCCGAGACAGCAATATCCCCTTGGAGACAAGTCGGCTGGAGGACGATGTATTGAATCTCGACGCAATTTGAGTAACCCATCGTCATTAGAAGGCCCTGAACGTTACAATTAACTATCATTTTTGCGTCGGATTCGAAAATCTAGACTCACAGGAGAACGACCATAAGGTGCCCGAGGCAGCAATAGACCCTTGGAGACAAGTCGGCTGGAGGACGATGTATTGGATCGCGACGCAATTTGAGTCTTCTATCGTCATTAGGAGGCGCTGAACGTTACAATTCACTATCATTTTTGCGCCGGATTCGAAAATCTATACTCACAGGAGAAGGACCATGTGGTGCCCGAGGCAGCGATATCCCCTTGGAGACAAGTAGGCTGGAGGCCGATGTATTGAATCTCGACGCAATTTGAGTGTTCCATCGTCATTACAAGGCCCTGAACGTTACAATTAACTATCATTTTTGCGTCGGATTCGAAAATCTAGACTCACAGGAGAACGACCATAAGGTGCCCGAGGCAGCAATAGACCCTTGGAGACAAGTCGGCTGGAGGCCGATGTATTGAATCTCGACGCAATTTGAGTCTTCTATCGTCATTAGGAGGCGCTGAACGTTACAATTCACTATCATTTTTGCGTCGGATTCGATAATCTAAACTCACAGGAGAACGACCATAAGGTGCCCGAGGCAGCAATAGACCCTTGGAGACAAGTCGGCTCGAGGACGATGTATTGAATCTCGACGCAATTTGAGTGTTCCATCGGCATTAGGAGGCCCTGAACGTTATAATTAACGATCATTTTTGCGTCGGATTCGATAATCTAAACTCACAGGACAACGACCATAAGGTGCCCGAGGCAGCAATAGACCCTTGGAGACAAGTCGGCTGGAGGAAGATGTATTGAATCTCGACGCAATTTGAGTGTCCCATCGTCATTAGAAGGCCCCGAACGTTATAATTAACTATCATTTTTGCGTCGGATTCGATAATCTAAACTCACAGGAGAACGACCATAAGGTGCCCGAGGCAGCAATAGACCCTTGGAGACAAGTCGGCTGGAGGACGATGTATTGGATCGCGACGCAATTTGAGTCTTCTATCGTCATTAGGAGGCGCTGAACGTTACAATTCACTATCATTTTTGCGTCGGATTCGAAAATCTAGACTCACAGGAGAAGGATCATATTGTGCCCGAGACAGCAATATCCCCTTGGAGACAAGTCGGCTGGAGGACGATGTATTGAATCTCGACGCAATTTGAGTGTCCCATCGTCATTAGAAGGCCCTGAACGTTACAATTAACTATCATTTTTGCGTCGGATTCGAAAATCTAGACTCACAGGAGAACGACCATAAGGTGCCCGAGGCAGCAATAGACCCATGGAGACAAGTCGGCTGGAGGCCGATGTATTGAATCTCGACGCAATTTGAGTGTTCCATCGGCATTAGGAGGCCCTGAACGTTATAATTAACGATCATTTTTGCGTCGGATTCGATAATCTAAACTCACAGGAGAACGACCATAAGGTGCCCGAGGCAGCAATAGACCCTTGGAGACAAGTCGGCTGGAGGACGATGTATTGAATCTCGACGCAATTTGAGTGTCCCATCGTCATTAGAAGGCCCTGAACGTTATAATTAACTACCATTTTTGCGTCGGATTCGATAATCTAAACTCACAGGAGAACGACCATAAGGTGCCCGAGGCAGCAATAGACCCTTGGAGACAAGTCGGCTGGAGGACGATGTATTGGATCGCGACGCAATTTGAGTCTTCTATCGTCATTAGGAGGCGCTGAACGTTACAATTAACTATCATTTTAGCGTCGGGTTCGAAAATCTAGACTCACAGGAGAAGGACCATGTGGTGCCCGAGGCAGCGATATCCCCTTGGAGACAAGTAGGCTGGAGGCCGATGTATTGAATCTCGACGCAATTTGAGTGTTCCATCGTCATTACAAGGCCCTGAACGTTACAATTAACTATCATTTTTGCGTCGGATTCGAAAATCTAGACTCACAGGAGAACGACCATAAGGTGCCCGAGGCAGCAATAGACCCTTGGAGACAAGTCGGCTGGAGGCCGATGTATTGAATCTCGACGCAATTTGAGTCTTCTATCGTCATTAGGAGGCGCTGAACGTTACAATTCACTATCATTTTTGCGTCGGATTCGATAATCTAATATCACAGGAGAACGACCATAAGGTGCTCGAGGCAGCAATAGACCCATGGAGACAAGTCGGCTGGAGGACGATGTATTGAATCTCGACGCAATTTGAGAGTTCCATCGGCATTAGGAGGCCCTGAACGTTATAATTAACTATCATTTTTGCGTCGGATTCGATAATCTAGACTCATAGGAGAACGACCATAAGGTGCCCGAGGCAGCAATAGACCCTTGGAGACAAGTCGGCTGGAGGACGATGTATTGGATCGCGACGCAATTTGAGTGTTCCATCGGCATTAGGAGGCCGTGAACGTTATAATTAACTATCATTTTTGCGTCGGATTCGAAAATCTAGACTCACAGGAGAACGACTATAAGGTGCCCGAGGCAGCAATCGACCCTTGGAGACAAGTCGGCTGGAGGACGATGTATTGGATCGCGATGCAATTTGAGTCTTCTATCGTCATTAGGAGGCGCTGAACGTTACAATTCACTATCATTTTTCCGTCGGATTCGAAAATCTAGACTCACAGGAGAAGGATCATATTGTGCCCGAGACAGCAATATCCCCTTGGAGACAAGTCGGCTGGAGGACGATGTATTGGATCGCGACGCAATTTGAGTGTTCCATCGTCATTACAAGGCCCTGAACGTTACAATTAACTATCATTTTTGCGTCGGATTCGATAATCTAAACTCACAGGAGAACGACCATAAGGTGCTCGAGGCAGCAATAGACCCTTGGAGACAAGTCGGCTGGAGGACGATGTATTGAATCTCGACGCAATTTGAGAGTTCCATCGGCATTAGGAGGCCCTGAACGTTATAATTAACTATCATTTTTGCGTCGGATTCGATAATCTAGACTCACAGGAGAACGACCATAAGGTGCCCGAGGCAGCAATAGACCCTTGGAGACAAGTCGGCTGGAGGACGATGTATTGGATCGCGACGCAATTTGAGTGTTCCATCGGCATTAGGAGGCCCTGAACGTCATAATTAACTATCATTTTTGCGTCGGATTCGAAAATCTAGACTCACAGGAGAACGACCATAAGGTGCCCGAGGCAGCAATCGACCCTTGGAGACAAGTCTTCTGGAGGACGATGTATTGGATCGCGACGCAATTTGAGTCTTTTATCGTCATTAGGAGGCGCTGAACGTTACAATTCACTATCATTTTTGCGTCGGATTCGAAAATCTAGACTCACAGGAGAAGGATCATATTGTGCCCGAGACAGCAATATCCCCTTGGAGACAAGTCGGCTGGAGGACGATGTATTGGATCGCGACGCAATTTGAGTGTTCCATCGGCATTAGGAGGCCCTGAACGTTATAATTAACTATCATTTTTGCGTCGGATTCGAAAATCTAGACTCACAGGAGAACCATAAGGTGCCCGAGGCAGCAATAGACCCTTGGAGACAAGTCGGCTGGAGGACGATGTATTGGATCGCGACGCAATTTGAGTCTTCTATCGTCATTAGGAGGCGCTGAACGTTACAATTCACTATCATTTTTGCGTCGGATTCGAAAATCTAGACTCACAGGAGAAGGATCATATTGTGCCCGAGACAGCAATATCCCCTTGGAGACAAGTCGGCTGGAGGACGATGTATTGGATCGCGACGCAATTTGAGTGTTCCATCGTCATTACAAGGCCCTGAACGTTACAATTAACTATCATTTTTGCGTCGGATTCGATAATCTAAACTCACAGGAGAACGACCATAAGGTGCCCGAGGCAGCAATAGACCCTTGGAGACAAGTCGGCTGGAGGCCGATGTATTGAATCTCGACGCAATTTGAGTGTTCCATCGGCATTAGGAGGCCCTGAACGTTATAATTAACGATCATTTTTGCGTCGGATTCGATAATCTAAACTCACAGGAGAACGACCATAAGGTGCCCGAGGCAGCAATAGACCCTTGGAGACAAGTCGGCTGGAGGACGATGTATTGAATCTCGACGCAATTTGAGTGTCCCATCGTCATTAGAAGGCCCTGAACGTTATAATTAACTATCATTTTTGCGTCGGATTCGATAATCTAAACTCACAGGAGAACGACCATAAGGTGCCCGAGGCAGCAA
This sequence comes from Schistocerca serialis cubense, assembly GCF_023864345.2. NCBI lineage: Eukaryota > Metazoa > Arthropoda > Insecta > Orthoptera > Acrididae > Schistocerca > Schistocerca serialis. Next base: position 1,029,347 of record NW_026047645.1, on the reverse strand, counting down.
TAGACCCTTGGAGACAAGTCGGCTGGAGGACGATGTAATGGATCGCGACGCAATTTGAGTCTTCTATCGTCATTAGGAGGCGCTGAACGTTACAATTCACTATCATTTTAGCGTCGGGTTCGAAAATCTAGACTCACAGGAGAAGGACCATGTGGTGCCCGAGGCAGCGATATCCCCTTGGAGACAAGTAGGCTGGAGGCCGATGTATTGAATCTCGACGCAATTTGAGTGTTCCATCGTCATTACAAGGCCCTGAACGTTACAATTAACTATCATTTTTGCGTCGGATTCTAAAATCTAGACTCACAGGAGAACGACCATAAGGTGCCCGAGGCAGCAATAGACCCTTGGAGACAAGTCGGCTGGAGGCCGATGTATTGAATCTCGACGCAATTTGAGTCTTCTATCGTCATTAGGAGGCGCTGAACGTTACAATTCACTATCATTTTTGCGTCGGATTCGATAATCTAAACTCACAGGAGAACGACCATAAGGTGGCCGAGGCAGCAATAGACCCTTGGAGCCAAGTCGGCTGGAGGACGATGTATTGAATCTCGACGCAATTTGAGTGTTCCATCGGCATTAGGAGGCCCTGAACGTTATAATTAACGATCATTTTTGCGTCGGATTCGATAATCTAAACACACAGGACAACGACCATAAGGTGCCCGAGGCAGCAATAGACCCTTGGAGACAAGTCGGCTGGAGGAAGATGTATTGAATCTCGACGCAATTTGAGTGTCCCATCGTCATTAGAAGGCCCCGAACGTTATAATTAACTATCATTTTTGCGTCGGATTCGATAATCTAAACTCACAGGAGAACGACCATAAGGTGCCCGAGGCAGCAATAGACCCTTGGAGACAAGTCGGCTGGAGGACGATGTATTGGATCGCGACGCAATTTGAGTCTTCTATCGTCATTAGGAGGCGCTGAACGTTACAATTCACTATCATTTTTGCGTCGGATTCGAAAATCTAGACTCACAGGAGAAGGATCATATTGTGCCCGAGACAGCAATAACCCCTTGGAGACATGTCGGCTGGAGGACGATGTATTGAATCTCGACGCAATTTGAGTGTCCCATCGTCATTAGAAGGCCCTGAACGTTACAATTAACTATCATTTTTGCGTCGGATTCGAAAATCTATACTCACAGGAGAACGACCATAAGGTGCCCGAGGCAGCAATAGACCCTTGGAGACAAGTCGGCTGGAGGACGATGTATTGGATCGCGACGCAATTTGAGTCTTCTATCGTCATTAGGAGGCGCTGAACGTTACAATTCACTATCATTTTTGCGTCGGATTCGAAAATCTATACTCACAGGAGAAGGACCATGTGGTGCCCGAGGCAGCGATATCCCCTTGGAGACAAGTAGGCTGGAGGCCGATGTATTGAATCTCGACGCAATTTGAGTGTTCCATCGTCATTACAAGGCCCTGAACGTTACAATTAACTATCATTTTTGCGTCGGATTCGAAAATCTAGACTCACAGGAGAACGACCATAAGGTGCCCGAGGCAGCAATAGACCCTTGGAGACAAGTCGGCTGGAGGCCGATGTATTGAATCTCGACGCAATTTGTGTCTTCTATCGTCATTAGGAGGCGCTGAACGTTACAATTCACTATCATTTTTGCGTCGGATTCGATAATATAAACTCACAGGAGAACGACCATAAGGTGCCCGAGGCAGCAATAGACCCTTGGAGACAAGTCGGCTGGAGGACGATGTATTGTATCTCGACGCAATTTGAGTGTTCCATCGTCATTACAAGGCCCTGAACGTTACAATTAACTATCATTTTTGCGTCGGATTCGAAAATCTAGACTCACAGGAGAACGACCATAAGGTGCCCGAGGCAGCAATAGACCCTTGGAGACAAGTCGGCTGGAGGACGATGTATTGGATCGCGACGCAATTTGAGTCTTCTATCGTCATTAGGAGGCGCTGAACGTTACAATTCACTATCATTTTTGCGTCGGATTCGAAAATCTAGACTCACAGGAGAAGGACCATGTGGTGCCCGAGGCAGCGATATCCCCTTGGAGACAAGTAGGCTGGAGGCCGATGTATTGAATCTCGACGCAATTTGAGTGTTCCATCGTCATTAGCAGGCGCTGAACGTTACAATTCACTATCATTTTTGCGTCGGATTCGAAAATCTAGACTCACAGGACAACGACCATAAGGTGCCCGAGGCAGCAATAGACCCTTGGAGACAAGTCGGCTGGAGGCCGATGTATTGGATCGCGACGCAATTTGAGTCTTCTATCGTCATTAGGAGGCGCTGAACGTTACAATTCACTATCATTTTTGCGTCGGATTCGAAAATCTAGACTCACAGGAGAAGGATCATATTGAGCCCGAGACAGCAATAGACCCTTGGAGACAAGTCGGCTGGAGGACGATGTATTGGATCGCGACGCAATTTGTGTCCTCTATCGTCATTAGGAGGCGCTGAACGTTACAATTCACTATCATTTTTGCGTCGGATTCGAAAATCTAGACTCACAGGAGAACGACCATAAGGTGCCCGAGGCAGCAATAGACCCTTGGAGACAAGTAGGCTGGAGGCCGATGTATTGAATCTCGACGCAATTTGAGTGTTCCATCGTCATTAGAAGGCCCTGAACGTTACAATTAACTATCATTTTTGCGTCGGATTCGAAAATCTAGACTCACAGGACAAGGACCATAAGGCGCCCGAGGGAGCAATAGACCCTTGGAGACAAGTCGGCTGGAGGCCGATGTATTGAATCTCGACGCAATTTGAGTGTTCCATCGTCATTACAAGGCCCTGAACGTTACAATTAACTATCATTTTAGCGTCGGGTTCGAAAATCTAGACTCACAGGAGAACGACCATAAGGTGCCCGAGGCAGCAATAGACCCTTGGAGACAAGTCGGCTGGAGGACGATGTATTGGATCGCGACGCAATTTGAGTCTTCTATCGTCATTAGGAGGCGCTGAACGTTACAATTCACTATCATTTTTGCGTCGGATTCGAAAATCTAGACTCACAGGAGAAGGACCATGTGGTGCCCGAGGCAGCGATATCCCCTTGGAGACAAGTAGGCTGGAGGCCGATGTATTGAATCTCGACGCAATTTGAGTGTTCCATCGTCATTAGAAGGCCCTGAACGTTACAATTAACTATCATTTTTGCGTCGGATTCGATAATCTAGACTCACAGGACAACGACCATAAGGTGCCCGAGGCAGCAATAGACCCTTGGAGACAAGTCGGCTGGAGGCCGATGTATTGAATCTCGACGCAATTTGAGTGTTCCATCGGCATTAGGAGGCCCTGAACGTTATAATTAACGATCATTTTTGCGTCGGATTCGATAATCTAAACTCACAGGAGAACGACCATAAGGTGCCCGAGGCAGCAATAGACCCTTGGAGACAAGTCGGCTGGAGGACGATGTATTGAATCTCGACGCAATTTGAGTGTCCCATCGTCATTAGAAGGCCCTGAACGTTACAATTAACGATCATTTTTGCGTCGGATTCGATAATCTAAACTCACAGGAGAACGACCATAAGGTGCCCGAGGCAGCAATAGACCCTTGGAGACAAGTCGGCTGGAGGACGATGTATTGAATCTCGACGCAATTTGAGTGTCCCATCGTCATTAGAAGGCCCTGAACGTTACAATTAACTATCATTTTTGCGTCGGATTCGATAATCTAAACTCACAGGAGAACGACCATAAGGTGCCCGAGGCAGCAATAGACCCTTGGAGACAAGTCGGCTGGAGGACGATGTATTGGATCGCGACGCAATTTGAGTCTTCTATCGTCATTAGGAGGCCCTGAACGTTATAATTAACTATCATTTTAGCGTCGGGTTCGAAAATCTAGACTCACAGGAGAACGACCATAAGGTGCCCGAGGCAGCAATAGACCCTTGGAGACAAGTCGGCTGGAGGCCGATGTATTGAATCTCGACGCAATTTGAGTGTTCCATCGGCATTAGAAGGCCCTGAACGTTACAATTAACTATCATTTTTGCGTCGGATTCGATAATCTAGACTCACAGGAGAACGACCATAAGGTGCCCGAGGCTGCAAAAGACCCTTGGAGACAAGTCGGCTGGAGGCCGATGTATTGAATCTCGACGCAATTTGAGTGTTCCATCGTCATTAGGAGGCGCTGAACGTTACAATTCACTATCATTTTTGCGTCGGATTCGAAAATCTAGACTCACAGGACAACGACCATAAGGTGCCCGAGACAGCAATATCCCCTTGGAGACAAGTCGGCTGGAGGACGATGTATTGAATCTCGACGCAATTTGAGTGTTCCATCGTCATTACAAGGCCCTGAACGTTACAATGAACTATCATTTTTGCGTCGGATTCGAAAATCTAGAATTACAAGAGAACGACCATAAAGTGCCCGAGGCAGCATTAGATCCTTGGAGACAAGTCGGCTGGAGGTCGATGTATTGTATCTCGACGCAATTTGAGTGTTCCATCGTCATTACAAGGCCCTGAACGTTACAATTAACTATCATTTTTGCGTCGGATTCGAAAATCTAGACTCACAGGAGAACGGCCATAAGGTGCCCGAGGCAGCAATAGACCCTTGGAGACAAGTCGGCTGGAGGACGATGTATTGGATCGCGACGCAATTTGAGTCTTCTATCGTCATTAGGAGGCGCTGAACGTTACAATTCACTATCATTTTTGCGTCGGATTCGAAAATCTAGACTCACAGGAGAAGGATCATATTGTGCCCGAGACAGCAATATCCCCTTGGAGACAAGTCGGCTGCAGGACGATGTATTGAATCTCGACGCAATTTGAGTGTCCCATCGTCATTAGAAGGCCCTGAACGTTACAATTAACTATCATTTTTGCGTCGGATTCGATAATCTAGACTCACAGGAGAAGGACCATGTGGTGCCCGAGGCAGCGATATCCCCTTGGAGACAAGTAGGCTGGAGGCCGATGTATTGAATCTCGACGCAATTTGAGTGTTCCATCGTCATTACAAGGCCCTGAACGTTACAATTAACTATCATTTTTGCGTCGGATTCGAAAATCTAGACTCACAGGACAACGACCATAAGGTGCCCGAGGCAGCAATAGACCCTTGGAGACAAGTCGGCTGGAGGCCGATGTATTGAATCTCGACGCAATTTGAGTGTTCCATCGGCATTAGGAGGCCCTGAACGTTATAATTAACGATCATTTTTGCGTCGGAATCGATAATCCAAACTCACAGTAGAACGACCATAAGGTGCCCGAGGCAGCAATAGACCCTTGGAGACAAGTCGGCTGGAGGACGATGTATTGAATCTCGACGCAATTTGAGTGTCCCATCGTCATTAGAAGGCCCTGAACGTTACAATTAACGATCATTTTTGCGTCGGATTCGATAATCTAAACTCACAGGAGAACGACCATAAGGTGCCCGAGGGAGCAATAGACCCTTGGAGACAAGTCGGCTGGAGGACGATGTATTGAATCTCGACGCAATTTGAGTGTCCCATCGTCATTAGAAGGCCCTGAACGTTACAATTAACTATCATTTTTGCGTCGGAATCGATAATCTAAACTCACAGGAGAACGACCATAAGGTGCCCGAGGCAGCAATAGACCCTTGGAGACAAGTCGGCTGGAGGACGATGTATTGGATCGCGACGCAATTTGAGTCTTCTATCGTCATTAGGAGGCCCTGAACGTTACAATTAACTATCATTTTAGCGTCGGGTTCGAAAATCTAGACTCACAGGAGAACGACCATAAGGTGCCCGAGGCAGCAATAGACCCTTGGAGACAAGTCGGCTGGAGGCCGATGTATTGAATCTCGACGCAATTTGAGTGTTCCATCGGCATTAGAAGGCCCTGAACGTTACAATTAACTATCATTTTTGCGTCGGATTCGATAATCTAGACTCACAGGAGAACGACCATAAGGTGCCCGAGGCAGCAATAGACCCTTGGAGACAAGTCGGCTGGACGACGATGTATTGAATCTCGACGCAATTTGAGTGTTCCATCGTCATTAGAAGGCCCTGAACGTTACAATTAACTATCATTTTTGCGTCGGATTCGAAAATCTAGACTCACAGGACAACGACCATAAGGTGCCCGAGGCAGCAATAGACCCTTGGAGACAAGTCGGCTGGAGGACGATGTATTGAATCTCGACGCAATTTGAGTGTCCCATCGTCATTAGAAGGCCCTGAACGTTACAATTAACTATCATTTTTGCGTCGGATTCGATAATCTAAACTCACAGGAGAACGACCATAAGGTGCCCGAGGCAGCAATAGACCCTTGGAGACAAGTCGGCTGGAGGAAGATGTATTGGATCGCGACGCAATTTGAGTCTTCTATCGTCATTAGGAGGCGCTGAACGTTACAATTCACTATCATTTTTGCGTCGGATTCGAAAATCTAGACTCACAGGAGAAGGATCATATTGTGCCCGAGACAGCAATATCCCCTTGGAGACAAGTCGGCTGGAGGACGATGTATTGAATCTCGACGCAATTTGAGTGTTCCATCGTCATTAGAAGGCCCTGAACGTTACAATTAACTATCATTTTTGCGTCGGATTCGATAATCTAAACTCACAGGAGAACGACCATTAGTTGCCCGAGGCAGCAATAGACCCTTGGAGACAAGTCGGCTGGAGGACGATGTATTGGATCGCGACGCAATTTGAGTGTTCCATCGTCATTAGAAGGCCCTGAACATTACAATTCACTATCATTTTTGCGTCTGATTCGAAAATCTAGACTCACAGGAGAACGACCATGTGGTGCCCGCGGCAGCGATATCCCCTTGGAGACAAGTAGGCTGGAGGCCGATGTATTGAATCTCGACGCAATTTGAGTGTTCCATCGTCATTAGAAGGCCCTGAACGTTACAATTAACTATCATTTTTGCGTCGGATTCGAAAATGTAGATTCACAGGAGAACGACCCTAAGGTGCCCGAGGCAGCAATAGACCCTTGGAGACAAGTCGGCTGGAGGACGATGTATTGGATCTCGACGCAATTTGAGTGTTCCATCGGCATTAGGAGGCCCTGAACGTTACAATTAACTATCATTTTTGCGTCGGATTCGATAATCTAAACTCACAGGAGAACGACCAAAAGGTGCCCGAGGCAGCAATAGACCCTTGGAGACAAGTAGGCTGGAGGACGATGTATTGAATCTCGACGCAATTTGAGTGTCCCATCGTCATTAGAAGGCCCTGAACGTTACAATTAACTATCATTTTTGCGTCTGATTCGATAATCTAAACTCACAGGAGAACGACCATAAGGTGCCCGAGGCAGCAATAGACCGTTGGAGACAAGTCGGCTGGAGGACGATGTATTGGATCGCGACGCAATTTGAGTCTTCTATCGTCATTAGGAGGCCCTGAACGTTACAATTAACTATCATTTTAGCGTCGGATTCGATAATCTAAACTCACAGGAGAACGACCATAAGGTGCCCGAGGCAGCAATAGACCCTTGGAGACAAGTCGGCTGGAGGCCGATGTATTGAATCTCGACGCAATTTGAGTGTTCCACCGTCATTACAAGGCCCTGAACGTTACAATTAACTATCATTTTTGCGTCGGATTCGAAAATCTAGACTCACAGGAGAACGACCATAAGGTGCCCGAGGCAGCAATAGACCCTTGGAGACAAGTCGGCTGGAGGACGATGTATTGGATCGCGACGCAATTTGAGTCTTCTATCGTTATTAGGAGGCGCTGAACGTTACAATTCACTATGATCTTTGCGTCGGATTCGAAAATCTAGACTCACAGGAGAAGGACCATGTGGTGCCCGAAGCAGCGATATCCCCTTGGAGACAAGTAGGCTGGAGGCCGATGTATTGAATCTCGACGCAATTTGAGTGTTCCATCGGCATTAGGAGCCCCCGAACGTTATAATTAACTATCATTTTTGCGTCGGATTCGATAATCTAAACTCACAGGAGAACGACCATAAGGTGCCCGAGGCAGCAATATCCCCTTGGAGACAAGTCGGCTGGAGGACGATGTATTGAATCTCGACGCAATTTGAGTGTCCCATCGTCATTAGAAGGCCCTGAACGTTACAATTAACTATCATTTTTGCGTCGGATTCGATAATCTAAACTCACAGGAGAACGACCATAAGGTGCCCGAGGCAGCAATAGACCCTTGGAGACAAGTCGGCTGGAGGCCGATGTATTGAATCTCGACGCAATTTGAGTGTTCCATCGTCATTACAAGGCCCTGAACGTTACAATTAACTATCATTCTAGCGTCGGGTTCGAAAATCTAGACTCACAGGAGAACGACCATAAGGTGCCCGAGGCAGCAATAGACCCTTGGAGACAAGTCGGCTGGAGGATGATGTATTGGATCGCGACGCAATTCGAGTCTTCTATCGTCATTAGGAGGCGCTGAACGTTACAATTCACTATCATTTTTGCGTCGGATTCGAAAATCTAGACTCACAGGAGAAGGACCATGTGGTGCACGAGGCAGCGATATCCCCTTGGAGACAAGTAGGCTGGAGGCCGATGTATTGAATCTCGACGCAATTTGAGTGTTCCATCGTCATTAGAAGGCCCTGAACGTTACAATTAACTATCATTTTTGCGTCGGATTCGAAAATCTAGACTCACAGGACAACGACCATAAGGTGCCCGAGGCAGCAATAGACCCTTGGAGACAAGTCGGCTGGAGGCCGATGTATTGAATCTCGACGCAATTTGAGTGTTCCATCGGCATTAGGAGGCCCTGAACGTTATAATTAACGATCATTTTTGCGTCGGATTCGATAATCTAAACTCACAGGAGAACGACCATAAGGTGCCCGAGGCAGCAATAGACCCTTGGAGACAAGTCGGCTGGAGGCCGATGTATTGAATCTCGACGCAATTTGAGTGTTCCACCGTCATTACAAGGCCCTGAACGTTACAATTAACTATCATTTTTGCGTCGGATTCGAAAATCTAGACTCACAGGAGAACGACCATAAGGTGCCCGAGGCAGCAATAGACCCTTGGAGACAAGTCGGCTGGAGGACGATGTATTGGATCGCGACGCAATTTGAGTCTTCTATCGTCATTAGGAGGCGCTGAACGTTACAATTCACTATGATCTTTGCGTCGGATTCGAAAATCTAGACTCACAGGAGAAGGACCATGTGGTGCCCGAAGCAGCGATATCCCCTTGGAGACAAGTAGGCTGCAGGCCGATGTATTGAATCTCGACGCAATTTGAGTGTTCCATCGGCATTAGGAGCCCCCGAACGTTATAATTAACTATCATTTTTGCGTCGGATTCGATAATCTAAACTCACAGGAGAACGACCATAAGGTGCCCGAGGCAGCAATATCCCCTTGGAGACAAGTCGGCTGGAGGACGATGTATTGAATCTCGACGCAATTTGAGTGTCCCATCGTCATTAGAAGGCCCTGAACGTTACAATTAACTATCATTTTTGCGTCGGATTCGATAATCTAAACTCACAGGAGAACGACCATAAGGTGCCCGAGGCAGCAATAGACCCTTGGAGACAAGTCGGCTGGAGGCCGATGTATTGAATCTCGACGCAATTTGAGTGTTCCATCGTCATTACAAGGCCCTGAACGTTACAATTAACTATCATTTTAGCGTCGGGTTCGAAAATCTAGACTCACAGGAGAACGACCATAAGGTGCCCGAGGCAGCAATAGACCCTTGGAGACAAGTCGGCTGGAGGATGATGTATTGGATCGCGACGCAATTTGAGTCTTCTATCGTCATTAGGAGGCGCTGAACGTTACAATTCACTATCATTTTTGCGTCGGATTCGAAAATCTAGACTCACAGGAGAAGGACCATGTGGTGCACGAGGCAGCGATATCCCCTTGGAGACAAGTAGGCTGGAGGCCGATGTATTGAATCTCGACGCAATTTGAGTGTTCCATCGTCATTAGAAGGCCCTGAACGTTACAATTAACTATCATTTTTGCGTCGGATTCGAAAATCTAGACTCACAGGACAACGACCATAAGGTGCCCGAGGCAGCAATAGACCCTTGGAGACAAGTCGGCTGGAGGCCGATGTATTGAATCTCGACGCAATTTGAGTGTTCCATCGGCATTAGGAGGCCCTGAACGTTATAATTAACGATCATTTTTGCGTCGGATTCGATAATCTAAACTCACAGGTGAACGACCATAAGGTGCCCGAGGCAGCAATAGACCCTTGGAGACAAGTCGGCTGGAGGACGATGTATTGAATCTCGACGCAATTTGAGTGTCCCATCGTCATTAGAAGGCCCTGAACGTTACAATTAACGATCATTTTTGCGTCGGATTCGATAATCTAAACTCACAGGAGAACGACCATAAGGTGCCCGAGGCAGCAATAGACCCTTGGAGACAAGTCGGCTGGAGGCCGATGTATTGAATCGCGACGCAATTTGAGTCTTCTATCGTCATTAGGAGGCCCTGAACGTTACAATTAACTATCATTTTAGCGTCGGGTTCGAAAATCTAGACTCACAGGAGAACGACCATAAGGTGCCCGAGGCAGCAATAGACCCTTGGAGACAAGTCGGCTGGAGGACGATGTATTGAATCTCGACGCAATTTGAGAGTTCCATCGTCATTAGGCGGCCCTGAACGTTACAATTAACTATCATTTTTGCGTCGGATTCGAAAATCTAGAATTACAAGAGAACGACCATAAAGTGCCCGAGGCAGCATTAGATCCTTGGAGACAAGTCGGCTGGAGGACGATGTATTGTATATCGACGCAATTTGAGTGTTCCATCGTCATTACAAGGCCCTGAACGTTACAATTAACTATCATTTTTGCGTCGGATTCGAAAATCTAGACTCACAGGAGAACGACCGTAAGGTGCCCGAGGCAGCAATAGACCCTTGGAGACAAGTCGGCTGGAGGACGATGTATTGAATCTCGACGCAATTTGAGTGTTCCATCGTCATTAGAAGGCCCTGAACGTTACAAATAACTATCATTTTTGCGTCGGATTCGAAAATCTAGACTCACAGGAGAACGACCATAAGGTGCCCGAGGCAGCAATAGACCCTTGGAGACAAGTCGGCTGGAGGACGATGTATTGAATCGCGACGCAATTTGAGTCTTCTATCGTCATTAGGAGGCCCTGAACGTTACAATTAACTATCATTTTTGCGTCGGGTTCGAAAATCTAGACTCACAGGAGAACGACCATGTGGTGCCCGAGGCAGCGATATCCCCTTGGAGACAAGTAGGCTGGAGGCCGATGTATTGAATCTCGACGCAATTTGAGTGTTCCATCGTCATTACAAGGCCCTGAACGTTACAATTAACTATCATTTTTGCGTCGGATTCGAAAATCTAGACTCACAGGAGAACGACCATAAGGTGCCCGAGGCAGCAATAGACCCTTGGAGACAAGTCGGCTGGAGGACGATGTATTGGATCGCGACGCAATTTGAGTCTTCTATCGTCATTAGGAGGCGCTGAACGTTACAATTAACTATCATTTTTGCGTCGGATTCGAAAATCTAGACTCACAGGAGAAGGACCATGTGGTGCCCGAGGCAGCGATATCCCCTTGGAGACAAGTTGGCTGGAGGCCGATGTATTGAATCTCGACGCAATTTGAGTGTTCCATCGTCATTAGAAGGCCCTGAACGTTACAATTAACTATCATTTTTGCGTCGGATTCGAAAATCTAGACTCACAGGACAACGACCATAAGGTGCCCGAGGCAGCAATAGACCCTTGGAGACAAGTCGGCTGGAGGCCGATGTATTGAATCTCGACGCAATTTGAGTGTTCCATCGTCATTACGAGGCCCTGAACGTTACAATTAACTATCATTTTTGCGTCGGATTCGAAAATCTAGACTCACAGGAGAACGACCTTAAGGTGCCCGAGGCAGCAATAGACCCTTGGAGACAAGTAGGCTGGAGGCCGATGTATTGAATCTCGACGCAATTTTAGTGTTCCATCGTCATTAGAAATCCCTGAACGTTACAATTAACTATCATTTTTGCGTCGGATTCGAAAATCTAGACTCACAGGACAACGACCATAAGGTGCCCGAGGCAGCAATAGACCCTTGGAGACAAGTCGGCTGGAGGCCGATGTATTGAATCTCGACGCAATTTGAGTGTTCCATCGTCATTACAAGGCCCTGAACGTTACAATTAACTATCATTTTTGCGTCGGATTCGAAAATCTAGACTCACAGGAGAACGACCATAAGGTGCCCGAGGCAGCAATAGACCCTTGGAGACAAGTCGGCTGGAGGACGATGTATTGGATCGCGACGCAATTTGAGTCTTCTATCGTCATTAGGAGGCGCTGAACGTTACAATTCACTATCATTTTTGCGTCGGATTCGAAAATCTAGACTCACAGGAGAAGGATCATATTGTGCCCGAGACAGCAATAGACCCTTGGAGACAAGTCGGCTGGAGGCCGATGTATTGAATCTCGACGCAATTTGAGTGTTCCTCGTCATTACAAGGCCCGGAACGTTACAATTAACTATCATTTTTGCGTCGGATTCGAAAATCTAGACTCACAGGAGAACGACCATAAGGTGCCCTAGGCAGCAGTAGACCCTTGGAGACAAGTCGGCTGGAGGACGATGTATTGGATCGCGACGCAATTTGAGTCTTCTATCGTCATTAGGAGGCGCTGAACGTTACAATTCACTATCATTTTTGCGTCGGATTCGAAAATCTAGACTCACAGGAGAAGGATCATATTGTGCCCGAGACAGCAATATCCCCTTGGAGACAAGTCGGCTGGAGGACGATGTATTGAATCTCGACGCAATTTGAGTGTTCCATCGTCATTAGAAGGCCCTTAACGTTACAATTAACTATCATTTTTGCGTCGGATTCGATAATCTAAACTCACAGGAGAACGACCATTAGTTGCCCGAGGCAGCAATAGACCCTTGGAGACAAGTCGGCTGGAGGACGATGTATTGAATCGCGACGCAATTTGAGTGTTCCATCGTCATTAGAAGGCCCTGAACATTACAATTCACTATCATTTTTGCGTCTGATTCGAAAATCTAGACTCACAGGAGAACGACCATGTGGTGCCCGAGGCAGCGATATCCCCTTGGAGACAAGTAGGCTGGAGGCAGATGTATTGAATCTCGACGCAATTTGAGTGTTCCATCGTCATTAGAAGGCCCTGAACGTTACAATTAACTATCATTTTTGCGTCGGATTCGAAAATCTAGACTCACAGGAGAACGACCCTAAGGTGCCCGAGGCAGCTATAGACCCTTGGAGACAAGTCGGCTGGAGGACGATGTATTGGATCTCGACGCAATTTGAGTGTTCCATCGGCATTAGGAGGCCCTGAACGTTACAATTAACTATCATTTTTGCGTCGGATTCGATAATCTAAACTCACAGGAGAACGACCAAAAGGTGCCCGAGGCAGCAATAGACCCTTGGAGACAAGTAGGCTGGAGGACGATGTATTGAATCTCGACGCAATTTGAGTGTCCCATCGTCATTAGAAGGCCCTGAACGTTACAATTAACTATCATTTTTGCGTCGGATTCGATAATCTAAACTCACAGGAGAACGACCATAAGGTGCCCGAGGCAGCAATAGACCCTTGGAGACAAGTCGGCTGGAGGACGATGTATTGGATCGCGACGCAATTTGAGTCTTCTATCGTCATTAGGAGGCCCTGAACGTTACAATTAACTATCATTTTAGCGTCGGATTCGATAATCTAAACTCACAGGAGAACGACCATAAGGTGCCCGAGGCAGCAATAGACCCTTGGAGACAAGTCGGCTGGAGGCCGATGTATTGAATCTCGACGCAATTTGAGTGTTCCATCGTCATTACAAGGCCCTGAACGTTACAATTAACTATCATTTTTGCGTCGGATTCGAAAATCTAGACTCACAGGAGAACGACCATAAGGTGCCCGAGGCAGCAATAGACCCTTGGAGACAAGTCGGCTGGAGGACGATGTATTGGATCGCGACTCAATTTGAGTCTTCTATCGTCATTAGGAGGCGCTGAACGTTACAATTCACTATGGTTTTTGCGTCGGATTCGAAAATCTAGACTCACAGGAGAAGGACCATGTGGTGCCCGAAGCAGCGATATCCCCTTGGAGACAAGTAGGCTGGAGGCCGATGTATTGAATCTCGACGCAATTTGAGTGTTCCATCGGCATTAGGAGCCCCCGAACGTTATAATTAACTATCATTTTTGCGTCGGATTCGATAATCTAAACTCACAGGAGAACGACCATAAGGTGCCCGAGGCAGCAATATCCCCTTGGAGACAAGTCGGCTGGAGGACGATGTATTGAATCTCGACGCAATTTGAGTGTCCCATCGTCATTAGAAGGCCCTGAACGTTACAATTAACTATCATTTTTGCGTCGGATTCGATAATCTAAACTCACAGGAGAACGACCATAAGGTGCCCGAGGCAGCAATAGACCCTTGGAGACAAGTCGGCTGGAGGCCGATGTATTGAATCTCGACGCAATTTGAGTGTTCCATCGTCATTACAAGGCCCTGAACGTTACAATTAACTATCATTTTTGCGTCGGATTCGAAAATCTAGACTCACAGGAGAACAACCATAAGGTGCCCGAGGCAGCAATAGACCCTTGGAGACAAGTCGGCTGGAGGACGATGTATTGAATCGCGACGCAATTTGAGTCTTCTATCGTCATTAGGCGGCCCTGAACGTTACAATTAACTATCATTTTTGCGTCGGGTTCGAAAATCTAGACTCACAGGAGAACGACCATAAGGTGCCCGAGGCAGCAATAGACCCTTGGAGACAAGTCGGCTGGAGGACGATGTATTGAATCTCGACGCAATTTGAGTGTTCCATCGTCATTAGGAGGCCCTGAACGTTACAATTAACTATCATTTTTGCGTCGGGTTCGAAAATCTTGACTCACAGGAGAACGACCATAAGGTGCCCGAGGCAGCAATAGACCCTTGGAGACAAGTCGGCTGGAGGACGATGTATTGAATCTCGACGCAATTTGAGTGTTCCATCGTCATTACAAGGCCCTGAACGTTACAATTAACTATCATTTTTGCGTCGGATTCGAAAATCTAGACTCACAGGAGAACGACCATAAGGTGCCCGAGGCAGCAATAGACCCTTGGATACAAGTCGGCTGGAGGACGATGTATTGGATCGCGACGCAATTTGAGTCTTCTATCGTCATTAGGAGGCGATGAACGTTACAATTCACTATCATTTTTGCGTCGGATTCGAAAATCTAGACTCACAGGAGAAGGATCACATTGTGCCCGAGACAGCAATATCCCCTTGGAGACAAGTCGGCTGGAGGACGATGTATTGAATCTCGACGCAATTTGAGTGTCCCATCGTCATTAGAAGGCCCTGAACGTTACAATTAACTATCATTTTTGCGTCGAATTCGATAATCTAAACTCACAGGAGAACGACCATAAGGTGCCCGAGGCAGCAATAGACCCTTGGAGACAAGTCGGCTGGAGGACGATGTATTGGATCGCGACGCAATTTGAGTGTTCCATCGTCATTAGAAGGCCTTGAACGTTACAATTAACTATCATTTTTGCGTCGGATTCGAAAATCTAGACTCACAGGAGAACGACCATAAGGTGCCCGAGGCAGCAATAGACCCTTGGAGACAAGTCGGCTGGAGGCCGATGTATTGAATCTCGACGCAATTTGAGTGTTCCATCGGCATTAGAAGGCCCTGAACGTTACAATTAACTATCATTTTTGCGTCGGATTCGATAATCTAGACTCACAGGAGAACGACCATAAGGTGCCCGAGGCAGCAATAGACCCTTGGAGACAAGTCGGCTGGAGGACGATGTATTGGATCGCGACGCAATTTGAGTCTTCTATCGTCATTAGGAGGCCCTGAACGTTATAATTAACTATCATTTTTGCGTCGGATTCGATAATCTAAACTCACAGGAGAACGACCATAAGGTGCCCGAGGCAGCAATAGACCCTTGGAGACAAGTAGGCTGGAGGCCGATGTATTGAATCTCGACGCAATTTGAGTGTTCCATCGTCATTACAAGGCCCTGAACGTTACAATTAACTATCATTTTAGCGTCGGGTTCGAAAATCTAGACTCACAGGAGAACGACCATAAGGTGCCCGAGGCAGCAATAGACCCTTGGAGACAAGTCGGGTGGAGGACGATGTATTGAATCTCGACGCAATTTGAGTCTTCTATCGTCATTAGGAGGCGCTGAACGTTACAATTCACTATCATTTTTGCGTCGGATTCGAAAATCTAGACTCACAGGAGAAGGACCATGTGGTGCCCGAGGCAGCGATATCCCCTTGGAGACAGGTAGGCTGGAGGCCGATGTATTGAATCTCGACGCAATTTGAGTGTTCCATCGTCACTAGAAGGCCCTGAACGTTACAATTAACTATCATTTTTGCGTCGGATTCGAAAATCTAGACTCACAGGACAACGACCATAAGGTGCCCGAGGCAGCAATAGACCCTTGGAGACAAGTCGGCTGGAGGCCGATGTATTGTATCTCGACGCAATTTGAGTGTTACATCGTCATTACAAGGCCCTGAACGTTACAATTAACGATCATTTTTGCGTCGGATTCGATAATCTAAACTCACAGGAGAACGACCATAAGGTGCCCGAGGCAGCAATAGACCCTTGGAGACAAGTCGGCTGGAGGACGATGTATTGAATCTCGACGCAATTTGAGTGTCCCATCGTCATTAGAAGGCCCTGAACGTTACAATTAACGATCATTTTTGCGTCGGATTTGATAATCTAAACTCACAGGAGAACGACCATAAGGTGCCCGAGGCAGCAATAGACCCTTGGAGACAAGTCGGCTGGAGGCCGATGTATTGAATCGCGACGCAATTTGAGTGTTCCATCGTCATTAGAAGGCCCTGAACGTTACAATTAACTATCATTTTTGCGTCGGATTCGAAAATCTAGACTCACAGGAGAACGACCATAAGGTGCCCGAGGCAGCAATAGACCCTTGGAGACAAGTCGGCTGGAGGACGATGTATTGAATCTCGACGCAATTTGAGTGTTCCATCGTCATTACAAGGCCCTGAACGTTACAATTAACTATCATTTTTGCGTCGGATTCGAAAATCTAGACTCACAGGAGAACGACCATAAGGTGCCCGAGGCAGCAATAGACCCTTGGAGACAAGTCGGCTGGAGGACGATGTATTGAGTCGCGACGCAATTTGAGTCTTCTATCGTCATTAGGCGGCCCTGAACGTTACAATTAACTATCATTTTTGCGTCGGGTTCGAAAATCTAGACTCACAGGAGAACGACCATAAGGTGCCCGAGGCAGCAATAGACCCTTGGAGACAAGTCGGCTGGAGGACGATGTATTGAATCTCGACGCAATTTGAGTGTTCCATCGTCATTAGGAGGCCCTGAACGTTACAATTAACTATCATTTTTGCGTCGGGTTCGAAAATCTAGACTCACAGGAGAACGACCATAAGGTGCCCGAGGCAGCAATAGACCCTTGGAGACAAGTCGGCTGGAGGACGATGTATTGAATCTCGACGCAATTTGAGTGTTCCATCGTCATTACAAGGCCCTGAACGTTACAATTAACTATCATTTTTGCGTCGGATTCGAAAATCTACACTCACAGGAGAACGACCATAAGGTGCCCGAGGCAGCAATAGACCCTTGGAGACAAGTCGGCTGGAGGACGATGTATTGGATCGCGACGCAATTTGAGTCCTCTATTGTCATTAGGAGGCGCTGAACGTTACAATTCACTATCATTTTTGCGTCGGATTCGAAAATCTAGACTCACAGGAGAAGGATCATATTGTGCCCGAGACAGCAATATCCCCTTGGAGACAAGTCGGCTGGAGGACGATGTATCGAATCTCGACGCAATTTGAGTGTCCCATCGTCATTAGAAGGCCCTGAACGTTACAATTAACTATCATTTTTGCGTCGGATTCGATAATCTAGACTCACAGGAGAACGACCATAAGTTGCCCGAGGCAGCAATAGACCCTTGGAGACAAGTCGGCTGGAGGACGATGTATTGTATGTCGACGCAATTTGAGTGTTCCATCGTCATTACAAGGCCCTGAACGTTACAATTAACTATCATTTTTGCGTCGGATTCGAAAATCTAGACTCACAGGAGAACGACCATAAGGTGCCCGAGGCAGCAATAGACCCTTGGAGACAAGTCGGCTGGAGGACGATGTATTGAATCTCGACGCAATTTGAGTGTTCCATCGTCATTAGGAGGCCCTGAACGTTACAATTAACTATCATTTTTGCGTCGGGTTCGAAAATCTAGACTCACAGGAGAACGACCATAAGGTGCCCGAGGCAGCAATAGACCCTTGGAGACAAGTCGGCTGGAGGCCGATGTATTGAATCTCGACGCAATTTGAGTGTTCCATCGGCATTAGGAGGCCCTGAACGTAACAATTAACTATCATTTTTGCGTCGGGTTCGAAAATCTAGACTCACAGGAGAACGACCATAAGGTGCCCGAGGCAGCAATAGTCCCTTGGAGACAAGTCGGCTGGAGGACGATGTATTGAATCTCGACGCAATTTGAGTGTTCCATCGTCATTAGGAGGCCCTGAACGTTACAATTAACTATCATTTTTGCGTCGGGTTCGAAAATCTAGACTCACAGGAGAACGACCATAAGGTGCCCGAGGCAGCAATAGACCCTTGGAGACAAGTCGGCTGGAGGACGATGTATTGAATCTCGACGCAATTTGAGTGTTCCATCGTCATTACAAGGCCCTGAACGTTACAATTAACTATCATTTTTGCGTCGGATTCGAAAATCTAGACTCACAGGACAACGACCATAAGGTGCCCGAGGCAGCAATAGACCCTTGGAGACAAGTCGGCTGGAGGACGATGTATTGGATCGCGACGCAATTTGAGTCTTCTATCGTCATTAGGAGGCGCTGAACGTTACAATTCACTATCATTGTTGCGTCGGATTCGAAAATCTAGACTCACAGGAGAAGGATCATATTGTGCCCGAGACAGCAATATCCCCTTGGAGACAAGTCGGCTGGAGGACGATGTATTGAATCTCGACGCAATTTGAGTGTCCCATCGTCATTAGAAGGCCCTGAACGTTACAATTAACTATCATTTTTGCGTCGGATTCGATAATCTAAACTCACAGGAGAACAACCATAAGGTGCCCGAGGCAGCAATAGACCCTTGGAGACAAGTCGGCTGGAGGACGATGTATTGGATCGCGACGCAATTTGAGTGTTCCATCGTCATTAGAAGGCCCTGAACGTTACAATTAACTATCATTTTTGCGTCGGATTCGAAAATCTAGACTCACAGGAGAACGACCATAAGGTGCCCGAGGCAGCAATAGACCCTTGGAGACAAGTCGGCTGGAGGCCGGTGTATTGAATCACGACGCAATTTGAGTGTTCCATCGGTATTAGAAGGCCCTGAACGTTACAATTGACTATCATTTTTGCGTCGGGTTCGAAAATCTAGACTCACAGGAGAACGACCATAAGGTGCCCGAGGCAGCAATAGACCCTTGGAGACAAGTCGGCTGGAGGACGATGTATTGGATCGCGACGCAATTTGAGTCTTCTATCGTCATTAGGAAGCGCTGAACGTTACAATTCACTATCATTTTTGCGTCGGATTCGAAAATCTAGACTCACAGGAGAAGGATCATATTGTGCCCGAGACAGCAATATCCCCTTGGAGACAAGTCGGCTGGAGGACGATGTATTGAATCTCGACGCAATTTGAGTGTTCCATCGGCATTAGAAGGCCCTGAACGTTACAATTAACTATCATTTTTGCGTCGGATTCGAAAATCTACTCACAGGAGAAGTTCATACGGTGCTCGAGACAGCAATATACCCCTTGGAGACAAATCGGCTGGAGGACGATGTATTGAATCTCGACGCAATTTGAGTCTTCTGTCGTCATTAGGAGGCGCTGAACGTTACAATTAACTATGATTTTTGCTTCGGATTCGAAAATCTAGACTCACAGGAGAAGGATCATATTGTGCCCGAGGCAGCAATAGACCCTTGGAGACAAGTCGGCTGGAGGACGATGTATTGAATCTCGACGCAATTTGAGTGTCCCATCGTCATTAGAAGGCCCTGAACGTTACAATTAACTATCATTTTTGCGTCGAATTCGATAATCTAAACTCACAGGAGAACGACCATAAGGTGCCCGAGGCAGCAATAGACCCTTGGAGACAAGTCGGCTGGAGGCCGATGTATTGAATCTCGACGCAATTTGAGTGTTCCATCGTCATTACAAGGCCCTGAACGTTACAATTAACTATCATTTTTGCGTCGGATTCGAAAATCTAGACTCACAGGAGAACGACCATAAGGTGCCCGAGGCAGCAATAGACCCTTGGAGACAAGTCGGCTGGAGGACGATGTATTCAATCTCGACGCAATTTGAGTGTTCCATCGGCATTAGGAGGCCCTGAACGTTATAATTAACGATCATTTTTGCGTCGGATTCGTTAATCTAGACTCATAGGAGAAGGATCATATTGTGCCCGAGACAGCAGTATCCCCTTGGAGACAAGTCGGCTGGAGGACGATGTATTGAATCTCGACGCAATTTGAGTGTCCCATCGTCATTAGAAGGCCCTGAACGTTACTATTAACTATCATTTTTGCGTCGGATTCGAAAATCTAGACTCACAGGACAACGACCATAAAGTGCCCGAGGCAGCATTAGATCCTTGGAGACAAGTCGGTTGGAGGACGATGTATTGTATCTCGACGCAATTTGAGTGTTCCATCGTCATTACAAGGCCCTGAACGTTACAATTAACTATCATTTTAGCGTCGGATTCGAAAATCTAGACTCACAGGAGAAGGATCATATTTTGCCCGAGGCAGCAATAGACCCTTGGAGACAAGTCGGCTGGAGGCCGATGTATTCAATCTCGACGCAATTTGAGTGTTCCATCGGCATTAGGAGGCCCTGAACGTTATAATTAACGATCATTTTTGCGTCGGATTCGTTAATCTAAACTCACAGAAGAACGACCATAAGGTGCCCGAGGCAGCAATAGACCCTTGGAGACAAGTCGGCTGGAGGCCGATGTATTGAATCTCGACGCAATTTGAGTGTTCCATCGTCATTACAAGGCCCTGAACGTTACAATTAACTATCATTTTTGCGTCGGATTCGAAAATCTAGACTCACAGGAGAAGGATCATACTGTGCCCGAGACAGCAATATCCCCTTGGAGACAAGTCGGCTGGAGGACGATGTATTGAATCTCGACGCAATTCGAGTGTCCCATGGTCATTAGAAGGCCCTGAAAGTTACAATTAACTATCATTTTTGCGTCGGATTCGATAATCTAAACTCACAGGAGAACGACCACAAGGTGCCCGATGCAGCAATAGACCCTTGGAGACAAGTCGGCTGGAGGCCGATGTATTGAATCTCGACGCAATTTGAGTCTTCTATCGTCATTAGGAGGCCCTGAACGTTACAATTAACTATCATTTTTGCGTCGGATACGAAAATCTAGACTCACAGGAGAACGACCATAAGGTGCCCGAGGCAGCAATAGACCCTTAGAGACAAGTCGGCTGGAGGCCGATGTATTGAATCTCGACGCAATTTGAGTGTTCCATCGGCATTAGGAGGCCGTGAACGTTATAATTAACTATCATTTTTGCGTCGGATTCGATAATCTAAACTCACAGGAGAACGACCATAAGGTGCCCGAGGCAGCAATAGACCCTTGGAGACAAGTCGGCTGGAGGCCGATGTATTGTATCTCGACGCAATTTGAGTGTTCCATCGTCATTACAAGGCCCTGAACGTTACAATTAACTATCATTTTTGCGTCGGATTCGAAAATCTAGACTCACAGGAGAACGACCATAAGGTGCCCGAGGCAGCAATAGACCCTTGGAGACAAGTCGGCTGGAGTCCGATGTATTGAATCTCGACGCAATTTGAGTGTTCCATCGTCATTACAAGGCCCTGAACGTTACAATTAACTATCATTTTTGCGTCGGATTCGATAATCTAAACTCACAGGGGAACGACCATACGGTGCCCGAGGCAGCTATTGACCCTTGGAGACAAGTCGGTTGGAGGACGATGTATTGGATCGCGACGCAAAATGAGTGTTCCATCGTCATTACAAGGCCCTGAACCTTACAATTAACTATCAGTTTCGCGTCGGATTCGAAAATCTAGACTCACAGGACAACGACCATAAAGTGCCCGAGGCAGCATTAGATCCTTGGAGACAAGTCGGCTGGAGGACGATGTATTGTATCTCGACGCAATTTGAGTGTTCCATCGTCATTACAAGGCCCTGAACGTTACAATTAACTATCATTTTTGCGTCGGATTCGAAAATCTAGACTCACAGGAGAACGACCATAAGGTGCCCGAGGCAGCAATAGACCCTTGGAGACAAGTCGGCTGGAGGACGATGTATTGAATCTCGACGCAATTTGAGTGTCCCATCGTCATTAGAAGGCCCTGAACGTTACAATTAACTATCATTTTTGTGTCGGATTCGATAATCTAAACTCACAGGAGAACGACCATAAGGTGCCCGAGGCAGCAATAGACCCTTGGAGACAAGTCGGCTGGAGGACGATGTATTGAATCTCGACGCAATTTGAGAGTTCCATCGTCATTAGGCGGCCCTGAACGTTACAATTAACTATCATTTTTGCGTCGGATTCGAAAATCTAGACTCACAGGAGAAGGATCATATTTTGCCCGAGGCAGCAATAGACCCTTGGAGACAAGTAGGCTGGAGGCCGATGTATTGAATCTCGACGCAATTTGAGTGTTCCATCGTCATTAGAAGGCCCTGAACGTTACAACTAACTATCATTTTTGCGTCGGATTCGATAATCTAAACTCACAGGAGAACGACCATAAGGTGCCCGAGCCAGCAATAGACCCTTGGAGACAAGTCGGCTGGAGGACGATGTATTGGATCGCGACGCAATTTGAGTCTTCTATCGTCATTAGGAGGCCCTGAACGTTATAATTAACGATCATTTTTGCGTCGGATTCGAAAATCTAGACTCACAGGACAACGACCATAAGGTGCCCGAGGCAGCAATAGACCCTTGGAGAGAAGTCGGCTGGAGGCCGATGTATTGAATCTCGACGCAATTTGAGTGTTCCATCGGCATTAGGAGGCCCTGAACGTTATAATTAACGATCATTTTTGCGTCGGATTCGTTAATCTAAACTCACAGGAGAACGACCATAAGGTGCCCGAGGCAGCAATAGACCCTTGGAGACAAGTCGGCTGGAGGCCGATGTATTGAATCTCGACGCAATTTGAGTGTTCCATCGTCATTACAAGGCCCTGAACGTTACAATTAACTATCATTTTTGCGTCGGATTCGAAAATCTAGACTCACAGGAGAAGGATCATATTGTGCCCGAGACAGCAATATCCCCTTGGAGACAAGTCGGCTGGAGGACGATGTATTGAATCTCGACGCAATTTGAGTGTCCCATCGACATTAGAAGGCCCTGAAAGTTTCAATTAACTATCATTTTTGCGTCGGATTCGATAATCTAAACTCACAGGAGAACGACCATAAGGTGCCCGAGGCAGCAATAGACCTTTGGAGACAAGTCGGCTGGAGGCCGATGTATTGAATCTCGACGCAATTTGAGTCTTCTATCGTCATTAGGAGGCCCTGAACGTTACAATTAACTATCATTTTTGCGTCGGATTCGAAAATCTAGACTCACAGGAGAACGACCATAAGGTGCCCGAGGCAGCAATAGACCCTTGGAGACAAGTCGGCTGGAGGCCGATGTATTGAATCTCGACGCAATTTGAGTGTTCCATCGGCATTAGGAGGCCCTGAACGTTATAATTAACTATCATTTTTGCGTCGGATTCGATAATCTAAACTCACAGGAGAACGACCATAAGGTGCCCGAGGCAGCAATAGACCCTTGGAGACAAGTCGGCTGGAGGCCGATGTATTGTATCTCGACGCAATTTGAGTGTTCCATCGTCATTACAAGGCCCTGAACCTTACAATTAACTATCAGTTTCGCGTCGGATTCGAAAATCTAGACTCACCGGACAACGACCATAAGGTGCCCGAGGCAGCAATAGACCCTTGGAGACAAGTCGGCTGGAGGCCGATGTATTGTATCTCGACGCAATTTGAGTGTTCCATCGTCATCACAAGGCCCTGAACGTTACAATTAACTATCATTTTTGCGTCGGATTCGAAAATCTAGACTCACAGGAGAACGACCATAAGGTGCCCGAGGCAGCAATAGACCCTTGGAGACAAGTCGGCTGGAGGCCGATGTATTGAATCTCGACGCAATTTGAGTGTTCCATCGTCATTAGAAGGCCCTGAACGTTACAATTAACTATCATTTTTGCGTCGGATTCGATAATCTAAACTCACAGGAGAACGACCATAAGGTGCCCGAGGCAGCAATAGACCCTTGGAGACAAGTCGGCTGGAGGCCGATGTATTGAATCTCGACGCAATTTGAGTGTTCCATCGTCATTACAAGGCCCTGAACGTTGCAATTAACTATCATTTTTGCGTCGGATTCGATAATCTAAACTCACAGGAGAACGACCATAAGGTGCCCGAGGCAGCAATAGACCCTTGGAGACAAGTCGGCTGGAGGCCGTTGTATTGAATCTCGACGCAATTTGAGTCTTCTATCGTCATTAGGAGGCGCTGAACGTTACAATTAACTATCATTTTTGCGTCGGATTCGAAAATCTAGACTCACAGGAGAACGACCATAAGGTGCCCGAGGCAGCAATAGACCCTTGGAGACAAGTCGGCTGGAGGACGATGTATTGAATCTCGACGCAATTTGAGAGTCCCATCGTCATTAGAAGGCCCTGAACGTTACAATTAACTATCATTTTTGCGTCGGATTCGATAATCTAGATTCACAGGAGAACGACCATAAGGTGCCCGAGGCAGCAATAGACCCTTGGAGACAAGTCGGCTGGAGGACGATGTATTGTATCTCGACGCAATTTGAGTGTTCCATCGCCATTACAAGGCCCTGAACGTTACAATTAACTATCATTTTTGCGTCGGATTCGAAAATCTAGACTCACAGGAGAACGACCATAAGGTGCCCGAGGCAGCAATAGACCCTTGGAGACAAGTCGGCTGGAGGCCGATGTATTGAATCTCGACGAAATTTGAGTGTTCCATCGTCATTACAAGGCCCTGAACGTTACAATTAACTATCATTTTTGCGTCGGATTCGAAAATGTAGACTCACAGGAGAACGACCATAAGGTGCCCGAGGCAGCAATAGACCCTTGGAGACAAGTCGGCTGGAGGACGATGTATTGGATCGCGACGCAATTTGAGTCTTCTATCGTCATTAGGAGGCGCTGAACGTTACAATTCACTATCATTTTTGCGTCGGATTCGAAAATCTAGACTCACAGAAGGATCATATTGTGCCCGAGACAGCAATATCCCCTTGGAGACAAGTCGGCTGGAGGACGATGTATTGGATCGCGACGCAATTTGAGTCTTCTATCGTCATTAGGAGGCCCTGAACGTTACAATTAACTATCATTTTAGCGTCGGGTTCGAAAATCTAGACTCACAGGAGAACGACCATAAGGTGCTCGAGGCAGCAATAGACCCTTGGAGACAAGTCGGCTGGAGGCCGATGTATTGAATCTCGACGCAATTTGAGTGTTCCATCGGCATTAGGAGGCCCTGAACGTTATAATTAACTATCATTTTTGCGTCGGATTCGATAATCTAAACTCACAGGAGAACGACCATAAGGTGCCCGAGGCAGCAATAGACCCTTGGTGACAAGTCGGCTGGAGGCCGATGTATTGAATCTCGACGCAATTTGAGTGTTCCATCGGCATCAGGAGGCCCTGAACGTTATAATTAACTATCATTTTTGCGTCGGATTCGAAAATCTAGACTCACAGGAGAACGACCATAAGGTGCCCGAGGCAGCAATAGACCCTTGGAGACAAGTCGGCTGGAGGACGATGTACTGGATCGCGACGCAATTTGAGTCTTCTATCGTCATTAGGAGGCGCTGAACGTTACAATTCACTATCATTTTTGCGTCGGATTCGAAAATCTAGACTCACAGGAGAAGGACCATGTGGTGCCGAGGCAGCGATATCCCCTTGGAGACAAGTAGGCTGGAGGCCGATGTATTGAATCTCGACGCAATTTGAGTGTTCCATCGTCATTAGAAGGCCCTGAACGTTACAATTAACTATCATTTTTGCGTCGGATTCGAAAATCTAGACTCACAGGACAACGACCATAAGGTGCCCGAGGCAGCAATAGACCCTTGGAGACAAGTCGGCTGGAGGCCGATGTATCTAATCTCGACGCAATTTGAGTGTTCCATCGGCATTAGGAGGCCCTGAACGTTATAATTAACTATCATTTTTGCGTCGGATTCGATAATCTAAACTCACAGGAGAACGACCATAAGGTGCCCGAGGCAGCAATAGACCCTTGGAGACAAGTCGGCTGGAGGACGATGTATTGAATCTCGACGCAATTTGAGTGTCCCATCGTCATTAGAAGGCCCTGAACGTTATAATTAACTATCATTTTTGCGTCGGATTCGATAATCTAAACTCACAGGAGAACGACCATAAGGTGCCCGAGGCAGCAATAGACCCTTGGAGACAAGTCGGCTGGAGGACGATGTATTGGATCGCGACGCAAATTGAGTCTTCTATCGTCATTAGGAGGCGCTGAACGTTACAATTCACTATCATTTTTGCGTCGGATTCGAAAATCTAGACTCACAGGAGAACGACCATAAGGTGCCCGAGGCAGCAATAGACCCTTGGAGACAAGTCGGCTGGAGGACGATGTATTGGATCGCGACGCAATTTTAGTCTTCTATCGTCATTAGGAGGCGCTGAACGTTACAATTCACTATCATTTTTGCGTCGGATTCGAAAATCTAGACTCACAGGAGAAGGATCATATTGTGCCCGAGACAGCAATATCCCCTTGGAGACAAGTCGGCTGGAGGACGATGTATTGAATCTCGACGCAATTTGAGTGTCCCATCGTCATTAGAAGGCCCTGAACGTTACAATTAACTATCATTTTTGCGTCGGATTCGATAATCTAGACTCACAGGAGAACGACCATAAGGTGCCCGAGGCAGCAATAGACCCTTGGAGACAAGTCGGCTGGAGGACGATGTATTGTATCTCGACGCAATTTGAGTGTTCCATCGTCATTACAAGGCCCTGAACGTTACAATTAACTATCATTTTTGCGTCGGATTCGAAAATCTAGACTCACAGGAGAACGACCATAAGGTGCCCGAGGCAGCAATAGACCCTTGGAGACAAGTCGGCTGGAGGCCGATGTATTGAATCTCGACGCAATTTGAGTGTTCCATCGTCATTACAAGGCCCTGAACGTTACAATTAACTATCATTTTTGCGTCGGATTCGAAAATCTAGACTCACAGGAGAACGACCATAAGGTGCCCGAGGCAGCAATAGACCCTTGGAGACAAGTCGGCTGGAGGACGATGTATTGGATCGCGACGCAATTTGAGTCTTCTATCGTCATTAGGAGGCGCTGAACGTTACAATTCACTATCATTTTTGCGTCGGATTCGAAAATCTAGACTCACAGGAGAAGGATCATATTGTGCCCGAGACAGCAATATCCCCTTGGAGACAAGTCGGCTGGAGGACGATGTATTGGATCGCGACGCAATTTGATTCTTCTATCGTCATTAGGAGGCCCTGAACGTTACAATTAACTATCATTTTAGCGTCGGGTTCGAAAATCTAGACTCACAGGAGAACGACCATAAGGTGCCCGAGGCAGCAATAGACCCTTGGAGACAAGTCGGCTGGAGGACGATGTATTGGATCGCGACGCAATTTGAGTCTTCTATCGTCATTAGGAGGCGCTGAACGTTACAATTCACTATCATTTTTGCGTCGGATTCGAAAATCTATTCTCACAGGAGACGGACCATGTGGTGCCCGAGGCAGCGATATCCCCTTGGAGACAAGTAGGCTGGAGGCCGATGTATTGAATCTCGACGCAATTTGAGTGTTCCATCGTCATTACAAGGCCCTGAACGTTACAATTAACTATCATTTTTGCGTCGGATTCGAAAATCTAGACTCACAGGGGAACGACCATACGGTGCCCGAGGCAGCTATTGACCCTTGGAGACAAGTCGGTTGGAGGACGATGTATTGAATCTCGACGCAATTTGAGTGTCCCATCGTCATTAGAAGGCGCTGAACGTTACAATTCACTATCATTTTTGCGTCGGATTCGAAAATCTAGACTCACAGGAGAAGGACCATGTGGTGCCCAAGGCATCGATATCCCCTTGGAGACAAGTCGGCTGGAGGACGATGTATTGAATCTCGACGCAATTTGAGTGTTCCATCGTCATTAGAAGGCCCTGAACGTTACAATTAACTATCATTTTTGCGTCGGATTCGAAAATCTAGACTCACAGGACAACGACCATAAAGTGCCCGAGGCAGCATTAGATCCTTGGAGACAAGTCGGCTGGAGGACGATGTATTGTATCTCGACGCAATTTGAGTGTTCCATCGTCATTACAAGGCCCTGAACGTTACAATTAACTATCATTTTTGCGTCGGATTCGAAAATCTAGACTCACAGGAGAACGACCATAAGGTGCCCGAGGCAGCAATAGACCCTTGGAGACAAGTCGGCTGGAGGCCGATGTATTGAATCTCGACGCAATTTGAGTGTTCCATCGGCATTAGGAGGCCCTGAACGTTATAATTAACTATCATTTTTGCGTCGGATTCGATAATCTAAACTCACAGGAGAACGACCATAAGGTGCCCGAGGCAGCAATAGACCCTTGGAGACAAGTCGGCTGGAGGCCGATGTATTGAATCTCGACGCAATTTGAGTGTTCCATCGTCATTAGAAGGCCCTGAACGTTACAATTAACTATCATTTTTGCGTCGGATTCGAAAATCTTGACTCACAGGAGAACGACAATAAGGTGCCCGAGGCAGCAATAGACCCTTGGAGACAAGTCGGCTGGAGGCCGATGTATTGAATCTCGACGCAATTTGAGTGTTCCATCGTCATTACAAGGCCCTGAACGTTACAATTAACTATCATTTTAGCGTCGGGTTCGAAAATCTAGACTCACAGTAGAACGACCATAAGGTGCCCGAGGCAGCAATAGACCCTTGGAGACAAGTCGGCTGGAGGACGATGTATTGGATCGCGACGCAATTTGAGTCTTCTATCGTCATTAGGAGGCGCTGAACGTTACAATTCACTATCATTTTTGCGTCGGATTCGAAAATCTAGACTCACAGGAGACGGACCATGTGGTGCCCGAGGCAGCGATATCCCCTTGGAGACAAGTAGGCTGGAGGCCGATGTATTGAATCTCGACGCAATTTGAGTGTTCCATCGTCATTACAAGGCCCTGAACGTTACGATTAACTATCATTTTTGCGTCGGATTCGAAAATCTAGACTCACAGGGGAACGACCATACGGTGCCCGAGGCAGCTATTGACCCTTGGAGACAAGTCGGTTGGAGGACGATGTATTGAATCTCGACGCAATTTGAGTGTCCCATCGTCATTAGAAGGCGCTGAACGTTACAATTCACTATCATTTTTGCGTCGGATTCGAAAATCTAGACTCACAGGAGAAGGACCATGTGGTGCCCGAGGCAGCGATATCCCCTTGGAGACAAGTCGGCTGGAGGACGATGTATTGAATCTCGACGCAATTTGAGTGTTCCATCGTCATTAGAAGGCCTTGAACGTTACAATTAACTATCATTTTTGCGTCGGATTCGAAAATCTAGACTCACAGGACAACGACCATAAAGTGCCCGAGGCAGCATTAGATCCTTGGAGACAAGTCGGCTGGAGGACGATGTATTGTATCTCGACGCAATTTGAGTGTTCCATCGTCATTACAAGGCCCTGAACGTTACAATTAACTATCATTTTTGCGTCGGATTCGAAAATCTAGACTCACAGGAGAACGACCATAAGGTGCCCGAGGCAGCAATAGACCCTTGGAGACAAGTCGGCTGGAGGCCGATGTATTGAATCTCGACGCAATTTGAGTGTTCCATCGTCATTAGGCGGCCCTGAACGTTACAATTCACTATCATTTTTGCGTCGGATTCGAAAATCTAGACTCACACGAGAAGGACCATGTGGTGCCCGAGGCAGCGATATCCCCTTGGAGACAAGTAGGCTGGAGGCCGATGTATTGAATCTCGACGCAATTTGAGTGTTCCATCGTCATTAGAAGGCCCTGAACGTTACAATTAACTATCATTTTTGCGTCGGATTCGAAAATCTAGACTCACAGGACAACGACCATAAGGTGCCCGAGGCAGCAATAGACCCTTGGAGACAAGTCGGCTGGAGGCCGATGTATTGAATCTCGACGCAATTTGAGTGTTCCATCGGCATTAGGAGGCGCTGAACGTTATAATTAACGATCATTTTTGCGTCGGATTCGATAATCTAAACTCACAGGAGAACGACCATAAGGTGCCCGAGGCAGCAATAGACCCTTGGAGACAAGTCGGCTGGAGGACGATGTATTGAATCTCGACGCAATTTGAGTGTCCCATCGTCATTAGAAGGCCCTGAACGTTACAATTAACGATCATTTTTGCGTCGGATTCGATAATCTAAACTCACAGGAGAACGACCATAAGGTGCCCGAGGCAGCAATAGACCCTTGGAGACAAGTCGGCTGGAGGACGATGTATTGGATCGCGACGCAATTTGAGTCTTCTATCGTCTTTAGGAGGCGCTGAACGTTACAATTCACTATCATTTTTGCGTCGGATTCGAAAATCTAGACTCACAGGAGAAGGATCATATTGTGCCCGAGACAGCAATATCCCCTTGGAGACAAGTCGGCTGGAGGACGATGTATTGAATCTCGACGCAATTTGAGAGTCCCATCGTCATTAGAAGGCCCTGAACGTTACAATTAACTATCATTTTTGCGTCGGATTCGATAATCTAGACTCACAGGAGAACGACCATAAGGTGCCCGAGGCAGCAATAGACCCTTGGAGACAAGTCGGCTGGAGGCCGATGTATTGTATCTCGACGCAATTTGAGTGTTCCATCGTCATTACAAGGCCCTGAACGTTACAATTAACTAACATTTTTGCGTCGGATTCGTAAATCTAGACTCACAGGAGAACGACCATAAGGTGCCCGAGGCAGCAATAGACCCTTGGAGACAAGTCGGCTGGAGGCCGATGTATTGAATCTCGACGCAATTTGAGTGTTCCATCGTCATTAGAAGGCCCTGAACGTTACAATTAACTATCATTTTTGCGTCGGATTCGAAAATCTAGACTCACAGGACAACGACCATAAGGTGCCCGAGGCAGCAATAGACCCTTGGAGACAAGTCGGCTGGAAGCCGATGTATTGAATCTCGACGCAATTTGAGTGTTCCATCGGCATTAGGAGGCCCTGAACGTTATAATTAACTATCATTTTTGCGTCGGATTCGATAATCTAAACTCACAGGAGAACGACCATAAGGTGCCCGAGGCAGCAATAGACCCTTGGAGACAAGTCGGCTGGAGGCCGATGTATTGAATCTCGACGAAATTTGAGTGTTCCATCGTCATTACAAGGCCCTGAACGTTACAATTAACTATCTTTTTTGCGTCGGATTCGAAAATCTAGACTCACAGGAGAACGACCATAAGGTGCCCGAGGCAGCAATAGACCCTTGGAGACAAGTCGGCTGGAGGACGATGTATTGGATCGCGACGCAATTTGAGTCTTCTATCGTCATTAGGAGGCGCTGAACGTTACAATTCACTATCATTTTTGCGTCGGATTCGAAAATCTAGACTCACACCATGTGGTGCCCGAGGCAGCGATATCCCCTTGGAGACAAGTCGGCTGGAGGACGATGTATTGAATCTCGACGCAATTTGAGTGTCCCATCGTCATTAGGAGGCCCTAAACCTTACAATTAACTATCATTTTTGCGTCGGATTCGATAATCTAAACTCACAGGGGAACGACCATACGGTGCCCGAGGCAGCTATTGACCCTTGGAGACAAGTCGGTTGGAGGACGATGTATTGGATCGCGACGCAAAATGAGTGTTCCATCGTCATTACAAGGCCCTGAACCTTACAATTAACTATCAGTTTCGCGTCGGATTCGAAAATCTACTCACAGGAGAAGTTCATACGGTGCTCGAGACAGCAATATACCCCTTGGAGACAAATCGGCTGGAGGACGATGTATTGAATCTCGACGCAATTTGAGTGTCCCATCGTCATTAGAAGGCGCTGAACGTTACAATTCACTATCATTTTTGCGTCGGATTCGATAAACTAAACTCACAGGAGAACGACCATAAGGTGCCCGAGGCAGCAATAGACCCTTGGAGACAAGTCGGCTGGAGGACGATGTATTGGATCGTGACGCAATTTGAGTCTTCTATCGTCATTAGGAGGCCCTGAACGTTACAATTCACTATCTAGACTCACAGGAGAAGGATCATATTGTGCCCGAGACAACAATATCCCCTTGGAGACAAGTCGGCTGGAGGACGATGTATTGAATCTCGACGCAATTTGAGTGTTCCATCGGCTTAAGGAGGCCCTGAACGTTACAATTAACTATCATTTTTGCGTCGGATTCGAAAATCTAGAATCACAGGACAACGACCATAAGGTGCCCGAGGCAGCAATAGACCCTTGGAGACAAGTCGGCTGGAGGACGATGTATTGGATCGCGACGCAATTTGGGTCTTCTATCGTCATTAGGAGGCGCTGAACGTTACAATTCACTATCATTTTTGCGTCGGATTCGAAAATCTAGACTCACAGGAGAACGACCATAAGGTGCCCGAGGCAGCAATAGACCCTTGGAGACAAGTCGGCTGGAGGACGATGTATTGGATCGCGACGCAATTTGAGTCTTCTATCGTCATTAGGAGGCCCTGAACGTTATAATTAACGATCATTTTTGCGTCGGATTCGATAATCTAAACTCACAGGAGAACGACCATAAGGTGCCCGAGGCAGCAATAGACCCTTGGAGACAAGTCGGCTGGAGGCCGATGTATTGAATCTCGACGCAATTTGAGTGTTCCATCGGCATTACAAGGCCCTGAACGTTACAATTAACTATCATTTTTGCGTCGGATTCGAAAATCTAGACTCACAGGGGAACGACCATACGGTGCCCGAGGCAGCTATTGACCCCTGGAGACAAGTCGGTTGGAGGACGATGTATTGAATCTCGACGCAATTTGAGTGTCCCATCGTCATTAGAAGGCGCTGAACGTTACAATTCACTATCATTTTTGCGTCGGATTCGAAAATCTAGACTCACAGGAGAAGGACCATGTGGTGCCCGAGGCAGCGATTTCCCCTTGGAGACAAGTCGGCTGGAGGACGATGTATTGAATCTCGACGCAATTTGAGTGTTCCATCGTCATTAGAAGGCCCTGAACGTTACAATTAACTATCATTTTTGCGTCGGATTCGAAAATCTAGACTCACAGGACAACGACCATAAAGTGCCCGAGGCAGCATTAGATCCTTGGAGACAAGTCGGCTGGATGACGATGTATTGTATCTCGACGCAATTTGAGTGTTCCATCGTCATTACAAGGCCCTGAACGTTACAATTAACTATCATTTTTGCGTCGGATTCGAAAATCTAGACTCACAGGAGAACGACCATAAGGTGCCCGAGGCAGCAATAGACCCTTGGAGACAAGTCGGCTGGAGGCCGATGTATTGAATCTCGACGCAATTTGAGTGTTCCATCGTCATTAGGCGGCCCTGAACGTTACAATTAACTATCATTTTAGCGTCGGGCTCGAAAATCTAGACTCACAGGAGAACGACCATAAGGTGCCCGAGGCAGCAATAGACCCTTGGAGACAAGTCGGCTGGAGGACGATGTTTTGGATCGCGACGCAATTTGAGTCTTCTATCGTCATTAGGAGGCGCTGAACGTTACAATTCACTATCATTTTTGCGTCGGATTCGAAAATCTAGACTCACAGGAGAAGGATCATATTGTGCCCGAGACAGCAATATCCCCTTGGAGACAAGTCGGCTGGAGGACGATGTATTGAATCTCGACGCAATTTGAGTGTCCCATCGTCATTAGAAGGCCCTGAACGTTACAATTAACTATCATTTTTGCGTCGGATTCGATAATCTAAACTCACAGGAGAAGGACCATAAGGTGCCCGAGGCAGCAATAGACCCTTGGAGACAAGTCGGCTGGAGGACGATGTATTGGATCGCGACGCAATTTGAGTGTTCCATCGTCATTACAAGGCCCTGAACCTTACAATTAACTATCAGTTTCGCGTCGGATTCGAAAATCTAGACTCACAGGACAACGACCACAAGGTGCCCGAGGCAGCAATAGACCCTTGGAGACAAGTCGGCTGGAGGCCGATGTATTGAATCTCGACGCAATTTGAGTGTTCCATCGTCATTAGAAGGCCCTGAACGTTACAATTAACTATCATTTTTGCGTCGGATTCGAAAATCTAGACTCACAGGACAACGACCATAAGGTGCCCGAGGCAGCAATAGACCCTTGGAGACAAGTCGGCTGGAGGCCGATGTATTGAATCTCGACGCAATTTGAGTGTTCCATCGGCATTAGGAGGCCCTGAACGTTGTAATTAACTATCATTTTTGCGTCGGATTCGATAATCTAAACTCACAGGAGAACGACCATAAGGTGCCCGAGGCAGCAATATCCCCTTGGAGACAAGACGGCTGGAGGACGATGTATTGAATCTCGACGCAATTTGAGTGTTCCATCGGCATTAGGAGGCCCTGAACGTTACAATTAACTATCATTTTTGCGTCGGATTCGAAAATCTAGACTCACAGGACAACGACCATAAGGTGCCCGAGGCAGCAATAGACCCTTGGAGACAAGTCGGCTGGAGGACGATGTATTGGATCGCGACGCAATTTGAGTCTTCTATCGTCATTAGGAGGCGCTGAACGTTACAATTCACTATCATTTTTGCGTCGGATTCGAAAATCTAGACTCACAGGAGAACGACCATAAGGTGCCCGAGGCAGCAATAGACCCTTGGAGACAAGTCGGCTGGAGGACGATGTATTGGATCGCGACGCAATTTGAGTCTTCTATCGTCATTAGGAGGCCCTGAACGTTATAATTAACGATCATTTTTGCGTCGGATTCGATAATCTAAACTCACAGGAGAACGACCATAAGGTGCCCGAGGCAGCAGTAGACCCTTGGAGACAAGTCGGCTGGAGGCCGATGTATTGTATCTCGACGCAATTTGAGTGTTCCATCGGCATTACAAGGCCCTGAACGTTACAATTAACTATCATTTTTGCGTCGGAATCGAAAATCTAGAATTACAAGAGAACGACCATAAAGTGCCCGAGGCAGCATTAGATCCTTGGAGACAAGTCGGCTGGAGGACGATGTATTGTATCTCGACGCAATTTGAGTGTTCCATCGTCATTACAAGGCCCTGAACGTTACAATTAACTATCATTTTTGCGTCGGATTCGAAAATGTAGACTCACAGGAGAACGACCATAAGGTGCCCGAGGCAGCAATAGACCCTTGGAGACAAGTCGGCTGGAGGACGATGTATTGGATCGCGACGCAATTTGAGTCTTCTATCGTCATTAGGAGGCGCTGAACGTTACAATTCACTATCATTTTTGCGTCGGATTCGAAAATCTAGACTCACAGGAGAAGGATCATATTGTGCCCGAGACAGCAATATCCCCTTGGAGACAAGTCGGCTGGAGGACGATGTATTGAATCTCGACGCAATTTGAGTGTCCCATCGTCATTAGAAGGCCCTGAACGTTACAATTAACTATCATTTTTGCGTCGGATTCGATAATCTAAACTCACAGGAGAACGACCATAAGGTGCCCGAGGCAGCAATAGACCCTTGGAGACAAGTCGGCTGGAGGACGATGTATTGAATCTCGACGCAATTTAAGTGTTCCATCGGCATTAGGAGGCCCTGAACGTTATAATTAACGATCATTTTTGCGTCGGATTCGATAATCTAAACTCACAGGAGAACGACCATAAGGTGCCCGAGGCAGCAATAGACCCTTGGAGACAAGTCGGCTGGAGGCCGATGTATTGAATCTCGACGCAATTTGAGTGTTCCATCGGCATTAGAAGGCCCTGAACGTTATAATTAACGATCATTTTTGCGTCGGATTCGATAATCTAAACTCACAGGAGAACGACCATAAGGTGCCCGAGGCAGCAATAGACCCTTGGAGACAAGTCGGCTGGAGGCCGATGTATTGAATCTCGACGCAATTTGAGTGTTCCATCGTCATTACAAGGCCCTGAACGTTACAATTAACTATAATTTTTGCGTCGGATTTGAAAATCTAGACTCACAGGAGAAGGATCATATTGTGCCCGAGACAGCAATATCCCCTTGGAGACAAGTCGGCTGGAGGACGATGTATTGAATCTCGACGCAATTTGAGTGTCCCATCGTCATTAGAAGGCCCTGAACGTTACAATTAACTATCATTTTTGCGTCGGATTCGATAATCTAGACTCACAGGAGAACGACCATAAGGTGCCCGAGGCAGCAATAGACCCTTGGAGACAAGTCGGCTGGAGGCCGATGTATTGTCTCTCGACGCAATTTGAGTGTTCCATCGTCATTACAAGGCCCTGAACGTTACAATTAACTATCATTTTTGCGTCGGATTCGAAAATCTAGACTCACAGGAGAACGACCATAAGGTGCCCGAGGCAGCAATAGACCCTTGGAGACAAGTCGGCTTTAGGCCGATGTATTGAATCTCGACGCAATTTGATTGTTCCATCGTCATTACAAGGCCCTGAACGTTACAATTAACTATCATTTTTGCGTCGGATTCGATAATCTAAACTCACAGGGGAACGACCATACGGTGCCCGAGGCAGCTATTGACCCTTGGAGACAAGTCGGTTGGAGGACGATGTATTGGATCGCGACGCAAAATGAGTGTTCCATCGTCATTACAAGGCCCTGAACCTTACAATTAACTATCAGTTTCGCGTCGGATTCGAAAATCTAGACTCACAGGACAACGACCATAAGGTGCCCGAGGCAGCAATAGACCCTTGGAGACAAGTCGGCTGGAGGCCGATGTATTGTATATCGACGCAATTTGAGTGTTCCATCGTCATTACAAGGCCCTGAACGTTACAATTAACTATCATTTTTGCGTCGGATTCGAAAATCTAGACTCACAGGAGAACGACCATAAGGTGCCCGAGGCAGCAATAGACCCTTGGAGACAAGTCGGCTGGAGGCCGATGTATTGAATCTCGACGCAATTTGAGTGTTCCATCGTCATTAGAAGGCCCTGAACGTTACAATTAACTATCATTTTTGCGTCGGAATTCGAAAATCTAGACTCACAGGACAACGACCATAAGGTGCCCGAGGCAGCAATAGACCCTTGGAGACAAGTCGGCTGGAGGCCGATGTATTGAATCTCGACGCAATTTGAGTGTTCCATCGTCATTACAAGACCCTGAACGTTACAATTAACTATCATTTTTGCGTCGGATTCGAAAATCTAGACTCACAGGAGAACGACCATAAGGTGCCCGAGGCAGCAATAGACCCTTGGAGACAAGTCGGCTGGAGGACGATGTATTGGATCGCGACGCAATTTGAGTCTTCTATCGTCATTAGGAGGCGCTGAACGTTACAATTCACTATCATTTTTGCGTCGGATTCGAAAATCTAGACTCACAGGAGAAGGACCATGTGGTGCCCGAGGCAGCGATATCCCCTTGGAGACAAGTCGGCTGGAGGACGATGTATTGAATCTCGACGCAATTTGAGTGTCCCATCGTCATTAGGAGGTCCTAAACCTTACAATTAACTATCATTTTTGCGTCGGATTCGATAATCTAAACTCACAGGGGAACGACCATACGGTGCCCGAGGCAGCTATTGACCCTTGGAGACAAGTCGGTTGGAGGACGATGTATTGGATCGCGACGCAAAATGAGTGTTCCATCGTCATTACAAGGCCCTGAACCTTACAATTAACTATCAGTTTCGCGTCGGATTCGAAAATCTACTCACAGGAGAAGTTCATACGGTGCTCGAGACAGCAATATACCCCTTGGAGACAAATCGGCTGGAGGACGATGTATTGAATCTCAACGCAATTTGAGTGTCCCATCGTCATTAGAAGGCCCTGAACGTTACAATTAACTATCATTTTTGCGTCGGATTCGATAATCTAAACTCACAGGAGAACGACCATAAGGTGCCCGAGGCAGCAATAGACCCTTGGAGACAAGTCGGCTGGAGGACGATGTATTGGATCGCGACGCAATTTGAGTCTTCTATCGTCATTAGGAGGCCCTGAACGTTATAATTAACTATCATTTTTGCGTCGGATTCGATAATCTAAACTCACAGGAGAACGACCATAAGGTGCCCGAGGCAGCAATAGACCCTTGGAGACAAGTCGGCTGGAGGCCGATGTATTGAATCACGACGCAATTTGAGTCTTCTATCGTCATTAGGAGGCCCTGAACGTTACAATTAACTATCATTTTTGCGTCGGATTCGAAAATATAGACTCACAGGAGAACGACCATAAGGTGCCCGAGGCAGCAATAGACCCTTGGAGACAAGTCGGCTGGAGGACGATGTATTGAATCTCGACGCAATTTGAGTGTCCCATCGTCTTTACAAGGCCCTGAACGTTACAATTAACTATCATTTTTGCGTCGGATTCGATAATCTAGACTCACAGGAGAACGACCATAAGGTGCCCGAGGCAGCAATAGACCCTTGGAGACAAGTCGGCTGGAGGCCGATGTATTGAATCTCGACGCAATTTGAGTGTTCCATCGTCATTACAAGGCCCTGAACGTTACAATTAACTATAATTTTTGCGTCGGATTTGAAAATCTAGACTCACAGGAGAAGGATCATATTGTGCCCGAGACAGCAATATCCCCTTGGAGACAAGTCGGCTGGAGGACGATGTATTGAATCTCGACGCAATTTGAGTGTCCCATCGTCATTAGAAGGCCCTGAACGTTACAATTAACTATCATTTTTGCGTCGGATTCGATAATCTAGACTCACAGGAGAACGACCATAAGGTGCCCGAGGCAGCAATAGACCCTTGGAGACAAGTCGGCTGGAGGCCGATGTATTGTCTCTCGACGCAATTTGAGTGTTCCATCGTCATTACAAGGCCCTGAACGTTACAATTAACTATCATTTTTGCGTCGGATTCGAAAATCTAGACTCACAGGAGAACGACCATAAGGTGCCCGAGGCAGCAATAGACCCTTGGAGACAAGTCGGCTTTAGGCCGATGTATTGAATCTCGACGCAATTTGATTGTTCCATCGTCATTACAAGGCCCTGAACGTTACAATTAACTATCATTTTTGCGTCGGATTCGATAATCTAAACTCACAGGGGAACGACCATACGGTGCCCGAGGCAGCTATTGACCCTTGGAGACAAGTCGGTTGGAGGACGATGTATTGGATCGCGACGCAAAATGAGTGTTCCATCGTCATTACAAGGCCCTGAACCTTACAATTAACTATCAGTTTCGCGTCGGATTCGAAAATCTAGACTCACAGGACAACGACCATAAGGTGCCCGAGGCAGCAATAGACCCTTGGAGACAAGTCGGCTGGAGGCCGATGTATTGTATATCGACGCAATTTGAGTGTTCCATCGTCATTACAAGGCCCTGAACGTTACAATTAACTATCATTTTTGCGTCGGATTCGAAAATCTAGACTCACAGGAGAACGACCATAAGGTGCCCGAGGCAGCAATAGACCCTTGGAGACAAGTCGGCTGGAGGCCGATGTATTGAATCTCGACGCAATTTGAGTGTTCCATCGTCATTAGAAGGCCCTGAACGTTACAATTAACTATCATTTTTGCGTCGGAATTCGAAAATCTAGACTCACAGGACAACGACCATAAGGTGCCCGAGGCAGCAATAGACCCTTGGAGACAAGTCGGCTGGAGGCCGATGTATTGAATCTCGACGCAATTTGAGTGTTCCATCGTCATTACAAGACCCTGAACGTTACAATTAACTATCATTTTTGCGTCGGATTCGAAAATCTAGACTCACAGGAGAACGACCATAAGGTGCCCGAGGCAGCAATAGACCCTTGGAGACAAGTCGGCTGGAGGACGATGTATTGGATCGCGACGCAATTTGAGTCTTCTATCGTCATTAGGAGGCGCTGAACGTTACAATTCACTATCATTTTTGCGTCGGATTCGAAAATCTAGACTCACAGGAGAAGGACCATGTGGTGCCCGAGGCAGCGATATCCCCTTGGAGACAAGTCGGCTGGAGGACGATGTATTGAATCTCGACGCAATTTGAGTGTCCCATCGTCATTAGGAGGTCCTAAACCTTACAATTAACTATCATTTTTGCGTCGGATTCGATAATCTAAACTCACAGGGGAACGACCATACGGTGCCCGAGGCAGCTATTGACCCTTGGAGACAAGTCGGTTGGAGGACGATGTATTGGATCGCGACGCAAAATGAGTGTTCCATCGTCATTACAAGGCCCTGAACCTTACAATTAACTATCAGTTTCGCGTCGGATTCGAAAATCTACTCACAGGAGAAGTTCATACGGTGCTCGAGACAGCAATATACCCCTTGGAGACAAATCGGCTGGAGGACGATGTATTGAATCTCAACGCAATTTGAGTGTCCCATCGTCATTAGAAGGCCCTGAACGTTACAATTAACTATCATTTTTGCGTCGGATTCGATAATCTAAACTCACAGGAGAACGACCATAAGGTGCCCGAGGCAGCAATAGACCCTTGGAGACAAGTCGGCTGGAGGACGATGTATTGGATCGCGACGCAATTTGAGTCTTCTATCGTCATTAGGAGGCCCTGAACGTTATAATTAACTATCATTTTTGCGTCGGATTCGATAATCTAAACTCACAGGAGAACGACCATAAGGTGCCCGAGGCAGCAATAGACCCTTGGAGACAAGTCGGCTGGAGGCCGATGTATTGAATCACGACGCAATTTGAGTCTTCTATCGTCATTAGGAGGCCCTGAACGTTACAATTAACTATCATTTTTGCGTCGGATTCGAAAATATAGACTCACAGGAGAACGACCATAAGGTGCCCGAGGCAGCAATAGACCCTTGGAGACAAGTCGGCTGGAGGCCGATGTATTGAATCTCGACGCAATTTGGGTGTTCCATCGTCATTACAAGGCCCTGAACGTTACAATTAACTATCATTTTTGCGTCGGATTCGAAAATCTAGACTCACAGGAGAACGACCATAAGGTGCCCGAGGCAGCAATAGACCCTTGGAGACAAGTCGGCTGGAGGACGATGTATTGGATCGCGACGCAATTTGAGTGTTCCATCGTCATTAGAAGGCCCTGAACGTTACAATTAACTATCATTTTTGCGTCGGATTCGAAAATCTAGACTCACAGGAGAACGACCATAAGGTGCCCGAGGCAGCAATAGACCCTTGGAGACAAGTCGGCTGGAGGACGATGTATTGGATCGCGACGCAATTTGAGTCTTCTATCGTCATTAGGAGGCCCTGAACGTTACAATTAACGATCATTTTTGCGTCGGATTCGATAATCTTAACTCACAGGAGAACGACCATAAGGTGCCCGAGGCAGCAATAGACCCTTGGAGACAAGTCGGCTGGAGGCCGAAGTATTGAATCGCGACGCAATTTGAGTCTTCTATCGTCATTAGGAGGCGCTGAACGTTACAATTCACTATCATTTTTGCGTCGGATTCGAAAATCTAGACTCACAGGAGAAGGATCATATTGTGCCCGAGACAGCAATATCCCCTTGGAGACAAGTCGGCTGGAGGACGATGTATTGAATCTCGACGCAATTTGAGTGTCCCATCGTCATTAGAAGGCCTTGAACGTTACAATTAACTATCATTTTTGCGTCGGATTCGATAATCTAAACTCACAGGAGAACGACCATAAGGTGCCCGAGGCAGCAATAGACCCTTGGAGACAAGTCGGCTGGAGGACGATGTATTGGATCGCGACGCAATTTGAGTGTTCCATCGTCATTAGAAGGCCCTGAACGTTACAATTAACTATCATTTTTGCGTCGGATTCGAAAATCTAGACTCACAGGAGAACGACCATAAGGTGCCCGAGGCAGCAATAGACCCTTGGAGACAAGTCGGCTGGAGGACGATGTATTGGATCGCGACGCAATTTGAGTCTTCTATCGTCATTAGGAGGCGCTGAACGTTACAATTAACTATCATTTTTGCGTCGGATTCGAAAATCTAGACTCACAGGAGAACGACCATAAGGTGCCCGAGGCAGCAATAGACCCTTGGAGACAAGTCGGCTGGAGGACGATGTATTGGATCGCGACGCAATTTGAGTCTTCTATCGTCATTAGGAGGCGCTGAACGTTACAATTCACTATCATTTTTGCGTCGGATTCGAAAATCTATACTCACAGGAGAAGGACCATGTGGTGCCCGAGGCAGCGATATCCCCTTGGAGACAAGTAGGCTGGAGGCCGATGTATTGAATCTCGACGCAATTTGAGTGTTCCATCGGCATTAGGAGGCCCTGAACGTTACAATTAACTATCATTTTTGCGTCGGATTCGATAATCTAAACTCACAGGAGAACGACCATAAGGTGCCCGAGGCAGCAATAGACCCTTGGAGACAAGTCGGCTGGAGGCCGATGTATTGAATCTCGACGCAATTTGAGTGTTCCATCGGCATTACAAGGCCCTGAACGTTACAATTAACTATCATTTTTGCGTCGGATTCGAAAATCTAGACTCACAGGAGAACGACCATAAGGTGCTCGAGGCAGCAATAGACCCTTGGAGACAAGTCGGCTGGAGGACGATGTATTGGATCGCGACGCAATTTGAGTCTTCTATCGTCATTAGGAGGCGCTGAACGTTACAACTCACTATCATTTTTGCGTCGGATTCGAAAATCTAGACTCACAGGAGAAGGATCATATTGTGCCCGAGACAGCAATATCCCCTTGGAGACAAGTCGGCTGGAGGACGATGTATTGAATCTCGACGCAATTTGAGTGTGCCATCGTCATTAGAAGGCCCTGAACGTTACAATTAACTATCATTTTTGCGTCGGATTCGATAATCTAAACTCACAGGAGAACGACCATAAGGTGCCCGAGGCAGCAATAGACCCTTGGAGACAAGTCGGCTGGAGGACGATGTATTGGATCGCGACGCAATTTGAGTGTTCCATCGTCATTACAAGGCCCTGAACGTTACAATTAACTATCATTTTTGCGTCGGATTCGAAAATCTAGACTCACAGGAGAACGACCATAAGGTGCCCGAGGCAGCAATAGACCCTTGGAGACAAGTCGGCTGGAGGACGATGTATTGGATCGCGACGCAATTTGAGTGTTCCATCGTCATTAGAAGGCCCTGAACGTTACAATTAACTATCATTTTTGCGTCGGATTCGAAAATCTAGACTCACAGGAGAACGACCATAAGGTGCCCGAGGCAGCAATAGACCCTTGGAGACAAGTCGGCTGGAGGCCGATGTATTGAATCTCGACGCAATTTGAGTGTTCCATCGGCATTACAAGGCCCTGAACGTTACAATTAACTATCATTTTTGCGTCGGATTCGATAATCTAGACTCACAGGAGAACGACCATAAGGTGCCCGAGGCAGCAATAGACCCTTGGAGAGAAGTCGGCTGGAGGACGATGTATTGGATCGCGACGCAATTTGAGTCTTCTATCGTCATTAGGAGGCGCTGAACGTTACAATTTACTATCATTTTTGCGTCGGATTCGAAAATCTAGACTCACAGGAGAAGGATCATATTGTGCCCGAGACAGCAATATCCCCATGGAGACAAGTCGGCTGGAGGACGATGTATTGAATCCTGACGCAATTTGAGTGTCCCATCGTCATTAGAAGGCCCTGAACGTTACAATTAACTATCATTTTTGCGTCGGATTCGATAATCTAAACTCACAGGAGAACGACCATAAGGTGCCCGAGGCAGCAATAGACCCTTGGAGACAAGTCGGCTGGAGGACGATGTATTGGATCGCGACGCAATTTGAGTCTTCTATCGTCATTAGGAGGCGCTGAACGTTACAATTCACTATCATTTTTGCGTCGGATTCGAAAATCTAGACTCACAGGAGAAGGACCATGTGGTGCCCGAGGCAGCGATATCCCCTTGGAGACAAGTAGGCTGGAGGCCGATGTATTGAATCTCGACGCAATTTGAGTGTTCCATCGTCATTAGAAGGCCCTGAACGTTACAATTAACTATCATTTTTGCGTCGGATTCGTAAATCTAGACTCACAGGACAACGACCATAAAGTGCCCGAGGCAGCATTAGATCCTTGGAGACAAGTCGGCT
Organism: Schistocerca serialis cubense; assembly: GCF_023864345.2. Taxonomy (NCBI): domain Eukaryota; kingdom Metazoa; phylum Arthropoda; class Insecta; order Orthoptera; family Acrididae; genus Schistocerca; species Schistocerca serialis. The sequence continues at coordinate 984,827 of NW_026047645.1, read as the reverse complement.
GGAGGACGATGTATTGTATCTCGACGCAATTTGAGTGTTCCATCGTCATTACAAGGCCCTGAACGTTACAATTAACTATCATTTTTGCGTCGGATTCGAAAATCTAGACTCACAGGAGAACGACCATAAGGTGCCCGAGGCAGCAATAGACCCTTGGAGACAAGTCGGCTGGAGGACGATGTATTGAATCTCGACGCAATTTGAGTGTTCCATCGTCATTACAAGGCCCTGAACGTTACAATTAACTATCATTTTTGCGTCGGATTCGAAAATCTAGACTCACAGGAGAACGACCATAAGGTGCCCGAGGCAGCAATAGACCCTTGGAGACAAGTCGGCTGGAGGACGATGTATTGGATCGCGACGCAATTTGAGTCTTCTATCGTCATTAGGAGGCGCTGAACGTTACAATTCACTATCATTTTTGCGTCGGATTCGAAAATCTAGACTCACAGGAGAAGGATCATATTGTGCCCGAGACAGCAATATCCCCTTGGTGACAAGTCGGCTGGAGGACGATGTATTGAATCTCGACGCAATTTGAGTGTCCCATCGTCATTAGAAGGCCCTGAACGTTACAATTAACTATCATTTTTGCGTCGGATTCGATAATCTAAACTCACAGGAGAACGACCATAAGGTGCCCGAGGCAGCAATAGACCCTTGGAGACAAATCGGCTGGAGGACGATGTATTGGATCGCGACGCAATTTGAGTGTTCCATCGTCATTAGAAGGCCCTGAACGTTACAATTAACTATCATTTTGGCGTCGGATTCGAAAATCTAGACTCACAGGAGAACGACCATAAGGTGCCCGAGGCAGCAATAGACCCTTGGAGACAAGTCGGCTGGAGGCCGATGTATTGAATCTCGACGCAATTTGAGTGTTCCATCGGCATTACAAGGCCCTGAACGTTACAATTAACTATCATTTTTGCGTCGGGTTCGAAAATCTAGACTCACAGGAGAACGACCATAAGGTGCCCGAGGCAGCAATAGACCCTTGGAGACAAGTCGGCTGGAGGACGATGTATTGGATCGCGACGCAATTTGAGTCTTCTATCGTCATTAGGAGGCGCTGAACGTTACAATTCACTCACATTTTTGCGTCGGATTCGAAAATCTAGACTCACAGGAGAAGGATCATATTGTGCCCGAGACAGCAATATCCCCTTGGAGACAAGTCGGCTGGAGGACGATGTATTGAATCTCGACGCAATTTGAGTGTTCCATCGTCATTAGAAGGCCCTGAACGTTACAATTAACTATCATTTTTGCGTCGGATTCGTAAATCTAGACTCACAGGACAACGACCATAAAGTGCCCGAGGCAGCATTAGATCCTTGGAGACAAGTCGGCTGGAGGACGATGTATTGTATCTCGACGCAATTTGAGTGTTCCATCGTCATTACAAGGCCCTGAACGTTACAATTAACTATCATTTTTGCGTCGGATTCGAAAATCTAGACTCACAGGAGAACGACCATAAGGTGCCCGAGGCAGCAATAGACCCTTGGAGACAAGTGGGCTGGAGGACGATGTATTGAATCTCGTCGCAATTTGAGTGTTCCATCGTCATTACAAGGCCCTGAACGTTACCATTAACTATCATTTTTGCGTCGGATTCGAAATTCTAGACTCACAGGAGAACGACCATAAGGTGCCCGAGGCAGCAATAGACCCTTGGAGACAAGTCGGCTGGAGGACGATGTATTGGATCGCGTCGCAATTTGAGTCTTCTATCGTCATTAGGAGGCGCTGAACGTTACAATTCACTATCATTTTTGCGTCGGATTCGAAAATCTAGACTCACAGGAGAAGGATCATATTGTGCCCGAGACAGCAATATCCCCTTGGAGACAAGTCGGCTGGAGGACGATGTATTGAATCTCGACGCAATTTGAGTGTCCCATCGTCATTAGAAGGCCCTGAACGTTACAATTAACTATCATTTTTGCGTCGGATTCGAAAATCTAGACTCACAGAAGAACGACCATAAGGTGCCCGAGGCAGCAATAGACCCTTGGAGACAAGTCGGCTGGAGGCCGATGTATTGAATCTCGACGCAATTTGAGTGTTCCATCGGCATTACAAGGCCCTGAACGTTACAATTAACTATCATTTTTGCGTCGGGTTCGAAAATCTAGACTCACAGGAGAACGACCATAAGGTGCCCGAGGCAGCAATAGACCCTTGGAGACAAGTCGGCTGGAGGACGATGTATTGGATCGCGACGCAATTTGAGTCTTCTATCGTCATTAGGAGGCGCTGAACGTTACAATTCACTATCATTTTTGCGTCGGATACGAAAATCTAGACTCACAGGAGAAGGATCATATTGTGCCCGAGACAGCAATATCCCCTTGGAGACAAGTCGGCTGGAGGACGATGTATTGAATCTCGACGCAATTTGAGTGTCCCATCGTCATTAGAAGGCCCTGAACGTTACAATTGACTATCATTTTTGCGTCGGATTCGATAATCTAAACTCACAGGAGAACGACCATAAGGTGCCCGAGGCAGCAATAGACCCTTGGAGACAAGTCGGCTGGAGGACGATGTATTGGATCGCGACGCAATTTGAGTCTTCTATCGTCATTAGGAGGCCCTGAACGTTACAATTAACTATCATTTTAGCGTCGGGTTCGATAATCTAAACTCACAGGAGAACGACCATAAGGTGCCCGAGGCAGCAATAGACCCTTGGAGACAAGTCGGCTGGAGGACGATGTATTGGATCGCGACGCAATTTGAGTGTTCCATCGTCATTAGAAGGCCCTGAACGTTACAATTAACTATCATTTTTGCGTCGGATTCGAAAATCTAGACTCACAGGAGAACGACCATAAGGTGCCCGAGGCAGCAATAGACCCTTGGAGACAAGTCGGCTGGAGGCCGATGTATTGAATCTCGACGCAATTTGAATGTTCCATCGGCATTACAAGGCCCTGAACGTTACAATTAACTATCATTTTTGCGTCGGATTCGAAAATCTAGACTCACAGGAGAACGACCATAAGGTGACCGAGGCAGCAATAGACCCTTGGAGACAAGTCGGCTGGAGGACGATGTATTGAATCTCGACGCAATTTGAGTGTTCCATCGGCATTACAAGGCCCTGAACGTTACAATTAACTATCATTTTTGCGTCGGATTCGAAAATCTAGACTCACAGGAGAACGACCATAAGGTGCCCGAGGCAGCAATAGACCCTTGGAGACAAGTCGGCTGGAGGCCGATGTATTGAATCTCGACGCAATTTGAGTGTTCCATCGGCATTAGGAGGCCCTGAACGTTACAATTCACTATCATTTTTGCGTCGGATTCGAAAATCTAGACTCACAGGAGAAGGACCATGTGGTGCCCGAGGCAGCGATATCCCCTTGGAGACAAGTCGGCTGGAGGACGATGTATTGAATCTCGACGCAATTTGAGTGTCCCATCGTCATTAGGAGGCCCTAAACCTTACAATTAACTATCATTTTTGCGTCGGATTCGATAATCTAAACTCACAGGGGAACGACCATACGGTGCCCGAGGCAGCTATTGACCCTTGGAGACAAGTCGGTTGGAGGACGATGTATTGGATCGCGACGCAAAATGAGTGTTCCATCGTCATTACAAGGCCCTGAACCTTACAATTAACTATCAGTTTCGCGTCGGATTCGAAAATCTACTCACAGGAGACGTTCATACGGTGCTCAAGACAGCAATATACCCCTTGGAGACAAATCGGCTGGAGGACGATGTATTGAATCTCGACGCAATTTGAGTCTTCTGTCGTCATTAGGAGGCGCTGAACGTTACAATTCACTATCATTTTTGCGTCGGATTCGAAAATCTAGACTCATAGGAGAAAGATCATATTGTGCCCGAGGCAGCAATATCCCCTTGGAGACAAGTCGGCTGGAGGACGATGTATTGAATCTCGACGCAATTTGAGAGTTCCATCGTCATTAGGCGGCCCTGAACGTTACAATTAACTATCATTTTTGCGTCGGATTCGAAAAACTAGACTTACAAGAGAACGACCATAAAGTGCCCGAGGCAGCATCAGATCCTTGGAGACAAGTCGGCTGGAGGACGATGTATTGGATCTCGACGCAATTTGAGTGTTCCATCGTCATTAGAAGGCCCTGAACGTTACAATTAACTATCATTTTTGCGTCGGATTCGAAAATCTAGACTCACAGGAGAACGACCATAAGGTGCCCGAGGCAGCAATAGACCCTTGGAGACAAGTCGGCTGGAGGACGATGTATTGGATCGCGACGCAATTTGAGTCTTCTATCGTCATTAGGAGGCGCTGAACGTTACAATTCACTATCATTTTTGCGTCGGATTCGAAAATCTAGAATTACAAGAGAACGACCATAAAGTGCCCGAGGCAGCATTAGATCCTTGGAGACAAGTCGGCTGGAGGACGATGTATTGTATCTCGACGCAATTTGAGTGTTCCATCGTCATTACAAGGCCCTGAACGTTACAATTAACTATCATTCTTGCGTCGGATTCGAAAATCTAGACTCACAGGAGAACGACCATAAGGTGCCCGAGGCAGCAATAGACCCTTGGAGACAAGTCGGCTGGAGGCCGATGTATTGAATCTCGACGCAATTTGAGTCTTCTATCGTCATTAGGAGGCGCTGAACGTTACAATTCACTATCATTTTTGCGTCGGATTCGAAAATCTAGACTCACAGGAGAAGGACCAAGTGGTGCCCGAGGCAGCGATATCCCCTTGGAGACAAGTAGGCTGGAGGCCGATGTATTGAATCTCGACGCAATTTGAGTGTTCCATCGTCATTAGAAGGCCCTGAACGTTACAATTAACTATCATTTTGGCGTCGGATTCGAAAATCTAGACTCACAGGAGAACGACCATAAGGTGCCCGAGGCAGCAATAGACCCTTGGAGAGAAGTCGGCTGGAGGACGATGTATTGGATCGCGACGCAATTTGAGTCTTCTATCGTCATTAGGAGGCGCTGAACGTTACAATTCACTATCATTTTTGCGTCGGATTCGAAAATCTAGACTCACAGGAGAAGGATCATATTGTGCCCGAGACAGCAATAGACCCTTGGAGACAAGTCGGCTGGAGGCCGATGTATTGAATCTCGACGCAATTTGAGTGTTCCATCGGCATTAGGAGGCCCTGAACGTTATAATTAACTATCATTTTTGCGTCGGATTCGATAATCTAAACTCACAGGAGAACGACCATAAGGTGCCCGAGGCAGCAATAGACCCTTGGAGACAAGTCGGCTGGAGGCCGATGTATTGAATCTCGACGCAATTTGAGTGTTCCATCGTCATTACAAGGCCCTGAACGTTACAATTAACTATCATTTTTGCGTCGGATTCGAAAATCTAGACTCACAGGAGAACGACCATAAGGTGCCCGAGGCAGCAATAGACCCTTGGAGACAAGTCGTCTGGAGGACGATGTATTGGATCGCGACGCAATTTGAGTCTTCTATCGTCATTAGGAGGCGCTGAACGTTACAATTAACTATCATTTTTGCGTCGGATTCGAAAATCTAGACTCACGGGAGAAGGACCATGTGGTGCCCGAGGCAGCGATATCCCCTTGGAGACAAGTCGGCTGGAGGACGATGTATTGAATCTCGACGCAATTTGAGTGTCCCATCGTCATTAGGAGGCCCTAAACCTTACAATTAACTTTAATTTTTGCGTCGGATTCGATAATCTAAACTCACAGGGGAAGGACCATACGGTGCCCGAGGCAGCTATTGACCCTTGGAGACAAGTCGGTTGGAGGACGATGTATTGGATCGCGACGCAAAATGAGTGTTCCATCGTCATTACAAGGCCCTGAACCTTACAATTAACTATCAGTTTCGCGTCGGATTCGAAAATCTACTCACAGGAGAAGTTCATACGGTGCTCGAGACAGCAATATACACCTTGGAGACAAATCGGCTGGAGGACGATGTATTGAATCTCGACGCAATTTGAGTCTTCTGTCGTCATTAGGAGGCGCTGAACGTTACAATTCACTATCATTTTTGCGTCGGATTCGAAAATCTAGACTCACAGGAGAAAGATCATATTGTGCCCGAGGCAGTAATATCACCTTGGAGACAAGTCGGCTGGAGGACGATGTATTGAATCTCGACGCAATTTGAGTGTTCCATCGTCATTAGAAGGCCCTGAACGTTACAATTAACTATCATTTTTGCGTCGGATTCGAAAATCTAGACTTACAAGAGAACGACCATAAAGTGCCCGAGGCAGCATCAGATCCTTGGAGACAAGTCGGCTGGAGGACGATGTATTGGATCGCGACGCAATTTGAGTGTTCCATCGTCATTAGGAGGCCCTGAATGTTACAATTAACTATCATTTTTGTGTCGGATTCGAAAATCTAGACTCACAGGAGAACGACCATAAGGTGCCCGAGGCAGCAATAGAACCTTGGAGACAAGTCGGCTGGAGGCCGATGTATTGAATCTCGACGCAATTTGAGTGTTCCATTGGCATTACAAGGCCCTGAACGTTACAATTAACTATCATTTTTGCGTCGGATTCGAAAATCTAGACTCACAGGAGAACGACCATAAGGTGCCCGAGGCAGCAATAGACCCTTGGAGACAAGTCGGCTGGAGGACGATGTATTGGATCGCGACGCAATTTGAGTCTTCTATCGTCATTAGGAGGCGCTGAACGTTACAATTCACAATCATTTTTGCGTCGGATTCGAAAATCTAGACTCACAGGAGAAGGATCATATTGTGCCCGAGACAGCAATATCCCCTTGGAGACAAGTCGGCTGGAGGACGATGTATTGAATCTCGACGCAATTTGAGTGTCCCATCGTCATTAGAAGGCCCTGAACGTTACAATTAACTATCATTTTTGCGTCGGTTCGATAATCTAAACTCACAGGAGAACGACCATAAGGTGCCCGAGGCAGCAATAGACCCTTGGAGACAAGTCGGCTGGAGGACAATGTATTGGATCGCGACGCAATTTGAGTCTTCTATCGTCATTAGGAGGCCCTGAACGTTACAATTAACTATCATTTTAGCGTCGGGTTCGAAAATCTAGACTCACAGGAGAACGACCATAAGGTGCCCGAGGCAGCAATAGACCCTTGGAGACAAGTCGGCTGGAGGCCGATGTATTGAATCTCGATGCAATTTGAGTGTTCCATCGTCATTACAAGGCCCTGAACGTTACAATTAACTATCATTTTTGCGTCGGATTCGAAAATCTAGACTCACAGGAGAACGACCATAAGGTGCCCGAGGCAGCAATAGACCCTTGGAGGCAAGTCGGCTGGAGGACGATGTATTGGATCGCGACGCAATTTGAGTCTTCTATCGTCATTAGGAGGCGCTGAACGTTACAATTCACTATCATTTTTGCGTCGGATTCGAAGATCTAGACTCACAGGAGAAGGACCATGTGGTGCCCGAGGCAGCGATATCCCCTTGGAGACAAGTAGGCTGGAGGCCGATGTATTGAATCTCGACGCAATTTGAGTGTTCCATCGTCATTAGAAGGCCCTGAACGTTACAATTAACTATCATTTTTGCGTCGGATTCGTAAATCTAGACTCACAGGACAACGACCATAAAGTGCCCGAGGCAGCATTAGATCCTTGGAGACAAGTCGGCTGGAGGACGATGTATTGTATCTCGACGCAATTTGAGTGTTCCATCGTCATTACAAGGCCCTGAACGTTACAATTAACTATCATTTTTGCGTCGGATTCGAAAATCTAGACTCACAGGAGAACGACCATAAGGTGCCCGAGGCAGCAATAGACCCTTGGAGACAAGTCGGCTGGAGGACGATGTATTGAATCTCGACGCAATTTGAGTGTTCCATCGTCATTACAAGGCCCTGAACGTTACAATTAACTATCATTTTTGCGTCGGATTCGAGAATCTAGACTCACAGGAGAACGACCATAAGGTGCCCGAGGCAGCAATAGACCCTTGGAGACAAGTCGGCTGGAGGACGATGTATTGGATCGCGACGCAATTTGAGTCTTCTATCGTCATTAGGAGGCGCTGAACGTTACAATTCACTATCATTTTTGCGTCGGATTCGAAAATCTAGACTCACAGGAGAAGGATCATATTGTGCCCGAGACAGCAATATCCCATTGGAGACAAGTCGGCTGGAGGACGATGTATTGAATCTCGACGCAATTTGAGTGTCCCATCGTCATTAGAAGGCCCTGAACGTTACAATTAACTATCATTTTTGCGTCGGATTCGATAATCTAAACTCACAGGAGAACGACCATAAGGTGCCCGAGGCAGCAATAGACCCTTGGAGACAAGTCGGCTGGAGGACGATGTATTGGATCGCGACGCAATTTGAGTGTTCCATCGTCATTAGAAGGCCCTGAACGTTACAATTAACTATCATTTTTGCGTCGGATTCGAAAATCTAGACCCACAGGAGAACGACCATAAGGTGCCCGAGGCAGCAATAGACCCTTGGAGACAAGTCGGCTGGAGGCCGATGTATTGAATCTCGACGCAATTTGAGTGTTCCATCGGCATTACAAGGCCCTGAACGTTACAATTAACTATCATTTTTGCGTCGGGTTCGAAAATCTAGACTCACAGGAGAACGACCATAAGGTGCCCGAGGCAGCAATAGACCCTTGGAGACAAGTCGGCTGGAGGACGATGTATTGGATCGCGACGCAATTTGAGTCTTCTATCGTCATTAGGAGGCGCTGAACGTTACAATTCACTATCATTTTTGCGTCGGATTCGAAAATCTAGACTCACAGGAGAAGGATCATATTGTGCCCGAGACAGCAATATCCCCTTGGAGACAAGTCGGCTGGAGGACGATGTATTGAATCTCGACGCAATTTGAGTGTCCCATCGTCATTAGAAGGCCCTGAACGTTACAATTAACTATCATTTTTGCGTCGGATTCGATAATCTAAACTCACAGGAGAACGACCATTAGGTGCCCGAGGCAGCAATAGACCCTTGGAGACAAGTCGGCTGGAGGACGATGTATTGGATCGCGACGCAATTTGAGTCTTCTATCGTCATTAGGAGGCCCTGAACGTTACAATTAACTATCATTTTAGCGTCGGGTTCGATAATCTAAACTCACAGGAGAACGACCATAAGGTGCCCGAGGCAGCAATAGACCCTTGGAGACAAGTCGGCTGGAGGACGATGTATTGGATCGCGACGCAATTTGAGTGTTCCATCGTCATTAGAAGGCCCTGAACGTTACAATTAACTATCATTTTTGCGTCGGATTCGAAAATCTAGGCTCACAGGAGAACGACCATAAGGTGCCCGAGGCAGCAATAGACCCTTGGAGACAAGTCGGCTGGAGGCCGATGTATTGAATCTCGACGCAATTTGAGTGTTCCATCGGCATTACAAGGCCCTGAACGTTACAATTAACTATCATTTTTGCGTCGGATTCGAAAATCAGGACTCACAGGAGAACGACCATAAGGTGACCGAGGCAGCAATAGACCCTTGGAGACAAGTCGGCTGGAGGACGATGTATTGGATCGCGACGCAATTTGAGTCTTCTATCGTCATTAGGAGGCGCTGAACGTTACAATTCACTATCATTTTTGCGTCGGATTCGAAAATCTATACTCACAGGAGAAGGACCATGTGGTGCCCGAGGCAGCGATATCCCCTTGGAGACAAGTAGGCTGGAGGCCGATGTATTGAATCTCGACGCAATTTGAGTGTTCCATCGGCATTAGGAGGCCCTGAACGTTACAATTAACTATCATTTTTGCGTCGGATTCGATAATCTAAACTCACAGGAGAACGACCATAAGGTGCCCGAGGCAGCAATAGACCCTTGGAGACAAGTCGGCTGGAGGCCGATGTATTGAATCTCGACGCAATTTGAGTGTTCCATCGGCACTATAAGGCCCTGAACGTTACAATTAACTATCATTTTTGCGTCGGATTCGAAAATCTAGACTCACAGGAGAACGACCATAAGGTGCCCGGAGCAGCAATAGACCCTTGGAGACAAGTCGGCTGGAGGACGATGTATTGGATCGCGACGCAATTTGAGTCTTCTATCGTCATTAGGAGGCGCTGAACGTTACAATTCACTATCATTTTTGCGTCGGATTCGAAAATCTAGACTCACAGGAGAAGGACCATGTGGTGCCCGAGTCAGCGATATCCCCTTGGAGACAAGTAGGCTGGAGGCCGATGTATTGAATCTCGACGCAATTTGAGTGTTCCATCGTCATTAGAAGGCCCTGAACGTTACAATTAACTATCATTTTTGCGTCGGATTCGATAATCTAAACTCACAGGAGAACGACCATAAGGTGCCCGAGGCAGCAATAGACCCTTGGAGACAAGTCGGCTGGAGGCCGATGTATTGAATCTCGACGCAATTTGAGTGTTCCATCGGCATTAGGAGGCCCTGAACGTTATAATTAACTATCATTTTTGCGTCGGATTCGATAATCTAAACTCACAGGAGAACGACCATAAGGTGCCCGAGGCAGCAATAGACCCTTGGAGACAAGTCGGCTGGAGGCCGATTTATTGAATCTCGACGCAATTTGAGTGTTCCATCGTCATTACAAGGCCCTGAACGTTACAATTAACTATCATTTTTGCGTCGGATTCGAAAATCTAGACTCACAGGAGAACGACCATAAGGTGCCCGAGGCAGCAATAGACCCTTGGAGACAAGTCGGCTGGAGGACGATGTATTGGATCGCGACGCAATTTTAGTCTTCTATCGTCATTAGGAGGCGCTGAACGTTACAATTCACTATCATTTTTGCGTCGGATTCGAAAATCTAGACTCACAGGAGAAGGATTATATTGTGCCCGAGACAGCAATATCCCCTTGGAGACAAGTCGGCTGGAGGACGATGTATTGAATCTCGACGCAATTTGAGTGTCCCATCGTCATTAAAAGGCCCTGAACGTTACAATTAACTATCATTTTTGCGTCGGATTCGATAATCAAAACTCACAGGAGAACGACCATAAGGTGCCCGAGGCAGCAATAGACCCTTGGAGACAAGTCGGCTGGAGGACGATGTATTGGATCGCGACGCAATTTGAGTGTTCCATCGTCATTACAAGGCCCTGAACGTTACAATTAACTATCATTTTTGCGTCGGATTCGAAAATCTAGACTCACAGGAGAACGACCATAAGGTGCCCGAGGCAGCAATAGACCCTTGGAGACAAGTCGGCTGGAGGACGATGTATTGGATCGCGACGCAATTTGAGTCTTCTATCGTCATTAGGAGGCGCTGAACGTTACAATTCACTATCATTTTTGCGTCGGATTCGAAAATCTAGAATTACAAGAGAACGACCATAAAGTGCCCGAGGCAGCATTAGATCCTTGGAGACAAGTCGGCTGGAGGACGATGTATTGAATCTCGACGCAATTTGAGTGTTCCATCGTCATTACAAGGCCCTGAACGTTACAATTAACTATTATTTTTGCGTCGGATTCGAAAATCTAGACTCACAGGAGAACGACCATAAGGTGCCCGAGGCAGCAATAGACCCTTGGAGACAAGTCTCCTGGAGGCCGATGTATTGAATCTCGACGCAATTTGAGTCTTCTATCGTCATTAGGAGGCGCTGAACGTTACAATTCACTATCATTTTTGCGTCGGATTCGAAAATCTAGACTCATAGGAGAAAGATCATATTGTGCCCGAGGCAGCAATATCCACTTGGAGACAAGTCGGCTGGAGGACGATGTATTGAATCTCGACGCAATTTGAGAGTTCCATCGTCATTAGGCGGAACTGAACGTTACAATTAACTATCATTTTTGCGTCGGATTCGAAAATCTAGACTTACAAGAGAACGACCATAAAGTGCCCGAGGCAGCATCAGATCCTTGGAGACAAGTCGGCTGGAGGACGATGTATTGGATCTCGACGCAATTTGAGTGTTCCATCGTCATTACAAGGCCCTGAACGTTACAATTAACTATCATTTTTGCGTCGGATTCGAAAATCTAGACTCACAGGAGAACGACCATAAGGTGCCCGAGGCAGCAATAGACCCTTGGAGACAAGTCGGCTGGAGGACGATGTATTGGATCGCGACGCAATTTGAGTCTTCTATCGTCATTAGGAGGCGCTGAACGTTACAATTCACTATCATTTTTGCGTCGGATTCGAAAATCTAGAATTACAAGAGAACGACCATAAAGTGCCCGAGGCAGCATTAGATCCTTGGAGACAAGTCGGCTGGAGGACGATGTATTGTATCTCGACGCAATTTGAGTGTTCTATCGTCATTACAAAGCCCTGAACGTTACAATTAACTATCATTCTTGCGTCGGATTCGAAAATATAGACTCACAGGAGAACGACCATAAGGTGCCCGAGGCAGCAATAGACCCTTGGAGACAAGTCGGCTGGAGGACGATGTATTGAATCTCGACGCAATTTGAGTCTTCTATCGTCATTAGGAGGCGCTGAACGTTACAATTCACTATCATTTTTGCGTCGGATTCGAAAATCTAGACTCACAGGAGAAGGACCATGTGGTGCCCGAGGCAGCGATATCCCCTTGGAGACAAGTAGGCTGGAGGCCGATGTATTGAATCTCGACGCAATTTGAGTGTTCCATCGTCATTAGAAGGCCCTGAACGTTACAATTAACTATCATTTTTGCGTCGGATTCGAAAATCTAGACTCACAGGAGAATGACCATAAGGTGCCCGAGGCAGCAATAGACCCTTGGAGACAAGTCGGCTGGAGGACGATGTATTGGATCGCGAGCAATTTGAGTCTTCTATCGTCATTAGGAGGCGCTGAACGTTACAATTCACTATCATTTTTGCGTCGGATTCGAAAATCTAGACTCACAGGAGAAGGATCATATTGTGCCCGAGACAGCAATAGACCCTTGGAGACAAGTCGGCTGGAGGCCGATGTATTGAATCTCGACGCAATTTGAGTGTTCCATCGGCATTAGGAGGCCCTGAACGTTATAATTAACTATCATTTTTGCGTCGGATTCGATAATCTAAACTCACAGGAGAACGACCATAAGGTGCCCGAGGCAGCAATAGACCCTTGGAGACAAGTCGGCTGGAGGCCGATGTATTGAATCTCGACGCAATTTGAGTGTTCCATCGTCATTACAAGGCCCTGAACGTTACAATTAACTATCATTTTTGCGTCGGATTCGAAAATCTAGACTCACAGGAGAACGACCATAAGGTGCCCGAGGCAGCAATAGACCCTTGGAGACAAGTCGTCTGGAGGACGATGTATTGGATCGCGACGCAATTTGAGTCTTCTATCGTCATTAGGAGGCGCTGAACGTTACAATTCACTATCATTTTTGCGTCGGATTCGAAAATCTAGACTCACAGGAGAAGGACCATGTGGTGCCCGAGGCGGCGATATCCCCTTGGAGACAAGTCGGCTGGAGGACGATGTATTGAATCTCGACGCAATTTGAGTGTCCCATCGTCATTAGGAGGCCCTAAACCTTACAATTAACTATCATTTTTGCGTCGGATTCGATAATCTAAACTCATAGGGGAACGACCATACGGTGCCCGAGGCAGCTATTGACCCTTGGAGACAAGTCGGTTGGAGGACGATGTATTGGATCGCGACGCAAAATGAGTGTTCCATCGTCATTACAAGGCCCTGAACCTTACAATTAACTATCAGTTTCGCGTCGGATTCGAAAATCTACTCACAGGAGAAGTTCATACGGTGCTCGAGACAGCAATATACACCTTGGAGAC